>NC_061119.1:69235521-69285490 GCF_002878395.1 Capsicum annuum | reverse complement strand
TTGTCATAGGATTTAGTACTATCACCGCTTCTTTGACTGAGGTCATCCGAAAAGACAAACCTTTCTAATGGGGTAATTAGCAAGCCAATGCATTTGAAGCTTTGAAGGCTATGCTTAGCTCCACCCTCTTGTTGCAATTACCCAATTTTATAAGATGTTTGAAATTAAATGTGATGTAAGTAAGGTGGGAATAGATTTCATCTTAATGCAAAATCTTAAACCTATTTCCTATTTAGTTAGAAGCTCAAGGTCACAACTCAAAATTATTCAACCTATGATATAAACTTATAAACATTGGTTAGCGCATTGGGTAATTCCCCACATTACTTGCGGCTTAAGGAGTTTGTGATCCAAACTGATCGTGAATACTTGAAACACCTTACAACACAAGATACGTTGAATAAAAGGCACACTAAATGGATTGAGTTCCTAGATACTTTACCTTATGTAATTCAATAGAAAAAGGGTAATAAAAATGTGGTTGTCGATGCATTATCTAGGAAACATGTGCTAATTTCTACATTGTCTTCAAAAATAATTGGTTTTGAGAGTCTAAAGATAATGTATCTCGAGGACCCTACATTTGCTTAAATCTTTCAAGCTTATGAAGAATGGGGTAGGGAAAGATAGATCAAAGATAGGACTTCTGATACAAAAATAGCCCATAACACATACGAACAAGAAGATAACACAACACCAATGAAAAGGACACAACCTGTAGGACCTTCTTTTGATACAAACCAGCCACCAACTCAACAATATCAAGGAGAAACACACCAAGGAAGCAAAATCACAAGATTAACAACAATACTAAGGTAGAAACAACTTATGGATTTCAGATTACAAGAAAACAAACATTCACACAATATAAGAAAGAAAAAGGTTAGGTAGTGTGACATAAACTATTACAAAAATGAAGAACCTAAGTGTGTCTCAAACACTAAGGCCCTTAACTACCATAATAGAAACACCAACACTCTTACGTAGGCAAAAGAGGGAATCCACTACTCAAGTAACAATGTTTCAAGAAAATTTTGCAACATTAGTGATTCCACTCCAATGCTACGCTAGTTACTGTTACACACTCTCTCACAAGAGATGAGTCTTTCAATAACATTAAAAAAATAAATAAAATAAGTCTAATAAGTGTATATTTATATCCTAACTTATTACATAACAAAAATGACAAAAATTACCTTTATAAAAGAAGAGGTCATAGAGTGTCTTTCCAAAGAGTGTAATCTCAAAAATACCTTAAATGAAGGGTGATTCTTCAATGCTCCAAAATTGTGGGGTCATGATTCAACACTTGTGGTCTTGGGTTGGCATCAAAGGTAAGCCTCCGTGCAATTTTCCACATACGGGTTTGCTTTATGTCATGCTCAAAATAGGTCCTCTATGTATATTCTTGTGTTCTAGAGGTATCCAAGTCTTGAATCTTTATGTATTGACCTTTAATGATGTTTTAAAAAGAATATATGGCCATTTGGATCATAGAAAATTCTAAACCCTATTCTAAGTTTGATGGGTTTTTATTCAAAAGAAAAAGGTTGTGTGTTCCCTCTAGCTCTTGGAGAGAATTATTTACGAGAGAGAAACAGGATGGTGGTATAATTGGTAAATTTATGATTAGAAAGACCATTTGAATCCTAGAGAAATAATTATATAGGCCTAAGATGTACAAAGTTGCTGCTAGAATCTGTGGCCAATGCATGGAGATTATAGAAGTGCCAAATCGCACCTTCTCCCTAAAAGGTTGTATATCCTACTACCCACTCACCTATATTCATGGCTTGATATTTTTATTGATTTTGTTTTGAGTTTTCCAAGGATGAGGAGAGATAGAGATAGTATCTTTGTGGTAGTTGACCGGTTCTTCAATATGGCCCACTTTATCCCATGTCATAACAGGGAGGACGCCTCAAGTATAGCGTCATTATTTGTTGAGCATGTTTTGAAATTACCTGGTATCCCTCGGAATATTATTAGTGATATAGACTATAAGTTCCTTATCACTTGTGGAGGTCATTATGGGGTAGGCTTTGTACAAAGTTTCTTTTCCCAACCTCTTGCCACTCATAAATTGATAACCAAATGGAAGTAGTAAATAGTACTTTGGGATCTATGCTATGCTCCCTTGTTAAGGGAAAAATGAATTCATAGGAGAAGCATCTGCCTCTAGTTGGGTTTTCTTATAATCGTATCATCCATTTGACTGTTAGTACGACTCCATTTGAATATGTGTATGGTTTTAACTCCCCCACCACATTGGATCTCACCCCTTTGTCTAGTGATGTTGTTATAAGATTAGATAGAAATCAAAGGTTGGAAGAAATTAAGAGGCTACATGAAAAGTTGAGGCTCCAAGTTGATAGGAGCAATCATAAAGTGGCAAAAAAATAAACAATGGGCAAAAAGACTTTTCCTTGAACTGGGAGATTGGAAATGGGTGCATATTTGGAAGGATCGGGTTCCGATTCAAAGGAAAACTAAGTTGATGTCATGAGGAGATGTCCCCTTCCAAGTGTATGAAAAAGTACATGACAATGCATACAAAATTGACCTCACTCAAGAATATCAAGTACACAACACCTTCAACATATCTGATATTTCACCCCTTGATGTTCTAGATGATGGTTATCCAATTAATTTGTGGTCAAACACTCCTCAAGATATAGAGAATGATATGATTCTGAGATCCTCAATGCCTTTTGCAAGTTCCCTGAGACTACTCACTCATAGCCAAGCTACATAATTTTAAGTGTTATAAGCTATGTTCACTAAAAGAAAGGTGTTGGAGCTTGTTTCAATACCTACCAAAGGATATATTACATTGAGGTTTGATTTAGGAGGTCATAATAGCAAGGTAAAGAGTAAACTTCAGTATTTTAGAGTAACCAAGAGTGTGACAGTCTGTCACAAAGGTGACTAGACATCATTGGGACCATTAAGTAAAGCTGAAAATAATAGCTCAGTGCCTGAGACTGACATTCAAGTTAACAGGTCGTTAACCCAATGACTGACCGTTAGTCAGGCCATCGCTGGTAGGCAGAATGCCCAACTTGTGGGTTTTTGTTCCTTTTATGTTTAGGTCAATTTTTAGGCCTTGGTTAGACTATAAATAGAAACTTCAAGGTTATTTTCCTTAGTTTTATTAATTTAGTTTTATTAATTATTGAATGAATTATACTCTTTAAAGAGTGTTTGGTGAAACTTATATTGAATTCTTATTTAGAAATAAGGGTTTTGAGGGCACTAAATCCCTCTTGTTACATGAAGATATTCGGTGTTAGATTCTATTGGATCAAGGGTATATGGGTTTGAAACACCTATTTGTTCTTAATTTTGTAATAGTTTCTTGTGTCAATAATATATCTCATATCTTGAATCCTTTATCCTTGTTTTCCTTAGCTTATTTCTTTTTTTCATATCTTAATCCGCATCAAGTACTGGGTGTTACATCACTGAACCAGTGAGTGTCTTCATTGGACTATTTGGAACCACTCGTGATAGGATTGGCAAGATAGTGACTGACTGTCCCTCTACTCATTTCCATAAGACAGTGGGCAATCTTTTTATCTTGATCTCTACTTTAACTTCTGAACACATAGTAAGCCATTGGATTGCATTAGAATAGGCTCCAATACCTCTCTTTTGGCGAATAGAGCTTGTAAATCTTTTATTTTTGAGCTTGACTTCTAGTAAGAGGACTTAAGGAACTTTAAAGAGGCCTTGAAGAGCTCAAAATCATATCATCCTCTCTATCTGGAGAACTATTTGATCTCAAATCCACTGTTTCATCATTTTTTTAGTAAAATAATGGGTGAAAAGATCACATATGTTGAAGGTGTTGTGGACTTAATAATACGGAGGTAGATTAATCTTGTAAGTATAATCTTTTATTTTTTTTGAGAACATGGAAGGGCCCATCTCCTCGAAGTATTAATTTTACTTTTCTCTAGTAGGGAACCGGTCCCTTCGAAGATATACCAATACACAATCACCCAGTTCAAGAATAATTCTCATTTGACCTTTGTTGACCCTTTTTGCTACTCTTCGAGTTTTCTTTGCAACGTGAAGTCTCACCTTATCATGTAGCTTCTTCATTATGTGAGAATTCCTCATGGACAATATTTAGAGATGACAAATAATATTCTGATCTCACGTAAGGAGAATAAAAGGACAAAGATGTAGCATGCGAAGTTTTGGGCTTTTTGGTCACATTTGGGCCCATGTTGTATTTAGGATCAATTTTGTGCCACAGTTGTAATATAGGGATTTTGGCTTATAAATAACTGGGACTCTTTATTTTAGACTTAGATGATTTTGGATGATTGTATGCACTTGTGAGTGTTTTATTAAAGATTATGATACGATTCTGAACTCCTCAAGACCTCTCGGAAGTTCCTTGATACCATTCACTCACAGCCAAACTAAGCAACTTCAAGAATTGCAAGCTATGTTCGTGAAATAGGAAGTATTGGAGCTGGTTTTTATGGCTAACAAGGGATTCCATGTGTTGAGAATTTATTTGGAAGGACACGATAACAAGGTGAAAAGAGGACTTCATGAGTTTCGCTTGACGAGAGGAGTAACGGACGGTCACCAAGGTGACTGACCATCACCTAGTTCGTTAGGCTAAATCCCTAGGCAGTAATACACTGTCTCAAGTTGATGGACAATCAACCTTGTGACTGGTTATCATTTGGGCCGTCACGGAATACAGTATAGCCAACTTGCGGGCTTTTATTTTTTTTAAAACCCAGGTCACTTTTGGGTCTGGGATAGACTATAAATAGAAACTTCTAGATTAATTTTCTTAGTTTTTTTATTGATTATTGAATCTATTATACTCTTGAAATATTGTTTGTTGAAACTTGTATTGAATGTACTTTTAGAGATGGGGGTTTTAAGGGCGTTGAATCCCTCTTAATACACATAGAGATTTTGTGGTAGATTCTACTTGATTAATGGTTTTTGGGTTCAAACCACCCATTTTTTCTTAATTTCATAATATTTTCTTGTGTTAATATTCTATCTCTTATATTGAATTACTTATCCTATAATACCCCAAATTTTTAAGCTAGAAATTGAATTGTCATTCCTATGTGTGTAAGATATAATCCCATGCTTTTATATGAATTCATGTTTCGTGATCATTATAATAGTGTGTGATGTTCTTTTGAGATAAAATATGTTCATAGGAAACAGTTAGAACAAAGTTGAGCTAAGAGTCTTTGATTCGTCCAAAGTTTGGTATTTGATTATACAAGGGTCTACTTTGAACATGCATAACTTTTGATATGAATAAAATTTTTCAATTAAAGACACATAAAATTGTAGATAATTGAGTCACCTTTCCAACTATACTAATTTCTCCTTAATTTGATCCCCAAGCAAAAAGTTATAGCCATTTTCGTAAGAGAGGAAGTGAGGGCATGTGATTAGCCCGTGGCGCATGCTTCATCGCCCCCACCTATTTTACATATTTTGGTTCCGTATTTTTAAGGGTAAATGGGTCATTTTCCCACACCCAAATTATTCCATAACACATAATTAAAGCCTCGAAAGTGCATTATTGGCCCTTTTATTCATAATTTCTTTCTAGGAAATCCTACCTCTCGAAGAACAAACCCTAACCTCCTCCCAAGAACTTCAATTTCAAGTTACGTTCTCTTCAAGATAAAAAATAATTTAAGTTCTCTAGTCCAAGAAGTCAATGAAAAGCTTTCATGGTCATCTCCAATTCTTTCATGGTCAAGCTATCTCCATCAAATCATCTATTAAGGTATGTGGGAGTTCATCCATGGGTTCCCTTTAACCCATGGAGCCCAAGAACCCTTTTTGAATTTAAATTTATGAGTTTTACATGCTTCAACTTGAAGTATCCCCATGAATCTCTTGTTGATTTTAATTACGAGTTATGGCTTCATTTGTTTTCAAGAAGAATAAGTCATATCATGTTTGAGTATTGAAATTCCCATATAATGTTCAATTAATTTCAAGATGAATCTCCAAGTTATGAATTTTTGTATGCAACTCCATTGTTCCCTCTTGTTTAAGATATTCTTATGTTCAAGCTTTGATCTTCACATGTTTTGATGAGATTCCCATGTCCTATCTCAAGTAAATTCCATGTAAATCTCCAATTTATGATTTTAGTCAAGTAATCATACTAATTCCTTATGTTTAAAGCATTCCCATGTCCAAGTTGATGATCCCATGTGTTTGATGAAGTGTCTATGCCTTTGGATTTTTGAACCATGATTCCCATACTATAGTTTTAAGTGTTCATATCGTGCTTTATGATCATTCAGTGCTAGTGAATTATGAACACCTGATACCTATATTTTTTACGTGATTTTCAAATTTTCATGTATGATTTAGTTAAACCATGATTTATTCCTATTTAATCAGTTGTTATGATCATAATGAGAACTATCAGTCATGAAATCATGTTTAGTTAAACTCAATCCAATTTCAATTCTATTATCAGTTTATACATTAATAATTACCTCAGAATTCGTATGGACTATTATTTTCCAAATACCATGACCTGAGCATATCAAGTATTAGTTATCAGTGCATGCACCAGATAGTATTTTAGTGTCTTTCAATTTGGGAGTAGGATTTAGCACTGAGTAAATAAAGGGATGGCATCTCCTCCGTCAGTTAGGCATGATTCATTAGTAGTAGTCACTAAGTTCTAGACCTACAATACAACCATAGATTTGAGGGGTCCCCCATCAATTAGGAATGACACTCTCGTCATTTATGATATTAGTTTAGTTATCAATATAGTTTAGATTCTATTTTGATGGAATGGATAGAACAACCCTCCACAACGTGGGTCAGATGTTGGACTCCATGATAGCTCGCATGGTTTATGTCGGTTACATGATAGCTCCCACAGTCTCAGTACAATATTTAGTATATTCTTAGTTAAGGTTTTCTTGACCATAGCATACAAACTCTCAGTTATTTAGTTATCAGATTTTAGTATTTTAGTTTTGATATTATATCAGAAATGTGCTTATGCTTGGTATTGCATTCTCATATTTTACAGTTTTCATGCATTCATGCGCAATTATCTCATGTTGTTTAGTTTGTCCTTATCTCATTGGCACTGTACTTTACCGTTTTAGTCTAGTTATTCAGACTAAGTTCAATTCAGTGTTACATGATTATTATTCAATCATCAGTTATTTAGTGTTTTGATATCATTAGTCTGTATTCCTATATTGGCTACTCAGTATATAGGCGCTACTTATCCTCTTTCTTAGATTTCGATCATTCGGTTCCCCAGGCATTAGTTATTCAAGTAATCAGATCAGCTCAATACATGTATGTTTGGTATTGTATGTTCATGTATCCATGTTTTACAATATCCCAGCTTTATTTCTACTTATCCTATAAAAGTAAAATTTTAAGAAACTAATTGTACTGATTTGCCAGCTTATCAGACAATGTTTCTTACTCATATTTTAAGATATTTTAGCTTTTTTTTTACTTCAGCCTCTTTGTGAGTTTATTTTCACTTAGCATGTATGTTTGAGATTATATATGAAATCTATTTTACTTATTGCATTCACCCCCACTTACTCAATATATTCAAGAAATACTGATCCATATATATGTTTGTCTGGCCACATTATTTCATAATGTAGGTACTAGTTGTAGTCCACACATCATGATCACACAGTTGCAGCTCAAGCCAGCAGGTGATGAGTTCACCTATTTCAAGAACTTCAGTTAGATCTTGTTTGTGTACTTTACTTTATTACTCAGATGTATTGATTAGTGGTAGCTGGGGTCATGTCCTAGATATTTATAGTCTGTATAGTAGAGGCTTCATAGAGGTCAGTCAGAGTCAGTCATGTAATTTTTATTTTCTCCTCAGTTTTTATCAGATTATAAATTCTATCAGTAGTATAATTTCTCTCAAATTTTGTCAGGATTATATTTCTGCACAATAGAGCAACTATTTAATATATTATAATTCAGTTGCTTAATAGTATGCCAGTTTATGGGTTAGTTTGGGATCACTTATGGTTCCAAGCACTGTGTTACGACTAGGGGGTAGTCTTGCATCATGACATATACTTAATTTCCTTAGCTTATTTCTTATTTTCGAATCTCAATCTATTTCATTTAGTATTAAATCCAAGCTTGGAATCATTCCTACAATTCTAGTCATGGGTTTGTAGTCACGAAAATCCTAAAAAAGTCCCAATCACATTTTTAGGTTGTCTTGAAATTTTATGTTTTTGATTTTTGTGCCTTTCTGTGTTTTTAGTGCTAGAATAGTCTTCTCTAATACAATTTGAGTCATGATCTAAAATTTGAGCTTAATCCAATAATTTTTCAGTAACCCACCATTGTTGAAGCTTGAAGTTGAAGCAAATTCAAGTGGGTTTGAAAATCTAAAAGTGTTGGGTGAGTTTCAAGTTATAAAAACTATCGGGGTTTGTTTAGGAGCTTGAACAGATCTTGGGGATTCAAATTTTATTTAATTTTGAATTTGTCTGATTAAGGGTCTAAAATTTGAATGTCAATCAAGTTCTTCATAACTTGTTGAAGAAGTAGCTATAAAACAATAGTTTGATTTAAAAGTAAAGAAAAAGAAGTTCTACCTGTTTATCCTCAAGGAATATTCCTCAAAAGTACAAGGGCCCATCAAATTGCTTACTTGGAAAGACTGACGGACAACTTAAGGGTCAGTCAGTAACCCGATGATCCGCCAACCCATTCGCCCACCCAAAGATAGCCTCCCTACTTTCTAGATAAGGACGAAGGCCAACCTAACAGCCCATTATCAAGTGACGGTTAGTCATTGAGAATGTTGCATCGACAAAAGTTCTGTAAGATCATTATAGAATCTTAGTTTCATTTCCTTGATTCTTAAACCCTCCTTAAATTGATTCTAACACTAATTAATAACTAGTAGTCCACCTACTTAGTTTTGAATTAGTTCGTAAGTTCACTTCTTTATTGTGCCACTTTTTTGAGTGTTTTTCTCATTTTATATCATCGTAATATTTTGGCTGAAGACCGTACGAGATTTCTTCGAGTCATTCAAATGAGAATACATTCAGTACAAGATTAGACATCATAGCTCAAATTCTCACAGGAGTACAAACCCACATTCAACACTAGTGAAGCCAAGTATGAGGTAACCAAAGGAGAGTAGAATTGTGAGATTCTGTCTTTAATGCTATCTTGTTTGTTGTTTTTATTAGAGTGTTTTGTTAGGTACAATGACAATGGAAGGTGAAGTACCCCAAACCTTGTATACTAATTCACTTGGTGCTATGATAACTTCCATGATGGAGAAACATAATTCCTTGGAAGGTTGTGTGGCCTCGATGGAAGGAAGTATGAGTTCTTTAGGTAGAAGAGTAAACACTATGGAAGGTTAAGAGAACTCTATCCTCTCCACCCCTCACCCTTACTATGCCTCTTCAAGAGGATATTCTCAGAACACATCTGCTACCATTTTCTCAGGAACACTTTACCAAATGTTTAACCCGCTAAGACCTCCATGAAAACCCACTATCCAAACTACCACCTACCTACAACATCAAAACCCTATTAGACCACTACAACCTCAATTTAATTAAGTCCAATAATAAGAACCAAGAAAGTAAATGCCCCAACCTCTATAAAATCAAATATCTTTATTCAAAGCACTACTCCATAAAAACCAACCCATCCACTTACTGGAAGAAGATAGGAAGTAAAAATAAGAGGAATATGGAGCATTTAAAGAAACTAACATGATGGAAGAAGATATGAGATGCAGACCAATGGATCAAAAGGGATTTCTAGGTTGAGGAGAAAGACTTGGTCTGATTTCCTATGGTAGAGAAAACTTGGAAATCCATCCCCTAGGTCATGATCAATGGAATCGATAAGGTAATCAAGATCATGATATGAGAATCAATTCCATCGAGGTTAGACTTCCAACCTTCAAAGGTAAGAGTAATTACAAAGCCTATCTCTTATGGGAGTCCTCTTGTCAAAAGATCTAACAAGTCAACAATCTCGCCTAAGAAAAAAAGAGTAGCTATGCTATACCCCTTTTGATGGGTATGCCAATACATGGTCGTATTATGACAAAAGGTTCAAAAATATGTTTAATTAGGGTAAACCTACTCCATGGGATGTATTAAAAGGGTTTATGATACAATGAAACTTACTGGAGAGGTACAGGTATGAGATCCTTGCCAAGCATTACAAATTGAGGCAAGGAGCAAGAATTTCATGGCATACTATGAAAAATTTCAACAATTTATCCTCAAGCTTGATCATCGAGAAAAAGATATGACCCACGACATCATATGCTTTAAGGTTAGGTTAAACAAAGATATTTCGTCATCGATGACTATCCACAACTTTGAAACCAGAGTTGACATCTTTAAACTGGCTCTAAAGATTGAAAAGGTGATCAAAGAGAGTGCGGCATGTAAGGAAAAAGGGTACTCATCAATCGCTTCTTGGAGTAAGAATAAAAAAGTAGCTCAACCTTTATTATAATGGAACAAGAACTAGAACTTCATGTCCAATGAGAGAAACACAATAGAGAAGACCGATACAAAATATATGCCAAGGAATGAAGGAAACAAGTATCCCACTCCGAATCCTAGAGTTTTCCAATGTTTCAAATGTTAAGGGTATTGACATGTAAGACCCAGGAAGTCCTAGCCTATTTCTGTCCTTTATAGCATGCCAAAAGTGGTCCTAGAATTAGAAAATTTTACCTAAGAGTTGACACTTAGTATCATTTTTGGCCTTGATATTTCAATGGTATCATTTACGATCATTCCATCCTTAAATTGATGATTTTTTAAATTAATTCGTGATTAGGGTTATTTATAGGTCATCTCGGGTGAGTTTTGGAATTTTTCAACATTTCTTGAGTCATATTTGGATAAACAAAATAGCAAGCCATCGCGGTCAGCATCTGTCGCATTAGAAATCTCATCATCACTATAGACATAACACATCACTAATCGCGTTGATACCATAGACGTGGCATGACGCCTATCACTTCACTAAAAATTTTTTGCTCATTTAATCTCGAGTCCAGAAGGGTATTGTAGTCTTTTCCCCTCACTGTAGCACGAGATTTAGGTCCCAAAACAATATTTTTTCCTTATTTATCACAATTCTCTTAAGATCAAAAATAGTTCTCTTTATGAACAAACCCTATCCCCTTTATCATTCAAGTTCAATTTAAAAAAAATCCCTCAATAACTTCCAATAATTCGTCTATCAAGGTTTGTTTAGGTCTTCATGCTTGGGTTCCTCCCTCCCTTGGAGTTCAAAAATCTTTTTTCAAGTACCTATATTATGATTTACATTCTTGAATGAAAGTATGTTCATGTATGAGATGTTGTGTTGATTTCAAGTCAAGAATAATTTGAGTTTCATGTGAATTAACTAGAAAGCATATTGATTTATGTTACCCCCATGTTTAATCTTTGAATTTTTGTGTAGAATGTGATAGTCATGATATTCAAATATTTCTCATTCTCATGTAAAAATTTATCTAACCTAGGTTTTTGACAAAATATGTATGAAGGAATTATGCATGATAACCTATGTGTGATGCTTTTTGAGTTGAGATATGATTCCATTATCTATGATATCAAGTCCTAGGGGTATTGAATACCCAAAATTTAGTTGTCGCCTAGTCTTCAGTCAGAATAGAAGGATTCCATAGTATCCTAATTAGTAGTGTATGGTAAGTTAACAAAATCAGTGTGAGTTCAGTCAACCCTAGTAAAGTTTAGTGATTAGTTCATTGTTGATTCAGTTAGGAGTAAGATTTCGCACCGAGTGAACCCAGGGATGGGGTCACTCATGTGAGCAGAGGGTTTGCCCCTTAGTAGCAGTCCCTGAGTTACAGAACTACATAGCCAGCATAGGGTAAATCATCTTCCTACTAAACTAGGGTTGACCAAACCATATATATCTCATGAGTTTTCCAACCAGATTAGGGTTGACTCAGCTACTATCAGTTACCCATGGCACGGTGTTAATACCCTTCTAATTCAGGTAACAGGTTGGACCCTATATCAGTCTATAATTGGGGTTTCTTTGTTAGATGATAACTCCTTGATACACAATAAAGTTCACAATGCAAGAATTCAACAACAACTACAACATGAACAAACAAACACGAACAACAAATTGAACAACAAGCGCTAGAGAATCGAAATAGGACACACACAGCTTGACTAGGCTTTAAGAATCACATTTTTGGAATAAGATGATGAACTTTTCAACAAAAACCAGTAAGTCAACAAGGTGCTAGTGAATCGAAAGATCCCCACATGACTTTACTAGACTTTAAGATTATAAAACACAATCTTAACAAGATTACAAGAAGATAGTAACTTGACATGTAATATTCAAGAGTCTAAGAACCCTAACAATAAGAGAGGACCCTAAGACTAAAGAATATTAACCCCAAGTTCTTACATAGACCAAGAGGGACTCTATGACCTGAAGATCCTTGTTTCTTATATAGATACAACACAAGTATCACTCTACTTGTGTGTTTTCAAATTTTGGGCTTCTCCAATAGAAGAGAGAAGTTCCAAAATATTACAATTTTTTATGTCTCAAAATATTATGAAAGAACTTGCTGCCAAATAACCCTAATTTGAACGCTCCATACATCCCAAACATAGACTAACTTAGCATAGATATAAGTATTAAACTCGAGATAGGTATTCGAGCTTAAAGTTAAAGATAAGTGTTAAGTTAAGTAGAGGGATCAATATTTTTGAAAAATTAAGAGAAAATAAGTGACGTACTTGCTTGACTTAATTAAGCTAGTAGGTGACTAGAAGGTGCATCGCCTACTTATACTATTAGACTGAATCGAGGCCTATATTATTGGACACAATAAAGGTCCAAATTAAGTAAAAGAAAAAGGAAAAGATGAGCAATCCAACACTTAATCTATTTAAGGCCCAAATGTGCATCCCAATACCTATTCTATTTAAGGCCCAATATGGTTTGATCCAATTAGAAATAAACCAAGCAGAGCAATTACCTACTTGATCTTTCTGAGGAGCTTAAATATCCAAGTAGGTGCATCACCTACTTGGACAAATTTTGTCCAATATATGACTGGAAATGAGAAAAAAAGAGGTGCTCAAGTGGAAGGATTTATAAGGTCCAATTAGTTCATTTTCTCTTTATTCTTACCTGCAAGAAAATTAAATTATAATTAACTCACTCTCTCTTTTCTCTCAAGCCTAAAATAGTCGCCTCTTTTCTCTCATAGGGTTCTTAAAGAAACCATCCTTATTTCCATCCAAGGTAAGTGAAAATAAATATGGTTTATATTTAATCCTATGATGGGAAGTTATCAAAATCAAGTTATTATTTTGTTTGAAGTATAGGACAACCCTTTTTGCCAAGCTTGGCAGTCTACTTCTCTTAAATCTGCAAGATATTTTTTAATAGTATTTGGTTCAACTTGAAGGGAAATTTAGCGTCTTGATGGAGTGCACTTTAAGAAAGCAAATTTCAAAAATAAAGGTAAGGTTACTTTCCTGATTTACCTCTTCTTTTGTATAGGACTTGATGGTGGATTTTATATATATTGTTGTTAAGAACTCATGGGACGGTGATCAGAAGCCATGAGTTAAATATCTTATATTGTGTTGATGTATTTTAGGATTGTTTAGGTGATGTCGATAGGTGTTTTCGTTTGAGGCAGTGGGTAACCTTATGGAATGGTAAAGTGGAGTTATATTAAAGTATAGAAGGAGGGTGTGGTGATACACCAAGTGTTTGAGGGGCTGAATAGTCATATTACCCATAAGTGTTTAGCTACTATTTTACAAGGGTTACAGTTTGATTAGTTACTAATATTAGCTCCATTATGTGCATATATTGTTGATTAACACCTCAAAGGAAAGAAGGCTAATTCATTATAATAATCAGGTTGTACAATGAGGTATGTAAGGCTATTATAGTTCATATTGTTTGGCATGGTGTCATATACTTTTATACCAATAATGTTAGCTTCGTAGATGATCTTTCATGTTAAAAGATTTATTGTGATGGTGTACCAACACGACTATAGATAATCGGCCTTTTATTTACTTCGCATAGTCTAAAAGTGTGTCAAAATGTCATATATTTCTCCTATATGTGTCAATAAGATCAAATATTATACAAGTTAAAGAGTGTCATATGCTAGATTACAATCTGCCCACAATTTCCTTAATTGACTGTATACTTCTTTTGGCCACAGATGTTCTTTTTTGGAATATTATTCCCATCGTGTTTAGGCATAGGGTGACCTTTTAGAGTCTTTACGTATTTAGTAAATAGTTTAGATGTACTTATGTGGGATGTAAATTTGTTCCTTATTAGGAACTGCCCATGTACTTTAATAGTACCCATTCTCACCTACCCTTCTATTTGTTATTACCTTGTATGTATTTATTTTAAAGTCCAAACCTCTTTAGTCGATGAGTTACGTATCTCAACTTGGTATGCACATATTCCTCTATTTGAAATGTGAAAATTTCTTCACTAGAATCTGCCCCAATTACTATATGTTAGGTAAGATCATTAAAATCTGCAACAACCCATATATGCTATGTAATGTCAATTGCTTACTAGGTATACACCTTACTAGCTTAATTTATTTTAGGTCATCATCTCCTCATTTATGACATGCCTTCTTGGATTATCAATGAATATGTTTTATGCCCAGTGAGGCTCATGGTGTCATATAAGTTCCAAAGTATTACCCTTATTTCTTATATCATTGTTCTTGTCTCAATCGTATGGATTCTTCTATTGGTTCATAGCTCTAAATCTCAATAATGTTATGACCACAAAAATAATAATCTAAAAGATTAAAGAAGTGATGTAAAGTAAATAGACTTGTGTGTGAGTGGTAACTCAGGGGCAGGAGCCTAGCATAGTCCGATCTTAATTTATTAATCTATTGGTGGTATCGTAGGGGTGGAAGGAACTCCTAGTATAGGTCGAACCCATTATCGGGTGGTATCCCAGGGGTAAAAAAAACCTAGAATGGGTTAATCCCGATTTGTGTATTGATGAGAAATGTATCAAGGGTATATTACCTAGCATGGGTCATCCTCTTTTACCACTGATCAGCTGGTCATATGTATCACATGGCTTACAAAATTATAAAGCAAAGAAGAGTGAAGTAAAGAAAAGCATGTAATGTACAGTCTTTGACATATATAGGTAAAAGTGGTTTATTCATCCTTATCGATTTGTTTATATATATTGACCCTGAGTTTCATTAATTTCTTATTTCACTTATGGTTATCCCATGCCTTAAATATTAAGTAAATTACTTTGTACTGATGTCCCTCATGGGGGACCAGAGTTCTATGTTGTAGGCATAGGTTTTTAGTAAGTAGATCTCCCCAATAGAACAAAGCATACTCTATGGTTGTTGGTTATATCCGAGTTGATTCGGGGCCTTGCTGAGTTTTTATCATATACATTTTGATGGTTTTACAGTCATAGATTCCATTCGAGGCTTTGTAGACATTGTAAAGAGGTCACATGTATTCATATGTTCACATGTCATCTGTATGGATTTGGCTAATTGGTTTGTATTATATCTTTAGCTTTTTATCAGTGATTCCATTTGTTTAGTGATTCATTTTCTCATCTTGTTTATTTTTATAGTATGTGTTCCTATAGTTTCTGTCCACCTTATCTGCTATGGGGTGTGATAAAATTGATATCAGAGCGGTTCATCCTAGGGAGTCTACAAAGCCGTGTCTAGTAGAGCCTTACTTATAAATGTTTTGTGCACCATATTTATAATTAGGGGGCAACTTTGATATTCAAGAAATATCACTTTCTTTCATAATCCAGATCGTGTGATAGAGTAATGCAAAGATGTCCATTCCCGCTCATACTATAATCTCTTATATTTATACTATTCCTATTATAGCTAAGGTCAATGATGGAAAAAAACTCCAGCACCACTAATGTCCAAGAGGCAACGTACAATGAAGGGTCTTAAGATATCAAAATGTAGATTAATGTGAACCAATTTAGTTTGACCCTCACAACCTACAATTGAGAACATTGTAAAGTTTTTTATGTTACTTGAACATAAGGTTGTATTTGTACTAATTGTATTGCCTTGGTTTATTTGAGCAAGATATAATAAGGTTATTAATATTTTTGTATAATAAATAGTTATCTAGTCATAAAGATGGGTCGAAAATATTTCTTAGTATACTTCTTAAGAGGATGTGAATGGTTCTTAGGTTTGAGATTTCTTTCATATGAATCCTTCAATATATGGGATTTAATACCATGTAGGACATTTAGTACTTCATTATTAAATATATAGGGTTTTGGAGTTACAAATATTTTTAAAATGGAATCTGCTAAACTAGTTTTGTATTAGTTGAAAGAGGCTAGTAGCGTGGTCTGAATGGTGAACCTTTCAATGTGATAGCTCTTATACCCTAGTTATAAGATCTGGACCAAACGCCTACTAGATATCACTCTACATTTTATTAATTATCTTTTTATGAGGTATATGTGTATGACCACCACAAATAGGTAATAATAAGATACAATCCCTTTTGTGATTAGAAAATTGTAGGATGAGTATTTCCAATTGTTCAATATAAGAGTATATGTAAACTTGGTTCCTACAGTGAACTATATTTTGGTTATAGAAGGTTAGTAGATGACCATAACTTATGGTTGAAAAAGGAATATTGACTGGTTAGACCTATGTGGTAATTATCTGCGTATTAGAATACATGAAGTGAGCCATTTTAGATTAAAAGGGTATTTGTTAGACATGAAGCAGGTAAGAGCGACGCCCAAATTACAATATAAATGAATGTTTGGATGCCTAGTCTTGTTAAATGCAGGAATAGAGAGACGATCAGAAGATATACACTTCGACTAACCTAATGCATTTGTATTATGCTTATTAAAATAAGAGTTAGTTTGTTATGCCTATGTCTAGAGTTTTAATGGTTTATCAAAATTGTCGTGAAGTATAGGCTACCTTTTTTTTCACTTGAGTCCCTAATATGGAAATTCCCTTGATACATAGCTTATCTAAATTTCTTAACTAAAGGTATTGGATTTCCATCACTTGTTAAGACATAAGTTTTTAGCACTCCGTTCTTATGAAAAATTAGTTAGCATGGATTGACCTATCTAGTTAAGCCCAAAGTGACTAACCTTTAGATGTTTTAGAATCATAATATAATTTTGCATATACTTGACATTTATGTGTGAGTTGCTGTAAATAAAATTTTATGTGTTATAGTGCCTTTAAGTTTTATTTGTAATTTGTTTATTTGAACTTTTATATGGTACCAAACATTGATTGTAATGATATCCTATGTCAGTAGAAAAGATAAAGTTAATCTTGACCTCCTACTTCTACAAATGAACTGTTAAGGATTTCTTTTCGATTATGGCCTTGAAACACCGATAAGGAGATTTCATTGGAGCTTAAAACATAATATAGGGAAACTAATTGTATATGTTTTTAGTTATGTAACAAACACGAGTAGAACTATCCCACCAGTGATTTAGCACTAGCGCTAGTATGCTCGAAATTAATAGGGTAGAGTGACCCCATAAGATGTCTCCAAGCTTTAAAAAAATCTGGTCTGTTACATAATTATGCATGCTACAAGCTCTATAGCTCGTCCTTTATAGGTCGTATGTCTTTTGTGGATTATTTTTCACTTATAATATATGTCATGGAATACTTGCATGTACATGTTATCTACTTCATTGAACCCTAATTTATTGCTATATATGTTCATGGGAATTTTTTGTATATGTAATTAAGCTAATTATTTACCACAGAGCACTTGTCTGTATTTTTGTTGCATCATGGATTAACTTGACTTTGTCTTATAGGCATTGAAATTAGTTTTCATGAGTTAAAGTATGACCTATAACTTTCCTATATGTTATACATTTCATAGACCATTTGCCTATATGCTACATTCCTCATAGCCTACATGCTTTGTATATTCATGTATTGGTCTATATGTTTATGCTCTAGTCCACTTGCTCAATGAGATTTCTGTTTCATAGTTCACTTTCTTATCATGGTCATTCTTGTAGACCACCTGTTTTTATATTGTGTAAACTGTCATAACCTAGTCCTCTTGCTTATGTTCTCATCTAGCCCAATATTTTATTTCACTTGCTGACCTACTATAAGTCTTTCAATTCACCTGCCTATATGTTACAAGTCTCATAGTTCATTTTATCACATTTTTAAGGGTTCATATGCTCATTTGCTACATGATTTAATATTTTTCTTTTACATAAATCCCATATTTCTATAACTTAATTGTCTATATGTCACAAGCTTATTAGGTTCACATATTTGTATGTTAAGTGCTCTTTTTTGCTGATTTGGGTGTCTGTCATAGATTCAATTCCACTTATCTACATATTATATTCCCCTCTATTCTTATTGATGCGAGTATTAACGTAGTTGCATAAAGATTTCTCATATTAGGATATAATGAGAATGGTGTCTAGAATAAGATAGGCATATGAATGAATATCAGTATGAAACTTACTCATAGGTGCGTAGCTTAGTCTAATAACCTATTCTAAGGTGCAACACAAAATGTTAGTTTTATGTTGACAACTTTTACTCTTAAGAGATTTTCCTATGAAATAAAATGTGGAATGAAAGGAAAGTTGAGCCCAATATGTTAGACTAAGAATCCTATGATTCCATGTGTCCATTGTACAGAAATTTATTGGAGGTTCATTCTTCATTGTGCTCCCTTAACTATAGTAAATGACCCCACTTATCATGTAAACAAGTCCCCACAACTATTCTTAATTGCTAAGGCAGGAAATTAGGGATAAAAGTTTTACCTCCATTGAAGTATTGTGGAAGAACTAGGATATAGAATAAGCCACTTAGAAATAGAAGATGGTAAAAATTCTAGATCCCCTGCTCATTCCAAGCATCAATGAGAGGATCATCGATCATGTGCTCCCCTATATGATCCTAAGTTCTACGAGCATTTGTTCATTTGATATGTTATTTACAAGTTATGTGTTCATGTATATTAAATTTGATAATTCAATATGTTCTACTTGTTTATACCAAAAATGAGGAAAATCAAGATAAACTAAAATACTTTTCATTAAGTTACAAGGTCAGGAGAGGGGTTTTACTTATCATATTCTCATTTCATGTGTTATATCTATTGATATGCCATCTGAGTTTTGTATACATTATTTTAGTTAGCCCACAGATTTAGTGTAGTCTAATTTACAAAAGAAGCTCTAGAAAAAAAATTTGGTGGGAAATTCTAGGGTTAGTCAAGTTATTAGCTATACCTTTCATTTGAGGATGAATGATACAAAAGGGGGGATGATGTAGTGCTCCGTACATCAAAAACATAGACCAACTTAGCATAGATGAAAGTATTTAAACTCGAGATAGGTATTTGATCTTAAAGTTAAAGGTAAGTGTTCAGTTAAGTAGAGGGATCAAGATTTTGGAAAATTAAGAGAAAATAAGTGGGGTGCTTGCTTTACTTAATTAAGCTAGTAGGTGACTAGTAGGTGCATCACCTACTTATACTATTGAACTGAATTGAGGCCTATATTATTGGACATTTTAAAGGCCCAAATTAAGTAAAGGAAAAAAGGAAAGATGAGCAGCCCAACACCTAATCTATTTAAGGCCCAAATGTCCAGCCCAATACCTATTCTATTTAAGGTCCCAATATGGTGTGATCCAATTAGAAATAAACCAAGTAGGAACATCATCTACTTTGACTTTTTGAGCAGCTTAAATATCCAAGTAGGTGCATCACCTACTTGGACTAATTTTGAGAATATGTGACTGGAAATAAGCAAAAAAGAGGCGGTCAAGTGGAATGATTTATAAGGTCCAATTAGTTCATTTTCTCTTTATTCTTACTTGCAAAAAAGTTAGATTATAATTAGCTCACTCTCTCTTTTCTCTCAAGCCTAAAATAGCAGCCTCTTTTCTCTCCTAGGGTGAAGAAACCATCCTTATTTCCATCCAAGGTAAGTGAAAATAACTATGGTTTACATTTAAACCTATCATGGGAAGTTATGGATATCAAGTTATTGCTTTGTTTGAAGTATAGGATAGCCCCTTTAAGCAAGCTTGGCAGTCCACATCTCTTTAATCTACGAGATATTTTCAAATAGTATTTGGTTTAACTTGAAGGAAAACTTAGCGTCTTGATGGAGTGCACTTTAAAAAACCAAATTTCATAAATAAAGGTAAGGTTACTGCCCCAATTTACCCCTTTTTTTGTATAGGCCTTGATGTAGGATTTCATATATGTTGTTGTTAAATACTCATGGGACGGTGATCGAAAGCCATGAGTTTAATATCTTATATTGTGGTGAAGGATTTTGGGACTGTTTATGTGATGTCTATAGGTGTTGTTGTTGGAGGCAGTGGGTAACCTTATGGAATGGTGAAGTGGAGTTGTATTAAAGTATTGAAAGAAGGTGTGGTGATACAACAAGTGTTTGAGGTGATGAATAGTCTTACTGCCCATCAAGTGTTTAGATACTATTTTGAAAGGGTTACATTGTGATTAGTTTCTAATATTAGATTTATTATGTGGTTATATTGTAGATTAACACCTTAAAGGAAAGAATGTTAATTCATTATAATAATCAAGTTGCATAACAAGGTATGTAAGGCTATTCTAGTTCATATTCTTTGACATGGTGTTATATACTAGTGTACCAATAAAGTGAGCTTCATAGATGATCTTTCATGTTAAAAGATACAGTGTAATGGTGTACTAACCCAACTATAGTTAATCAACCTTTTATTTACTACCCAAGGTCTAAAAGTGTGTAAAAGTGTCATATGTTTCTCTTATATGAGTAAATAAGATCCAAGATTATACAAGTTAAAGAGTGTCACATTTTTGATTGCAATCTGTCCAAAATTGCTTTAATTGATTGTATACTTCTTTTAACCATACATGTTATTTTTTCGAATATCATTCTCATCATGTTTGGGCATAATGTGACCTTATAGAGTCTTTACATATTTTGTATATAGATTATATGTCGTTATATGTGATATACATTTGGTCTTAATTAGACTCTACCCACGTGCTTCAATAGTACCTAGTCTCACGTACCCTTCTATTTATTATTACTTAGTAACTATTTATTGTACATTCCAAACCTCTTTAGTCGAGGAGTTACGAATCTTAACTTGGTATGCACATATTCCCCAACTTGGTATGCATATATTCCCCATTTGAAATGTCTAATTTCTACACTTGAACCTTCCCCGATTGCTATATGCTAGGTAAGATCACTAGAATCTGCCATAACTCATATATGCTATGTAATGTCACTTGCTTACTAGTTATACACCTTACTAGCTTATTTGTTGCAAGTCATCTTCTCCTTGTTTGTCACATGACTTCTTGGCTTATTAGTGAAAATGTTGTAGGCCCAGCGAAGATCATGGTGTCATATAAGTTCCAAAGTATTACCCTTATTAATTATATATCATTGTTCTTGTCTCAATCGCATGCCTTCTTCTATTAGTTCATAGGTTTAAATCTCAATAATGTTACAACCACCAAAATAACAATCTAAAAGATTAACGAAATAATGTTAAGTAAATGTACTTATGTGTGAGTGGTAGCTCAGGGGAGATATCCTAGCATGGGCCAATCTCAATTTATTAATTTATGGGTGGTATCCCAGAAGTGGATGTAACACCTAGTATGGGTCGATCCCATTATTGGGTGGTATCCCAGGGGTGAAAGGAAAGCCGAGCATGGGTCAATTCGTATTTGTGTATTGATGAGGAATGTATCCCAGGGGTATAATACCTAGCATGGGTAATCCTTTTTTACCACTGATCAGCTGGTCATATGTATCACATGGCTTACAAATATTATAAAGCAAAGAAGATTGAAGTAAAGAAAAGCATGTAATGTACACTCTCCCACAAGTATAGGTAAAGGTGGTTCGTTCATCCTTATCTATATGTTTATATATATTGACCCAGATTTTCATTAATTTCTTATTTCACTTATGGTTATCTCATTCCTTATATATTCAGTACATTACTTCGTACTGACATCCCTCACAGGGGACTGGTGTTCTATGTTGTAGGTACAGTTTTTTGTGAGTAGGTCTCCTTAATAGAACACAGGATACTCAGAGGCTATTGGTGAGCTCCAAGATGATTTGGGGCCTTGCCAAGTCTTTATCATATATATTTTGATGGTTTTGCAGTAATGGATTCTATTAGAAGCTTTGTAAACATTGTAAAGAAGTTATATGTATTCATTGGTTCTCATGTCATCTATATCGATTTGGCTAATTGGTTGGTATTGAATTTATAGCTTTTTATTAGTGATTCCATTTGTTTAGGGATTTATTTTCTCATCTAGTTTATTTTTATAGTATGTGTTCCTATAGTTGTTGTCCGCCTCATCTAGTATAGGGTGTGACATTAAGATTGTCTATTTATATTACACCATAAATGAACAAGAAAATAACCAGATTACCCTTTCCATGGGGAGGCCTTGGAGCGTAAGTTTATTACACTTCAAGGCTCTTCTTCACACTTAAAAACATTTAAACCAGTAGATGGATCTATCACCAACTCACACACAGCCATTAATATGAACAAGTCTTGGAGTTTTTGTAACTCTTGACTTGGCTATGTGTGAATGGTCGTGAACATTTTGGAAAGCTTTCTACACTCGTATTATCTTCTCCATCTTGAGAGGACTTTTTCTTGAAATTCATCATTTGGTCATCTTCAACCGCATCCAAGAGAGAAAGATCACATATGTTGAAAGTGTTGTGCACCTGATATACCGGGGGAAGGTCAATTTTGTAGGTGTTGTCATTTATTTTCTCAAGTACTTAAAATGGACCATCACCCCTCGGCATCAATTTGGACTTCCTTTGAGATGGAAACTGATCCTTCTGAAGATGCACCTATACCCACTTTCCCGATTCAACAATGAGTTTCTTTCTCCCTTTGTTGGCCCTCCTTGTAATTTCTTTTCAAGTCAAAGCCGCACCTTCCCATGTAATTTCTTCATAGAATCTTCGTTCTTGCTTCCATCTAAGCTAATGATGATATCAATTGGCAAAGACATTAAATCTAAAGGGGTAATGGGGTTAAGGATGTATACACACTCAACGGGAGTCATTCCCGTACTTGAGTGTATGACAAGGTTATAGGGAAACTGAATCAATGGTAAGTGCTCCTCCTAAGAAGTCATTTTTACATTAACCATGGAATGTATCATAGCAACAAAAGTCCTACTATCTATTTCCATTTGACAATCGATTTGTGAGTGGCAAGACGTAGAGAAAAACAACTTGGTACCAAGCCTACCCCACATGGACTTCCAAAAGTGGCTTAGGAACTTAAAGTCCCTATTACTCACAATGCTCCTTGGAACACCATGCAATTTGACAACATTATCAACAAACAAAAAGTCCACGCTAGGTGCGTCATCACATTTAGAGCAAGGAATAAAGTGTGCCATCTTATTATCCCGACCTCGTCTAGTCCTTGGCAGCCCCAACACAAAATCCAAAGATATATCAAGACAAGGACGTAGAGAGGTAGGCAGCGGGATGTAAAACCCGTGAGGTAGGAGCCGATATTTGGCTCCTTTGCATTCTACACAATGGACACAAATCCTAACCACATCCTTGTGCATTCTTGGCCAATATAACTGCTCCACCAATATTCCGAGGGTCTTTTCGACACCAAAATGAACCATTAGACCTCCATCATGTGCTTCCCTCACAAAAGACTCTCTCAAAGAGCTAGAGGGTACACACAATCGTCTACCTTTAAATAAGTAACCATTAAACTTGGTATAGGGATTTGAAGCCCTAACTGAATTCCACTGCTCCCTACCCAATTCTTCGAATTCACTAAAGATACAAGAAAAGTGAGGTTCCTCGGGATGTAATCCTCTAAGCTCTCAAAACCCATCAATTTTGATGATAAAGTAGACACAAGAAAATATTTTCTAGACAAAACATCGGCTACTACATTGTCCTTACCCTTCTTTTATTCGATAACATAAGGGAAGGTCTCAAGAAACTCAATCCATTTGGCATGCCATTTGTTAAGCTTTTCTTGTGCCCGAAGATACTTTAAGGATTCATAGTTTGTTTGGATGACGAACTCCTTAGGCCATAAATAATGTTGCCAAGTGTCCAAGGCTCTAATCAAGGCATACAACTCTAAATCATACATGGAGTAGTTTAGAGTTTCTCCTTTGAGCTTTTCGCTAAAGTAAGCAATGGGTTTTAAATCTTGCATCAAAACAGACCCTATGCCTACTTTACTTGCATCACACTCCACTTTGAACGTCTTATCAAAGTTGGGCAATTATAACAAAGGCACGGAGATGAGTATAGCTTTCAAAGTTTGAAAAGACTTAGCTTGCTCATCACCCAACTTTAAGGGTTGATCTTTCCGAATGATCTCGGTCAAATGGGTGGCTATGGTGCTAAATACTTTGACAAACCTTCTATAAAAACTAGCCAACCCTTGAAAGTTTCTTACTTCTCCAACAGTTTATGGGATTGACCAATTTTTGATAGTGTTTATCTTGGATTCATCGACTTTAACCCCTTTTGAACTAACAACAAAACCCAAGAAAACAACTTTATTAATATCAAAGAAGCATTTTTTCAGATTTTCATACAATTTTTCCTTTCTAAGGAATTCAAACACATATTATAAATGCATCACATGCTCATCTAAATACTTGCTATAAACCAAGACATTATCAAAGAAGATAACAACAAACTTTCCAATAAATGGTTTCATCACATGATTCATTAGCCTCATAAAAGTACTTGGAGCATTTGTTAGGCCAAATGGCATAACCATCCATTCATAGAAACCAAACTTGGTCTTGAAGGTGGTTTTCCATTCATCACCGTGTTGCATTCTTATTTGGTGATCGCCACTCCTTAAATCAATCTTGGAAAATAAAAACAAAAAATTCAATTCACCAAGCATATCATTTAACCTAGGAATAGGGTTATGATATTTTACAGTAATCTTATAGTGGTGGATTGGTCCTTGTTTTTTGGGACAACCCAAAGAGAATTGAGATATCTCCTTACTTATAGGCTAACCCAAGGTGGATTAACCACTTTCCTTGAATAACGACCTCACTTTAAGTGCATATTCAATCTCATGAGCCGCTTGGAAAATACCTTCAACACTATCAAACTTGTGAAGTGTTAAATGAGTGAAAATCTCTTTGCTCAACCCATACTTGAAATGGATGATATCATGACTAATTTGTTCCCCACGATGATCAAGCTTTAACATGAGTTGTTGAAACTCACCATAATATGCCATCACACTTTTTTACCTTGACGTAAGTTATACAATAATGCAAATAACTCATGGCAATAACTCTCGGGAAGGTACCATTTTCTCATCATGTATCTCAACTAAAACCAAGGTGGTGGATGCCCATCATCTAATTAATTACCAAACCGCTTGACATACTCCCACCAAGTGTTAGAATAACCATCAAAATGAGCTATGGAATAACAACTTTTCTTTTCTTCTGAGATATCATTAACTTGGAACACTTTGTCATACGCTGATTCTCAAGTTAAGTAGGCCTCGGGGTCACTGTCCCCTTTAAAGATTGGTGGTCTTACCTTGATAGTGTTGATTCCTACATCTCTCTCTTGGTGTTGGTTTCTGTTTTCTCAATACTCTCAGTGTCTTCTTGGATCCTCATGACCCCCTCTCATCTCCTCCTCTCTCATGTAAGAATCATCAAAGGCTTCATAACCTTCATATGCTGCTCTACCATACTCCTCCTAGTGAGATGGATGGTTTTGGACATTTGGAACTTGATTTAGAGGAATTTTATTTTGTGGAGTTGGTGGTCTTTGGTTTAGTGGAGCTTGGAAGGGATGGTTCAAATTTAGCGGAAGTACTTGACATCCAAGTTCTTCTTGTGGGACTTGAGGAGTTTTTGAATGTATTGGTCTAGGGGGGTCACTATTTTGAGGGAAAGGAGTGGTTTGACTTGCATCATTTAGTGGAGCTTGGGGTGGATTTAGCATTTGGTGCAATATTTTGTGAGTGATGGTTGCGGAGGAAGTTCTATCATTCCTAATTGAAGAAACATATAGAGGATCAGAAGTGCAAGAGTTCCTTTGACTCTCCACTTTTTCTAATCTCTCCCTAATCAGCGACACGTCTCCCTTTATTATTGTCAAATCCCTTCTCACGACTACAACTTTCATATTCAACCTTGCAAGTGTTCGGATAACAGCCTCAAAAGTGTCCCTCATAGAGCAAGTGCATTAGTATCAACATTTTAGGATGTAGTCCCTTCCATTGCCAAGGTATTACCTACAAAATCAACAAATAAGTTAGTGAAAGAAATACCCTCTCCTCCCTCACACTCTTTGGATCACCTCACAGTTTAGTTCCACAAGTGTTGTAGATTGGCTAGTAACTCGTGAATCCTTAAGGTATGAGTAAGCTCTTATCCAGAGTGGATTCTTTTTTGAAGACTCAAAGAATTCTCGTTCGGCAAGAACCATGAAGTAACAATGTATTCAAAAGATAAAAACATGAACAAACAGATTCAAAGGTCTAATTTACAACCTAGTAGGAATGTACTAGTTTGTTAATTAGTTCTAGAACAAGTAAGGACACCAAGAATCAACAATTAGAAACCAGAAAAATACAAATTTGAGCTTATTAGTGATATGGCAGCAGAAATAGTGATGTGGCAATATGCAATTGGTCTTGGTACCACACAAATTTTAGTCACAAATCTGAAATTTCAATATTCGCACAACTTGGAATGGATGAAAATTAGTTTTGGAGGGAAAGTAAAAGTCTTGAAGTCTTTTTCAACTTTTCAAACTCAAAAAGGTGAGATTTGACTTTAATAGTACGACAAAACAAGGTCCCTTGATTTAAGGAAAAGTGGGTGGAAAGTAGATGTCAAGTCTAGGAGGTGATGGTTCAAGTCTTCTCACAAACAACATTACAACTTTTGTTTTACAACCGTTAGATCTATTTTATACTTCTGTTGTCTTAAGTTGTAAGAATAGATAAAGAACAAGATGAAACCCACAAAAAACTTCAATAACACCATAAGAACTTATTCAAGAACACAACACAAAAACACAAATTTTCATCAAGGTACGACCTACTGCCCACTTCAACTCACCACAGCAATGGTCAATATTATAAGCTAAACTTTAGATCTAGACACTTTTAGTGTTGGTGAGAAAAAAATAAACCCTAAAAACACACTAGAAAAGTAAAATAACACCTATATCTAAACACATAAACACTAATATCAACCAAGACAACAACACAACACAATTTTCTCGGCCAAGAACAAGATGGACAGATTTCTTTTTTTTTCTGGAATTTTCAGATTTTGGCAAAATGTTTTAAACTCTCAAACCCAAGATTGATCTTGTTAGAACAAAATAAAAGATAGCTTTGATACCAAATGATTCACTATCAAGTCCATAATACAATAATTCATCAACAACAATAAGATGAACAAACTAACATAGGAACAACAAGTTGAACAACAAGTGCTAGTGAATCAAAATAGGCCACACACAGCTTCACTAGGCTTAAAGAATCACATTTTTAAAACAAGATGATGAAGTTTTAAACAAGAAATAGCTAGTCAACAAGGTGGCATTGAATCAAAAGAGCCCTACACGGCTTCACTAGACTTCAAGATTACAAAACACAATCTTAAAAATATAATAAGAAGATAGTAAATTGACATGTAATGTTCAAGAGTCTAAGAACCCTAACAACAAGAGAGGACCCTAAGGCTAAAGAGTATTAACACCAAGTTCTTACATGGACCAAGAGGAACTCTATAACCTCAAGATCCTTGTTTTTAGTTGAGGTACAACACTAGTATCACTCTACTTGTAAGTTTTCAAATTTGGGGCTTCTTTAATAGAAGAGAGAAGTTCCAAAATATTACAAGTGTTTATGCCTCAAAATATTATGAAAGAACTAGCTTCCAAATAACCCTAAAATTGTCTATTTATATTACACCATAAATGAAGGAGAAAATAACCAGATTGCCCTTTCCATGGGGTGTCCTTGGAGTGTAAGTTTATTACACTTCAAGGCTCCTATTCACACTTAAAACATTGAGACCATTAGGCAGATCAATCACCAACTCACACACGGCCATTTTCATGAACAAGGCTTAGATTTTTTGTAACTCCCAAGCTTAGCTACGTGTGAATGGTCGTGAACTTTTTGGATAGCTTGCTACACCCGTATCACTCATACAGTTACAATTTCAGTATCCAGTAATTAGTATTCAGTGTAGAACTCATTTCAATTATACATGATAATGACTTCAAGTCAACAAAAAATAGTTATCAAAAACTCAGTACTTTAGTGTCAAACTAATTTGGACAGATGATATACGCTTGGTATTGCATGTACAGTATTAAAAATAGACCCAGTTTTACATATACTCGCATCCAGACTCTCCATACTATTTAGTGATTATCTTTATGCACGTGAACTATCCATATTATCCAAACCTCACCTAGCATACCAGTACATTCAAAGTACTAATGCATACTTTCTTTGAGCTATGATGTCTCATATCATAGGTTTGGAAACCTAGAGTTCCTGACCATACTTAGTCAGATTCATTTAATCAGCAACAACAATAGTAGTAAGTCCTCACCAATCGATGACATCACTTTTATTTAGTTAATATATTATTTAAGTACAATATTTATTGTCAGACAAATTTGGGATTTAGTTGGGGTTGTTCCAATAAACTTTTTTATTTCAGATGTTTAGAGGTTTTCAGACACTTTTTGTTAGTAGTTATTCTATAGATGTATTCAGTATTGATTATGTTTTATGAATCCTATGGAATTTTTATTTTTTACTTCCACATATGTTTTCATGATTATTATTCAATACTCACATTAGGTTTCGGTCATGGGTTAGATCATGGTCCTTCAGGATCGTAGGCACAGTGTGGCACCTAGGGTGTAGTCTCGGGGCATTACAAACTTTCTACCAAAGCCTATGGTTCTAAAGACTCTTAGAGAGTCTAAAATCCATGTCATGTATAGTATTGTGCATGGGTGTATAGCATACCACACCTATGGACAAGAGGCTAGGAGGTGTTTTTAGGAAAAAGTTCCCCTTTTTTAGTATTCATATCATGCGAGTAAGCATTAGCTCAATTTAAAAAATCTCTATCTAATAAAAATTTTCCTTCCTCTTATAGAAACACCTCCCAAAAAGACCAACGAATCAAAAATTGAGAACTAGCTAGCACCTCCACTAATTCAGGAAGATCACCTAAATGATCATGTTTCTTACGCAAAGTTCAGAGCAGCTTTCACCACTCTAACCCATTCTATGAAAGCTCAAAATGTTCGACCAACTACTGTTCTAGCCAACCCTATCGCCAATATTGCTACAGCTAGAATTTTGGACTTCACCCAACTGAACCCTCCTTCATTTTCTAGGGCTATGTCTGAAGAGGATCCACAGGAATTCCTTGACATGGTGCATAAGTTAACAGATATTGTAGGGGTAACTGCTAGTGACAGTGCTGATTTAGCTGCCTATTAGTTGCAGGATATGACTCATACTTAGTTTTAAGTAGTGGAATATAGATAGAGGTAAAGATACAGGGCCTATAAAATTGGAGGAGTTTTCTACTACCTTTTTAGATAGGTTCTTTCCGTTAGAATTGAAGGATGGTAAGGTGTTAGAGCTCATCAACCTAAAGTAGGGCAACATGAATGTGAAATATTATTCACTCAAGTTTACTCAGTTGGCCAGGTATGCTCCTCATGTGGTAGCTGATACCAGGTTTAAGATGAGCAAATTTGTTTCTAGCATTTTTGATAGAGTGGTCAAGAAATGTAGGACTGTAATGCTGATTAAGGAGATAGACTTAGCTAGTTTGATGGTCTAAGACCAACAGATTAAGGAATAGAAGTCTCAGAAGAATGAGATGGAAAATAAGAGGACTAGAACAAGTCGCATTAGTATTTGTCTGCCGAAGATAGAAGGTGGTAACCATCTATAGTTCCACCCAAAATCTTTAGCCTAGCTTCATCTTTGGTTAGTACACCGATGCTTAAATTTAGGAATGATAATAAGAATAGGGTGTTAGGCTCTAAATATTAGGGTAGTGTGAATACTGATCGAACAAATCCTCTTTGTGAGAAATGTAGAAGAAATCATCAGGGTGGATGTAGGGCTAGTAGCGACTTATGTTTTAGGTGTAGTAATATAGGCCATAGGATCATCTAATGTCCTCAAGTGGGTTCGCAGAGCCAGCATAACCTTCCCCCATTTAATTTCGGTCATCCATCTAGCAGGGTGCCGCTATCAGTGCCACCAGTGGGTAGCGCCCAAAAAGGCTCAATGCACTCTATTTCTGATAGGATCAGGAGATTTCTACTAACATATTTACTAGTTCATTGCAAGTCTTTTATTTATATGTTTATTATTTGTTATACCCTAGAGTTTCTCTTTCTTTTGTAACCCTTTATATAGCCGTCAACTTTGAATTTAGTCTCAAAATCCTAAAGAAACCCTTATAAGTCTCTACCCTAGTTGGTAACTCTATCATAGCCCAATGGGTATACAGGAACTGTCCAGTTATCGTGTATTAGAAAGTTACTTCTACAGACCTTGGAGAGATAGAGACCTCGGCATATATTGACTCCATTCATGCTATGCTTCAATTGATTATAGGAGCAGAATTGTCTATTTTCAGTTCTTGAATAAACCAATCCACGAATGGAGGGGTAGTACCACAACACTTAAGTATTAACTTGTTTCATACCTTAGAGAGAGAAAAATGACATCCAAGGCGTTTTTCCATTATTTGGTACGAGTCAAAAACTCTAGTTTTGATACTACTAACCATGAACCAGTTCCAGTCTCAAGTGAATTTCCAGATGTGTTCCACAAAGATCTCCTCAGAGTTCCTCCCAAAAGGGAAATTGACTTTGGAATAGACCTTTTTCCTGATTCTCAGCCCATCTCTATTTTGTCATATAGAATGGATCCAGTTGAAGTTAAAGATTTGAAAGAATATTTGAAAGACCTCTTAGACAAAGGAGGTATCAGTCCCAAAGTATCCCCTTGGGGTGCACCAATTCTATTTGTGAAAAAGGAAGACGGTTCTCTTAGATTATGTATAGACTACGGTCAATTGAACAAAGTCACCAACACAAATAAATTCACACTTCCTATAATCGATGACTTATTTGATAATCATCAGGGCGTCAGTTACTTATCTAAGATAGATGTTAGATCCGGCTACCATCAGCTCAGTTTCAGAGAATGTGATATTCCAAAAATAACTTTCAGAACTCAGTATGGTCACTTCAAATATCTCGTCATATCATTTGGTCTTACCAATTACCCAATAGATTTAATGAATTTGATGATCCATATTTTCAAGAAGTACTTGGACATGTTCATCATAGTCTTTATCAATGACATTCTTGTCTACTCCCATAGTGAAAATGACCATACAGACAATCTAGAAAAGTATTGTAGACTCTCAGAGCCATTCAGTAGTTTGCCAAATTTAGTAAATGTGAATTTTGGCTAAGGTCAGTAGCTTTTCTTGGTCATATAGTTTCCGATAATGGTATTAGAGTTGATTCTCAAAAGACTGAAGTAGTGAGAAACTGGCCTAGACCCATCTCTCATAAGATATTAGTTGTTTCTTTGGTTTGGCTGGCTAATACAGGTGGTTTGTTAAAGGGTTTTAATCTAATAGGCCCCCTATGAAAGATTGACTCAGAAGAAAGTTAAGTTCTAGTGGTCAGATTCTTTTAAGAAGACTTTTTAAGAGTTGAAGACTCAACTCACTACAACCTCAGTTTTGACTTTGCCTGATGGTTTAGACAAATTTTCTATCTACTGTGATGCTTTTTGAGTTGGTTTGGGGTGTGTTTTGATCTAGAGAGGTAAGATTATAGCCTACGCCTCCAGAAAGCTTAAGCCCCATGAAAAGACTTACCTTACTCATGATCTTGAATTAGCAGCTATTGTGTTTGCCTTAATGATTTGCAGGCACTATTTGTATGGGGTACATGTTGATGTATCCACAACCACAAAATCCTGTAGTATGTGTTTTCATAGAAAGACCTAAACTTGCATCAGAGAAGGTGGTTAGAATTGTTGAAAAATAATGATATAAGTGTTCTGTATTATCCGAGCAAGGCCAATATAGTGTCAGATGCCCTCAGTAGGTTGTCCATAGGTAGTGTTCCTCAAGTTGAGGATATTAAGAATAACGTAGTTTAGAAAGTTCATCAACTTACAAGACTAGGGGCCCATTTGGTTGATTCGGCTGAGGGAAGTGTTTGGGTGCAAAATAGTTCAAAGACTTTCTTAGTTTCTGAGGTGAAAGAAAAGCAGGACAGAGATCCCAGTTTACTTACGTTGAAAGAGTTAGTTAGAGACTAGAAAGTATGATTTTAGTTCAGAGACTTTCTTAGTTTCTGTGATGCTTTTAGAGTTAAGATATGATTTTATCATCTATCCTATCGAGTCTTGGAGGTATTGAATACCAGAAATTTAGTTGTTGTTTAGTATCCAGTCAGAATAGAAGTATTTTGGAGTATCATAATCAATAGTATACGGTTAGTAAATTTAATCAGTGGGAGTTCAGTAAAGCCTAGTACTGTCTAGTGATCAATTTGGTGTCAATTTATGTGGGAGTAGGATTCAGCATCGAGCAAACCCATGGATGGGGGAATTCCTATCTGCAGAGGGTTTAACCCTTAGTAGCAATTCCTGAGTTACAAAACTACGTTGCCAACAAAGGGTAAATCCTCATCCTGCTAAACTAGGGTTCACGTAACTATATATATCGCATAATTATTCCTGCCAAATAAGGGTTGACCCAGTTACTGTTAGTAACCCGTGGCATATGGCTTACACTTTTCTAACTAGGGTTATAGGTTGGACCCCATATCAGTCTATAATCGATGTATGTCGGTTAGATAATAACTCCCACAATTACATTTCTATTATTTAGCTTTCAGTGAAGAACTCAGTTCATTTATACATGATCATGACTTCAAGTCATCAAAAACTAGTTATCAGAAAGTTAGTACTTTAGTTTCAAACTAATTTAGAGAGATGATATACGTTTGGTATTGCATGTACAGTATTCATAGAAGACCCTGTTTTATATTTACTATCATCCAGTCACTCCATGATATTTAGTGATTATCGTCATGCATGTGAACCATGCATATTAGCCAGGACTAACCTAGTATACCAGTACATTCAAAATACTAATGCATACTTTCTATGTGATATGATGTCTTATATCATAGGTTTTGACACTCAGGTTCCTGACTGTACTTAGTCAGATATTGTTAATCAACAACAGTAATAGTAGTGAGTCCTCATATATCGAGGACATGACTTTTATTTAGTTAATATATTGTATTAGTACAACATTTATTGTTAGAAAATTTTGGGATTTAGTTAGGGCCTATCCCATTAACTCTTTTATTTCAGATATTTAAACGCTTTCAAATACTTTCAGTTAGTAGTTATTCTACAAATGTATTTAGTATTGATTAGGTTTTATAAACCTTATCGTATTTTCAATTTTTACTTTCTCTTATGTTTTCATGATTATTATTCAACGCTCACAGCAGGTACCGGTGATGGGTTAGCTTATGGTCCTTCGGGATTGTAGGCACCGTGTGGCGCCCAGGGTGTAGTCTCGAGGTTATTATAGGACACAAGGCAAATGAGTGTCCTAACTGAAGAAATGTGATTATTAGGGAAGGGAAATAATATAATCCCTGAGAAGAGGTAGACTTAGAAGTGGATGAAAATAATGAAAAATCCTAAGATGGAGAGCGTGTTGAGGAAGAGGAAAAATAAGAAGGAGATGATGTAGATACTTGGACTCAAGATGGAGAGCTTGAAGTAAGAAACTTTGTGGTAAGGAGAGCGATGATTAGTTAGGCCATAGATGACCAAAGTCAAAGGGAAAAAATATTCCTTACGAAGTGCCCTATCAAAGAAAATGTATGCTCACTTATCATTGATAGTGGTAGTTGTGCTAATGTTGCTAGTGACACTACGGTTGACTTCCTAAATCTACCTACCACCAATTATGGAAGTCCCTACTAGGTATAATGGTTGAATGAATATAGAGACTTTAAGGGACTCGACATATCATCATTCGTTTCTAGTTTCAGAATTATCAGGATGAGAATCTATGTGATGTGATCCCCATCAAAGATTTTCACATTTTGTTGGGAAGACCTTGGAAATATGATCTCTCCACAAAGCATGATGGTATAACCAATTTGTATTCCCTTGAGATGAATGGATGAAAGTTTACACTATATCCTCTCATACCCTCATAAGTGAAGGTAATGAAATGGAGGAAGTAAGGAGGTAAAAGGGGAAGAAACGAATGGTGATGTTTGCTTGAAAGAAATATCTATTCAAAAAGCATGATGATAAAATACCCATGCTCCTTATAGCCCATGCTTTTAACAATAACACTTCTACCTCTTTTATTCCCCATTCTATTTCCCTTGTTTTGTAGGATTATGAAGATATGTTACCAAAGGAACTTCCACAAGGGGTACCCCCACTTCCAGGAATTCAGCATCAAGTGTAATTCATGTCGGGTTCTCCATTTCCAAACAAACCATCATATTGAAATAATCCATAAAATACCAAGGAGCTTTAAAAGCAAGTTGTGGAACTCCTCAACAAGGGATATGTCAAGAAAAGTATTACCCCATGTATGTTTTTAGTGTTGTTGGTTCCAAAGAATGATGAGACATGGTGTATGTGTGTTGATTGTCGAGCCATCAATAAAATAATGGTAAAGTATAGCCACGCAATTCCCCCTTTGGATGATATTCTTGATGAATTAAATGGATCATGCATGTTTTCTAAATTAGAACTTAGGAGTGGGTACCACCAAATCTAGATGCAACCGGGTGATGAGTGGAAGACCGCCATGACAGAGAATCTAGAGTTATATTCCTTGGTTATAGCATTGGGTAATTGGCAACATTACTTGTGGCCAAAGCAGTTTGTGATCTGAACCGATCATGATTCCTTGAAACACCTTCGGGCAAAAGACAAATTTAACAAAAGGCATTCTAAATGGATTAAGTTCCTAAAAACATTCCTTTATGTAATTCAATACAAAAAGGGCAAGGAAAATGTGGTTGCTGATGCATTATCTAGGAAACATATGCTAATTTTTACACTGTCTTCTATAATGATTGGTTTTGGGAGGCTAAAAAATATATCTAGAGGACCCCGCATTTGCTCAAATATTTCAAGATTGTAAAGAAAAGGGTAGGGAAGATGGATCAAGGAAAGGGCTGCTACACCCTATTCTATGTTTGATGGGTTTTTATTAAAAAGAAAGAGGTTGCGTATGCCCTCTAGCTCTTAGGGATAATTATTTGTAAGAGAGGATCACGATGGTAGTATGATGGTTTATTTTGTAATTGAAAAGACCCTTGGAATCCTAGAGGATCAATTCTATTGGCCTAAGATACATAATGAAGTTACTAGTGTTTGTGGAAAATGCATTGATTGTAGGAGTGCCAGATCGCGCCTTCTCCTTCAACAGTTGTATACCCTACTACCCACCCTTACGTCCATGGCTTGACATTTTTATGGATTTTGTTTTTGGTTTGTGAAGGAAGGGGTGTGGTAGGGATAGTATCTTTATAGTGGTTGATGGTTCTAAAAAATGGCCCAATTTATGCCATGTTATAAAAGTAAGGATGCCTCAAGCGTAGCATCCTTGTTAGTTGAACATGTTGTGAAATTACATGGCATCGCTCATACCATTGTTAGTGATAGGGACTCTATGTTCCTTAGTCACTTTTGGAGGTCATTGTGGGGTAGGCTTTGAACAAAGTTGCTTTTCTTGACCTTTTGGCACCCACAAACCGATGTACTAATGGAAGTAGTAAGTAGAACTTTGGGATCTATGCTACGCTTTGTGGTTAATCATAAAATGACTTCATGGGAGGAGTATCTACCTCTAGATTAGTTTCCTTATAATCTTGCCATCTATTGACTACCGATTTGACTCTATTTGAATATGTGTATAGTTTTTGTTACATCTCAAATCCTATTGGGGCGGATAGGCATCCATAGCCATGAAGGCCCGAGAGAACTAATTCATTACCTTTTACTACTCATGCATGTGATTATAATACCCAAAGGTGTTACAATACATAGATATAATACATTGATGAGAAATAAATAAGATGCCCAAAACTATATATATACCAAACTTTGTCATTAGGGCCATAACATCTATAAGATAATACATTATCATGCATAACTTTACATAGGTCTACAAAGCCTCTAAAAGATACATAGATATTTGGTTAAGGTCGGGACAAACCTGGGCCTTACTCTTTACTATTGTCAAATACCAAAATATATAAAATAAACTTGGAAATCCCCTAATCAGTCTAGAGCTTCTCAATAGCCACTGGATATCCTAGGCTCTTACTGAGAAGGTGTATTTGCTGAAGCACTTGTGCCTGCAGCATAAAAAATACGTCCCCCATAAGGGGAATTAATATGAAAGTATGTACTGAATATGTAAGGATAAAAGGAACCACACATGATATAGTAGCTCAACTGAAAACCCATATAAGTGTACAAATAATACATGTAGACCACCTTTATATATATCTTGTAGGGTTAGGTACATTACTCTCCTTTCTTCCTTTTACCTTTCTTACTTCATAATCTTTGTAAGTCATATGATACAAATAACCATCTGATCAGTGGTAAAAACACAAATCAACATTGGCCCATGCTAGGCTTACGCCCCTGAGCTGTCACCCATAAATAAACATTGGGATCGGCCCATGCTAGGCTTATGCCCCTAAGCTACCACCCACATATAAAGTATCGGGATTATCCCATGCAAGGCTTATTCCCCTGAGATGCCACCAATTTAATACATATTTGTGTTACTTAGTATATTTAGCCTTTGACATTGTTACATTGGTAGTCATAACATTATGGTACCTTGAAATAATAATCTACCAATAAAAGACATGTAAATGGGAACTTAATGTAATAACAATGAGGTACAGAGCTGTTGTCACACAAATGAAGTGTTTAGGAGCTGAAAATAACACATGGGTCTTATTTGAGTAAATGGAGAACTCCTAAAATTTTCTAGTAAAAATAGATGTACAGGCTCAATAATAAGCAGGTTTTAAGGTGCTTTAACACATTAGAGAGTAGGAACAAGGTCATTTGATACATGCGATATAATACGATGCTATTATGTTTCACTTGTTTTAGGATAACCTTAGAAGCGTACTTGTTGGAAAAAATGTTTGATTTTATGCAGAAGAGAGCAAAATAGAGTATACCTTACATACGTGGCCGTACAGCTCTACTACAAGCCTAACATGACTTTCCATCTTTTGGATTACTTATCTATAATAAAATAAATGGTAAACTAATATTAGCAACTAACCAACACATTTGGTCTATTTAACTTCACAAAAATAGTGGCCGAGCAGTAAGCCCTTGATTTATCAATCAATGGTGTTATTTAATCCTTTTCTTATCCAATTACATCCACATACCATATATATTATAATAAGATCCCCCAACCCAACTTTGGGTTCACTACACCCTCCAAACAATACATGAAATAGAGTGGGAAGTAGACGTATACAACCATTAGCATCCCATTAGATCGGTAGTGTACCACCACACCCTTTTCTATATTTCAATAAAAACTAATAATATCTTTCCACAACATCAACCTAGAAGCCCCCAACATATACACACAAAACAGTTCACAAAATATCTCGGACTCTCTTTTGTTGTGGCAATTAATCATTGACCTCATCATCTCTTGACTCCTCAATAAGAACACATCCATAAATCTTTCCCAAATTCATATATAGGAGAACGAAATGGGGATTTAACCTTACCTCAATCTTCAACTTATTCTTTAAATTTGAAGTACTCAAAAACTTCAAATTTCACTTTCCTTCATACTTTAAACCAAAGAAGAAAAAAGATCTCTTAATAACAAAGAAAAAGTGAGCAAGTAGCTTAATCTATATTCTTCCATGAATTTATAATCAAGAACATATAGCATGTTTTCCTACCTTCCATGAGATAACTAAGCTAAACCATAAATGTTTTCACTTACCTTGGTCTAAAAAGTTTGGGAGTTTCTTTAAGAAACCTAGAAAGAAAAATAGGGTTGCTCCTTGTTGTTTTAGCTAGAGTGGAAAGAATTTTTGAAATATAATCTTTATTGTGACTTAGAAATGAAGGAAAATGACTAGCAACTTGGCCTTATTAAGGCCCTATTTTGGCCACCTCCTTAGCTGCATTTTTGACCTTAAAATTGGTCAAATTGATCTAAGTAGGTGATGCACCTACTTAAGGGTTCAAGTTGCTCAAAATTTCAAAGTAGGTGATACAAATTTTACTTAATTCTAAGTTGGGCTCAATTAAATTGGGCCTTGGCAGATTTGAGAATTGGTCCTTTTCTCCATTTTCCTTTTTATTTTACTTAATATAGGCCCAAATGAGTACCTTATCATATGATCAAATCTGATCCATAACCTTGGGTCCATTAACTTGGTCCATATATCTCAAGTAGGTTACGCACCAACTAGCTTAAATAAAATGCTCTATTTGCTGGTCTTAATCTGTTGGATCTAACTTAAAACTTGTTTATACTTGGTCACTTTAAACTTAGTTTCAAATACTAGCTTAAAATACCAAGTTCTAATAGTTGTATTGTTGTTAACCTGGTCGCATCATTTTAAAATGTACGTGCAACATCTATAATTCCATCTACACCATTAATACTTGCATAACAAATCTCACCATTAATACTCGTATAACAAATCTCATTCATTACCTATACCACAAGGCTATACTAAGTTTCATATAATTAGAACAAGTACAAGCAAAATACAAGACGTTACGTCCCCCCTTGGGAACATTCGTCCTCGACTATTAGCATAATTGTCCAACTAAACCAAGTTCAAACCTAAGTTTAATCTTCCTATTATTACATAGTACTTATACATTATACTTGTTATTTCTCCAATTTATCATCTTCGACTATCTCTTTGCATTCAAATAAATAGGGGTACATAGATTTCATTTCTACTTTTACTTCTTACGAAAAACGAGAAGAGGCAAATCATGAAGTTAAAAAGAGTTAACGTAAAGGGTTATGTATCCCCTCCTCCTTCATCCCTTGTTACTGCCGTTGGTTATCAGTGCCCCTTCATTCTTCCCTTTCAATTCTTCTTTCTCCCCTCCATCTGCTCTTTTTATTCTTCCTTTTTCCTCCATTAATTATACTTGCTCAGATGGGTTTTTTGGGCCAAGCTAGATTGTGTGGACTCCACTTTTGATGCCACTCCTATATTGGATTGTCCAATATGTCCAAAAATGCATTACTTTTGGACAATATGACAAACACATTGACATTTTTAAAGAGTTTGAGTAACATAGTGGTCAAGTTCTCTTGGTCTCTGGTCCGAAGATTTTTTGGTGGTATTTTTGGTGCGCATCCACTATTATTGGGGATCTTAGATGTTGCTTTTAGCGGCAATGAAGGTTTTAGATTCATGCCATAGGAATTCAGCTGGTTGTTTTAAGGTAATAGTGGCTTGGTGATCTTTCTCAGATTCGGATAAAATGGATGGATTTGACAAAAAATGATGAAGAGAATAGTTAGGCGATGGCTATCTGTGAGTTCATCGGTGTCGAAAATTCTCTTCAAAATTCAGAGATGATTCTTGTTGGGGTTTAAGATTTTTTTTCCCATGGTTTTAAGATTTGACATCCATTAGAACTTCTTGTTCACATTTCGACTGTAATTCTATCTTATTTTTCGGAAAATTGGGAATCAAATTATTGCAAATTCTTCTGTATATTTGTGTGCATATAAATCGTATTTCGTTTGCCCTTACTTTCTGATTTCTTCTTCGTAGATCTGTAGGGAATTTCTTCAACTTTTAGTTGTTTACAATGCTTATGGTGCGTTCTTTGTTTACTACTCTTTATAGGTGGCGTATTTATGTCATGTCATATTGTTTTATGCTTTGTGTACGGTTTTGATTACTTATCTTATCTTGAGCCGGGGGTCTATCAGAAACAGCCTTGCTACTTCTCCGGAGGTAGTGGTATGGACTGCGTACATCTTTCCCTCCCCAGACCCTCACTATGTGGGAATACACTAGGTTTGTTGTTGTTGTTGTTGTTTTACTTCTTATGTGATCTCTTCTACTTGCTGGTTTCTCCAAAGTACTTTTCACAGAAGCTATTTCTTTATTTCTTAACCTCTTGACTTGTCGATCTACAATAACAATAGGTGTTTCTTTATAGGTGAGATCTTTCGTAACTTGTACATCTTTAATAGGAGTAATATGAGATGGATCTCTATGCACTTTCAAAGCATTGAGATATGGAACTCTAGATCGACTGTTGAAAGATCTTAGGTTAGTTCTAACTCATATTTGACCTGGCCAAACCTCTGAGTAATCTTATATCAGCATATATAATGTGGTGTTAGTTTTCCTTTCATAACAAATCTCGTAACCCGCTTCATTAGTGACAACTTTTAGAATAACCAATCATCCATAGAAAACTCGAGCCACTTTTTTCTAACATCTGCATAAAACTTATGTCGAATTTATGTTATTTCTAGCCACCGTTAAATTACTTTAATATTTTCCATATCTTGATGAAAAAGATCTGGCCGGAACAAGGCAGTTTGACCCATTTTAAACCATCCAATTGGTGATCTTCACTTTCTTCCATACAAAGCTTCATTTGGTGCCATTTTGATGCTTGAATGATAGCTATTATTATTGGAAAACTCGATGAGAGGTCAATGAACATCCCAAATACCTTTAAAGTCCAATACACAAGGTTGTACAATATTGTAACGCAATAAGAGTACACCTTCGATGCCACGCAGTGCTTATGACCCCGAATGACCATAAGCTAACCCATGACTATATTTGTTGTGAGCACTGAATAGTAGTACTGAAATAAATATGGAATTAAGCTGAATTGACATAAGGTTCAAAATCTAAATACTGATAAATAATAACATCTGGTTAAAACACCTGAAAACTAAGCACTCTCTTAACTGGTCTAGTCTGAAATCCTCTAACTGAACTGTCTGAATATGGAGTTGATGGGACATGCCCCCAACTAACTCCAACTACTAAACTACTGATAAATTGATATAAATCATATTCATAATAGATAAGAACTCACTACTAAATCTACAACTGCTAACTTGATCTGTCTAAATAAGGACAGGATCTTTAGCGTCCGAACCTATGTTATGAGACATCATAGCACAAAGAAAGAGTATACGGTCAGTAGGAATGTACAGTATGATAGATGAGGTAAGAATGAATGCCAGGGTTCATTGTATGAAAAGAACTGACTGAATGATATAGAGTAATTAAATATAAGAGTACATGGATAACGAATACTACAAAAATCATTTAGTATGCAATACTATTCATATATGTATAGACTGTAACTAAGCTTTTCTGAAGCTGAGCACTGACTTATGATAACTGAGTATCTGATATCTGAAGTTAATGATAACTGATTTACTGATACTGATTGAAAATGTCTGATAGTCCTGATTTTGTAAAATCAACTGAGTTTTAAACTAACGAATGAAACTAAAACTGTGGGAGCTAATCATCTCACCGGCATGCCTTAAATAAAATAAGATAACTGAGTTGGAGTTCAATTTGTAACCCCAATTGGAAGGGTTCTAATACCATGCCATGGGTACTAACAACTGCAATAGAGTCAGTCCTTATGAATGGGTGACCCTTGAGATCAGTCCTAAACTAGCAGGTGATCCCTGAGTATGTCAGTCCTATCTAATTGGTGACATCTCATAACCTATATTGGCTAAGTAGTTCTGGAACTTAGGGATTGCTTCCACTATTTACATCACATAGGTAATTTAGCAAACACATGGGGAGCACGAATTATTTACATGATAATGGCCATCACATAAACATCATGATACATTAATCAAAATATATATGCAAGGCTATATACAAAATAATCACATATTCATCACACATGCTATACAAATTCATGAAACTTGGAATTAAATCATGAATTGAAACCCAACTAATATCATGAACATGAATTCAATCTAATTCAAATATGGAAATCGTGAATCTGAGATCTTGTATATTTAAAAAGGGTTTTTGGACTTCATGAGTGAAAAGGACCCATGAATGAATACCTAACAAACCTGAGAAGAATACTTCTAGGAAGATTTCTTGAGATTGCTCTAGGTTTCTTGAACCAGAGTTTTTTTCTCTTTGAGAGAGAATATTTTATTCTTGAGAGAAAGTGAGGAATTAATAAGGAAAAAGGTTATTTAGGGGTTTAATTTTGCGTTTATACTGATTAGGGTTGTGGAAAAATTCTAAACTACCCCTGGGAATAAAGGTAAATTCGTGACTGAAAAACCCGATTTCGGGCCTAGGCGTAACACGGAGCTATTGCGCCGTGTCACTGCAAATTGAAATCTGAGAATTTGGCATGTCGTACGATACGGCACAATCCTAGTCCCTCACTAGAAACTGACAACTGAGAATTGGGACATCGGCGCGACGCGGTAGTATCACAACGGAATACTGGAAAAGGACAATTGTGAACTTAGCCTATTATGTGATGTGCTAATATCGCGATGGAGAAATGGAAGTGAAAATTGCCATTTGGATTGCCTCCGCGAGGCGCTGAAGTACCATGTGGTACAATGTTTCACAAAAATAGCTCTAACTTTTTGTCTGGGTGTCGGATTTGGGTGAATTTTATATCATTGGAAAGCTGACTGAATTTCTTATGCATTGGTGAGCTCTAAACTAAAAAATACTGAATATTTCAAAAATTTTACATTGGATAACTCATGGACTAAGAGTTAATTTATACTAGGGAGATACGTGGTATTACAATATCTCCCTCTTGGAAACATTCGTCTTCGAATGATACTAATTAAGCTGACGATAACTAATAGACTGGGTTTACACTTTGAATATGCACAACTGAAGATGACTACCTAACTAAAACTACTAATACACTAATTTTACATACTAACCATGCATATCTGATTCATGAAATACATAACTGAATTGATTCATGAATGCATGACTGAACATGTAACGATAGGGAATACCAAGTTTACAACTGTAGCTGAATCATGGATTTGAGTAAATCTAAGGAAAACTATCACCTTAAGCTGAGAATACAAATGAACCTGAGATCATTTACTAAACATGCATGAACGGGAAGATGATAACATGAATGAGTCTGAAATATGATACATAAAATAAATATCATGAACTGAACTGACTCCTTAAATATATATGCCATGCCATAGGAATTGTTACACAACTGAGGTTAGAACAAGAGAGTCAACTTATGAGTACCCATTTCTCCAAACTGGATTTGTTACGTGAAGAGAAACTGAAAGGCTTTGGACATGAAAGCTAGAGGGTTATAGTGTATCTTCCCTTGGAACATTATGTCCCTTAAAGAATACTGAGTTAGCTAAGATACTGAGGAAAAGCTAAGTCGACGCACGAGCACCTACACACTAAATCGTGACTGAGTATTTGGGGTCTAAAACCGAGGCACGATACATGAACTGGGCTAAACTCATAACTCCTAGGATGCTCCATCTTAGATTGCACATATTCGGTAGACTTAAGATAGGTCGACTGGGCCAAATATCAGGAAACCATACAAACTTATTTGCCTGACAGCTAAACGTAATTCCTAGCTTTACGAACTAACTCATAATAAAATATTATACTCAACTGAAGCATTTCTTAACACTTTTTCTATAAAGTTATACTAACTTTAGGGAGCAATGAAATCTTGGCATGGTCTGAATGAGACATCTGAATGAGAAATCACAACATGGCTAAAATTCTGTAATTTGGCCACTAATAGCTCTACCTACAGAGGTTTGATCTGGACTAAATTCTCCCACTATGTTCAAGCCAACTCAAATCTTTGAAATACATTTAGCCCCTTACACATTATCATGACATTCAAGCCTATATTAATAACTACAACCTCATGTAAAACTAGCATGCAGCAATCTTTTTTTAACACGAAACATTTACTTTCTCCCTTCTATGCAACTACTTATCACTACATCATTTAATAAGGAGAGTTCACTAAAGGTTAAAACATGAGCACCTGAAACATGAATGGAGACTATATGGGACTTGACACTTAACTGAGGCTTGAGGAATAGAACAATAACATCTTTGATTTTATTAAGATATCTAAACTGAAGATATACATGACATAGTCTTAATTTAACTGATCATTAGGGGTATAGCATATGTCATGGAAACTGAGAACACTTTAAGGCATGAGTACATAAGTCATGAGATGTATGACCTAAGTTTGGAGTTTTTGTATTCATGGAACATGATTTCTAACACTAAGATAACTGGAACTGATCATACTAGGAACTGTAAGTGTACATAATTTTTTATAATTGTGCATGAATAGAATCTATGATCACAGAAATGACATGTACTGTGTGAGTAGATATCATGAGAGTTGAAGTGCAATACTTTGCACTAAGGTAAGGATAGTCTGGGCATCAACCTCTCCCTCAGCTTTTCTACACATACTGATATTACTATAAAAATTTAAAGGCTTGACTTTCTGAGATATCATAGCTGGACAGTTCTTGTATACCTGCCAAGCTATGATAGACTGACCTACTGGGGTGGAGACTGAGAAAGGTTCTGTTAAGGTTTCTGGTTTGACTTTGAAATCGACTGCTATGTAAGGAATTATAAAACAAAGAGAAGCTCCTGGATCTAATAAGATAAATCATGTAAATAGAAGAAATATAATGTACTAGTAACCATGTCAGGAGAACTTTCTTGATCTTGTCTCGACTGAAGTGCATAAATCATGTTTGGGAGTTGCCCATTTGCAGCATTGGAAGTAGCACCCTACTAATTCAGGCGACTGAACTGAACAAAAGGATAATTATACTAACCTTGTTGGTACAAATCTTTTCCCCTCTATGCTATAACTCTACACTCCCGCATCCTATGGCCTGGCTTACCACATATAAAACATACATAACTGCTAGATCTATAAGCACCTAGGTGATGTCTAGCACATTCTTTGCAAGGCAGATGGGTACGACCACTACTCACACTACCTTTGGTTTCAGAGCTTGGCGCCCCATCATGACTGCCATTTCTGAACTTTGGTATTGGTTTACTAGCTGAATACAGAGCTGGAACTAAAGATTTTGGATAAAACTGGGAATGGTTACCGCTCTCTGACTAGGCTAATTGAAATTAGAACTATCTATTGTCGCTCCCTTATTCTCTCTCCCCTTCTTCTTAAGCTTCTACAGCTCAATCTATTGAGCAAAGAACATAAGCCTAGAGATGTCCATATCCTTAATTAACATCGTAGTTCTACACTCCTTAACCATACTATTTGACACCCCAAATATGAACTTGCTCATTCTGGATCTATTGTGTGGCACTACTTGAAGAGCATACCTAGCTAACTATGTAAACTTAAGGGAATAGTTTTTCACACTCATACTGCCTTGCCTGAGATTGATCAACTCTAACACTTTGGCTTCTCTAAGCTATAAGGTAAAAGATCTATCTAGAAAAGCAGTAGCAAACTCTTCCCACTCTATGGGACCTGCATATGTGCCCCTATCTACCTTTAACTACTTAAACCACGTATTAGATACATCTGGTAGATAATAGCTAGCTAACTTAGCACTCTCACTAGAAGTCACTCCCATAATATTTGTGACTTTTTAAACTTGATCGAGGAACTCCTATGGATCTTCTTCTAACTAAGATCCTGAGAACAGGGGAGGATTCATTCGAGTGAAGTCTCAAATCCTAGCAGCAGCTATATTGGCCACTAGCTTGGCCTGAACAATAGCTGGCTATTCATTCTAAGTTGTTGCAAAATAGGCTAAAGTAGTGAATTCAGCTCTGAATTCTGTATGGGAGACATGCTCGTCTAGGGGACCTTCCTGAACAGGCTGAAGTACTGGCGGATTTCTGATTCTCTTTTTGTTAGTATTTTTAGGAGGCATATTTTTAAATGAAAGAAAGAAATGGAGTAGACTGATAGTTTTACTTGATCTCATGCTCACTCACACGACATGAATACTGAAAGAAGGGAAATTTTTCCTAAAATATCTCATAGTCTCCTATCCATAAGTGTGGCACGCTACTCACCAATGCATAAGACTCTACTAGATGTGGCTTTCAGACTCTCTAGGACTCTGTTGAAGCATAGGCTCTGATACCAAGTTTGTAATGCCCCGAGAGTACACCCTAGACGCCACACGATGGTTATGAACCCAAAGGACCACAAGCTAACCCATGACTGATATCTATTATGAGCACTGAATAGTAATACTAAAATATATGTGAAATTAGCCTGAATTTCCATAATAGTAAAAATCTAAATACTGATAAATAATAACATCTGGTAAAAATATCTGAAAACTAAACACTTTCTGAACTGGTCTAGTCTGAAATCCTTTAACTGAATTATCTGAATATGGAGTTGATGGGACAAGCCTCCAACTAACTCCAACTACTGATAAACTGGAATAAATCATATCCCCAATAGATGAGGACTCACTACAAAATCTGCAATTGCTGATTGGATTTGTCTAACCGTGGTCGGGATTTTGAGCATTTGAACTTATGATATTAGACATCATAGAACAAAGAAAGAGTATGCGGTCAGTATGTGGAATGTAGTGGCATGCTAGACTGACCAGGGCACTGTAATACCATACATATATTTATTGATTGTAACTGAGCTTTTCTGAAGTTGAGCACTGAGTTCTGATAACTAAGTATTTGACATCTTAAGTTACTAAGAATTAATTTACTGATACTAGGGGTGGGCATATTTTGGTTTAAACCAAAAAAACCAAAATTTAATTTTGGTTTTGGTTTTCAGTTTTTCGGATCGGGTTCGGTTTGTAATTTTAGAATTTCAGTTTTTCTGTTCGATTTTCTATTTTAAAAATAAAATTTGGTTTAAACCGAAAAACCAAAATTTTATAAATAAATAAATAATATATATATATATTATTATATATTATGTTATCTATATATATAATATACTATAATATTATGCTATATATATATATATATATAATATTTAGTAATTCACATTCACAATTAACATTTAATAGCAAATTCGCATACGCCGCAGGCTATTTATAGATCGTTTTAGTGACTCAAATATTTTATGGACTATTTTGGTGACTTTGGACTGTTTTATGGACTATTTATGCAGAAAGTATGTCGTTTCATGGACTATTTTTACGAGTTTTGTGTTGTTTTGTAGACTATTTATGCAAGGTTATATTATACGTAATGATTAATGACGTTATGTATTATGTTAAGCTTATGATTACTCTATTTCGTTTCTTCCATGTTGAGTTATTTATAATTATTTATACTTGGGAATGAAAAACAGGTTTGAAAAAAGTAATTTTTTGAAAAAAAATCCATCAATTTTAAATGCTCAGTTAAGAAAAAGAGAGGCTAACTACTTTAATATTTTAAACCAAAATAAAAATCTGAAATAATTGAAATGAATTTTTAAAAATCGAACCAAATCGAATATATTTCAATTTGGTTATGGATGTCATTTTTATCAATCCGAAAACCGGTAAACCGAACCGATATTAAACAATCAGACCGAACCGACCGAACACCCACCCCTAACTGATACTGATTGGTTGTGTTTTACAATCCTGATTCTGCAAAATGAATTGAGTTTTAAACTAAAATTGTGAAGGTAATCATCAAACTGACATGCCTCAAATAAGATAAGATAACTAAGTTAGGGTGCATTTTCTAACCCCAATTGGAAGGGTGCTAATACCGTGCCACATGTACTAGCAACTATTACAGAGTCAGTCCTAACTGATGGGTGACCCCTGAGATCTGTCCTAAATTAGTAGGTGATCCCTAAGTATGTCTGTCCTATCTAACGAGTGAGATCTCATAAGCTACACAGGCTACGTAGTTCTTAAACTTAGGGATTGCTTCCACTATTTACTTTACATAGGCAATTTAGCAAACACTTCGGGAGCATGGATAATTTACATGATAATGACCAAAACATGAATATAATGACCCATTAACCAATTTGTTGATTCAAGGGTTTATCAAATTATCACATATTCATCACACATGCTATTCAATGTTCATGAAACTTTCAATAAAATCATGGATTGAAACCAAACTAATATCATTAACATGAATTCAATGTAAGCCAAATATGGAAATCATAAATATGAGATCTTGTAGGTTTAAAAAGGGTTCTTGGACATCATGGATGAAAGAGACCCATGAATGAACACCTAACAAACCTGAGAAAAAGAGTTCTTAAAGGTTCTTGGAGGATTTCTTGAGATTGTTCTTGGTTTATTGAACTAGGATTTTTTGCCTCTTTCAGAGAGAATGTTTTATTCTTGGGAGAAAGTGAGGAAATAATGAGGCAATAGGTTATTTAAGGGTTTAATTTTGTGTTTTGACTGATCAGGGCAGTGGAAAAAAAATACCAAACTACCCCTAGGAATAAAAGAAAATTTTTCACTGAAAAACCTCATTTTAGGCCTTGGCGCGACGTGGCGCTATCACTCTATCACTGGAAATTGACATATGAGAATTTGGCCTATTGCACAATGCAACACAACTGCAGTCCCTCACTGGAAACTAACAACTGGAAACTAGAACATCAGTGTGACTCGGTGGTATCATGACGAAATACTAAAAAAGGACAATTGTGAACTAAGCCTATGGCACGATGTGCCAATATCGTGATAAAGCATTGGAAAGTGACAATTTCCATTTGGACTGCCTCCACGATACGTTGAATTACCAAGTCACTATTTAACAAAAATGGCTCTAACTCTTTGCTCAGGTATCATATTTGGGTGAATTTTATATCATTGGAAAGCTAACTGAATTTCATATGCATTGGTGAGATCTAAACTGAAAAATAGTGAGTATTTTAAAATTTTTACATTGGATAACTCATGGACTAAGAGTTAATTTTAGCTAGGGAAATATGTGGTATTACACATATCTTCAAGTGTTTAAATGGTACGCTCCGCTTGTCCATCTGTTTGAGGTTGGAAAGTTGTACTTAAATTAACTTGTGTTCCCAAATTTCTCTAAAATGACTTCCCAAAATTTGCAATAAATTGAACTCCCATAGATATAATAGAGACTGGTAATCGATCTATCCCTTTGATATACAATTTCACATACTCTTCAATTATGTATGTAGTCTTAAATGGTAGAAAGTGTGCTAATTTGGTAAGCCTATCAACTATCACCCATATGGTATTAAAATTTTAAGATGTTTGAGGAAAACTACAGAAGAAGTCCATGTTGATCATGTCCCACTTCCATATTTGAAAATCTATAATTGCACAAAGCCCTCAGGTTTTGATGCTCTACTTTAACTTTTTTGACAATTTGGACATTCGGTTACAAATACTTCAATGTTATTCTTTATGTCACACCACCAATATAATCCTTTAAAATCATGATACATTTTAGTTGATCCTGGATGGATGGAATACCTTAAATGATGTGCCTCTGTCATAATCCTCGTTTGTTAGCCCATCTACATTCAGCACACACAAGTTGTTTTGACACTGAAGTACTCCCTCATGCGTAAGCTTAAATACCTTTGTCATACCATATTGTACATTATCCTTAAGCTGTAATA
>NC_061119.1:69219922-69232521 GCF_002878395.1 Capsicum annuum | reverse complement strand
TAAAAGGTTACCCACTGCCTCCAACAACAATACCTATAGACATCACCTAAAAAGTCCCAAAATCCTTCAACACAATATAAGATATTGAACTCACAGCTTTCTATCACCGTCCTGTGAGTTCTTAACAACAACATATATAAAATCCTCCATCAATTCCTATACAAAATGAGGGGTAAATAGGGGTAGTAAACTTACCTTTATTTTTGAATCTTGTTTCTTAAAGTGCACTCCATCAAGATGCTAAGTTTACCGTTAAGTTGAACCAAATACTATTGGAAAATATCTTGGATATTAAAGAGAAGTGGACTGCAAAGCTTGGTAAAAAGGCTGTCCTATACTTCGAACAAAACAATAAATTGATTTCCATAACTTCCCATGTTAGGATTAAATATAATCCATAGTTATTTTCACTTACCTTGGCTGGAAATAAGGAGGGTTTCTTTAAGAACCCTAGGAGAGAAAAGAGGCGGCTGCTTTAGGCATGAGAGAAAAGAGATAGTGAGCTAATTATAATCTTATTTTCTTGCAAGTAAGAATGAAGAGAAAATGAACTAATTGGACCTTATAAATCATTCCACTTGACCGCCTCTTTTTTACTCATTTCCAGCCACATATTTGTCAAAATTAGTCTAAGTAGGTGATGCACCTATTTGGATATTTAAGATGCTCGAAAAGTCCAAGTAGATGATGTACCTACTTGGTTTATTTCTAATTGGATCACAACATATTTGGCCTAAAATAGAATAGGTATTGGGCTGTTAATTTTTTTCTTTTTCTTTTACTTAATTTGGGCCTTTAATATGTCCAATAATATAGGCCTCAATTAAGTCCAATAGTATAAGTAGGTGATGCGCCTACTAGTAACCTACTACATTATTTAAGTAAAGTAAGAACCTCACTTATTTTCTCTTAACTTTTTCAAAAATCTTAATCCATCTACTTAACTTAACACTTACCTTTAACTTTAAGCTCAAATACCTATCTCGAGTTTAAATACTTTTATCTATGCTAAGTTGGTCTATGTTTGGGATTTACAGAGCGTTAAATGGACAAGGGACAACAAAGTACACTTGCAAGTACAAAGCGAGGACCAATCCTTTTCCATTTTAATTGAAGGCTTGAAAGAGCTCTAAATTGCATCCTTACACCCTCAAATCCGACACTCTCCTTCCCAAAGTGTAATGTTTGGCCGAGATTAGGTTTTTGGAAAAAATAAAAATTTGAAAAATGACAACCAACCAAGTAGTGCCACGACATCAGTTGTGATCAAGAAAAATTCATCTCAAAAATTAGATTTTCATACTTTCTAATTTTTGATTCTAGTTTCTTTCATCCTAATTCTTTCACTAATTAGAAAACTAGTAAGTACCTACTAGGTTTGGTAATTAGTCTAGAGTTTATTTATTTAGTGTGTTTTTAAAGTCGTAGTATTTTATTGGTTCAAGTTCGTGCATCACTTTATTTGACTTATTTCAAACAAAGATCGATTCCGGACCAAAGCTTCACACCTCTCAAGTAACTTTCCAAGTATTGCCGATTTTGCAAGACTTGTGAGGCCAAGTGTGAGGTGAGGTTGAGTGTGAGTGAAGTGAGGCTTTTGAACTAACTTGTTTGATCATTTTGTAGATTATTTTGTTTGGTGTTTTTTGCTCTTTTTAGGTACGTTTTCCATCGAATATGAAGGTACTACTTCCCAACCATTGGGAAATGATGATATTGGAGCCTTGATGGCTTGGCTTGAGGCTTTTTCCAAAAAAAATATAATAATCACGATGCTATAATAGGGGACATGGATTCTATAAGGAGGGAAATGCCATCCCTGATGGGTGGCGTGATTAGAATGAAAGCAAGGGTTGATAGATTATATCCGTCAAAGTCTCCAAAAAATTCAAACCACCAAGTTCCAAATCCATTTTACCAAGGGAAACATACTCCATAAAATCCCATGCCATAAATCCAAACCCAACATCAACCAAATCTGGTTCCCCCTCTCCAAACTTCCCTAAACCAAACTCAATCCAACCAAGTAGGAGAAATGTGAGAGTTAGCTCCCAAGGAGAGTGATTCTATGCCTCAATATGGAGAGAGAATAAATGGTGAGGTACAAGGAGGACGTGGAAAAAAAAGTGAAAAGGAAAGGAAAACCATGGGTAGTGAAGTTGGAAAGGGAAAGAAATGTTTTATTAAGGATCTTGTCCACAAAGAATCCTTATTACTCACTAACCCAAATAATAACATTTTTCCTAGTATTCTCTATTCTCATGTGCAGGTTGAAGATGTTGGAAGTCCCGAGGAGAAGCCCAAGGGAGTTCTCTTAAAACCCTTGGCTGAAAGTCCCCATTATGGGACAAGTGATGAAGAAGTAAGTCCAAAGGGAAAACTTTAACTATTCCCTTTTAATGAGGTGCATGAAGGATTCCTTAATGCTAAAAAAGAGTGAAAAAAAACTTCCCATGATAAAAAAGGTAACAAACCTATTCTCTACACTCCTAGAAACTGGAATTATGGTGATGTGGCTAGTACTGGCCAAGGTGGAGTAGTTTTGGAATTGCTTAGTATAGGAGAGTGTGAATCTTCTTTTTGTGATACTCTTGGTGTTGTTAGGATGCATAAGGATCAAACTCTTGTTGTGAGTATACAAGCACTAGTTGATCCTTTAGATGACAAAATCAATTCTTTTCGTAAGAATAATTTGTGTCCATCTAGTGCTAACACTTTTAACTTGAATATGGTTCCAGTACCAAGTGAAAATAATATTCACACACTATTTGATCATTATTAAAAACAAGTGGGCTTCCCTAGTAGAAATCATGGTTAAAATGGTACACTCTACCCTCTCTTAAGTTAAAATGTTGTGATGTGGCTATTAGTAGCCTAGGTGATGTGAATTTAGGTTTACATAGTGTAGAAGTACGTTCTTCTTTTCTTGGTCATTCTCTTCTTGTGTATAATGATCAATGTTCTCCTAAGAATAACTTACTACTTGAACACATGGATGATATGTTTGAAATCTCCGAAGTAATGTTGGTTCTTGTAATATTGATCTAGATAATGAGTGTGGTCCTTAGAACTTGTGTGACAAAATTAAGGATATTAGTCTTGTTCATATTGACCATGTGTATGTTTAATTATGATAAATGCCTTGGGCGACTGTGGGATTGATTCTATAGTAAAACGAATGGCTAACCTCAACTTAGATTCTTGTCTATTTCTTCCATTTGATCCTGGTATACTATTGTGGTAGGGAAAGATGTGTTTAAAATTTCATTCCTTTTTCTGTGATGTCTCTATTATCCATATCTTTTTTATGCTTGTAGTAAGTATTTCATGATCCTAATTGTAGTACACCACATTTTGGACTAGAATGAAAATCCGTCATTCCTATACGTGGATGTTTCAAAAGCCTAAAATCCTAAGTAAATTTAGTGTGTTAATAAATTATGTGGTGTTGTAATATATTTGAGCATGAATTTAGATCATAGAGGTCCCCTAATACAATTACAAGTTGAAAGCTATCCTACCGATCCAATTTTAGTGAGCGTCAAAACTTGGGTCAAATTCAATCGAACATAACTCATTTTATATGAACTGGTTGTCTTACTATATATCAAATGAAATATCTTTGAATTATCTTTCCAACAATACAATTTCTCCTATATCTGATATCGGAGCAAAGAGTTATGCTGATTTTACTCCAGCATATCAGGCTAAAAACAGTGTGACGACATTGGTGATAGCTTATCACATTTGTGATGCCCTACCATGAAGGTCGTCAGCCTTAGGTAGAAACAACCTTCTAAGTGATGACATTCGTGATAGCTTATAACATTTGTGATGCCATATCACGAAGGTCGTCAGCTATGATTTAACAGCAACTGGGAAATTATTTCATAAGGGTATTTTGGTCTTTTTTTTTACCTTCCACGACTTATAACCCTAGAGAGGCATAATTTTTCCCATTTTTCTTTAGTTAACCCTCTCAAAAACCCTATTTTATATTCTCAACCACAAGATTAGGGTTTCCATCAAACTCATATCTCAAAAGCAAGATTCAAGTCTTTTTCCAAGATAATTGAGAATTAAGTTTTCCAATTCAAGAGCTCTCAAACAAATCTTCAAAGTTTCCTTTCTAAGGTATGTGTGTGTTCATTCATGGACTCTTTTTGTTCATGAAGTTCAAGAACCCTTTTCTAAAACTATATATTATGGTTTTTATGCTATGAAAGGATTGTTGATCTTGTTTATGTGTTAATGATACCAAGATAGAATCTTTATATTTTATTATGAATATATGACATCATATGAGTTGAAAACATGTAAGTTTGATTATTTATGATGATTCATTGTATGATTTACAACTATGCCTAAGTTGTGCATGTAAGGCGTTTGATAAAATACCTAAGAGACAAGAAATCATGCATTATAGATAAATTGTGATTAAGTGAAGAATTCATGATATGTACCCATATTCTAATGATTTTCATGTTGATATTGTGTCTTGTAAATGTTTTTGGGATGTTCATGAACTAGTCTTATGAGATTATGCCATGCTTTCTTGTAAATCCTACTTATGTACAAAATGTATCATATCCATGCAGTTCATGGAATTCCCCAAGTTATGATACTATGGGTTGTTGATGTGGGTCATGTACTCAAGTCAGTCATGTATGTCAGTTTCCTTCTATTGAGTCCTGAGTGTATTTGTACCCAAGAAATATATTTGTGTGCCAAGAACCATGTCATGTTATCACGATACTCTCAGTGAAGCTATGATCTGTAGGATTCAGTCAGTCATGTGACTCAGGAAAGCTCAGAAATCTTAGTAGTCTTTATAGTTCAGTAATCATAGTAATCTCAGTACTCAGTCTATAACTTTACTATTCATAGTCAATCTCAATAACTTCAGCACTCTCAATAAGTCCTCAAAACTTAGTATATTTTGTTAGTCATCGGAATTCAGTATTCAGTAAACTTAGTTTAGATCCGCTAAACAATACCACGAGTATGAGTTCAACTAATCAGTTCAGTTCAATTATTCAGTTCATCTCAATTATTTAGTTTAGTGTATTTCAAATGGGAGAAAGATTCAACACTGAGTGAGCCTAGGGATGGTGACTCACCCACTAGAATAGGACTGAGATCCCTAGAAATAATCTCAAATTTCCATAAAGACGAAGCATGTATAGGTATAAGAAGTCACCCGTTAGATAGGACTAACATACTCAGGGGCCATCCGTTAGCACATTTATATGTATAGGACTGATCCCAGGAGTCACCCGCTAGATTAGGACTGACTCCATGGCAGATATTTTTACTGGTGGTGCGGTACTGACACCCTTATAGTCAGGGCAGAGATTGGACCCCAGTTAGCTTAGTTTAGGGCATGTCAGTTGGATGAACACATCCCACAGTTCCAGTTATAGAATAAGGGTTATCAGACACAGTCAACTCAGCTTTGTAGTACAGTTTAGTACTGTTAGATATAGTCAATTCTTCTCATTATAAATAGACTTAAAGATCACCCGCTAGATAGGACTGATCTCAGACTAATTCCAATCATCCTTGTTATCAATATGCTCATGATCACTCGCTAGACAGGAGTGATCTCAGATTTAGTTACTCGATGTAGAATGAAACTCAGATAGTTCCATCAGTACTTAGACTACAGATACAGTCTCTCAGTATCAGTTATATTGGTTAGTCCGATCATTACAGTTATATCAGCTATATTAGTTGTCATAGCTCATATTACCAGTATTTAGTCTTAGGACAGTTAGATACAGTCATTCAAACCTGTTCTTTATAATTCAAACTGTCAGAAATAGTCAATAATCTAATCAGTACCTCAGTAACAGTAAAGTCATTCGGCAGCATTCAGATTCAGTAGTCAGTATCATCATGAGTTCAGTAGTAGTTGTTTATGCATATATGTATTCTCACGTCCCTATTACTTAGCATTGTTCATGCATATAACCCTTTGCATTTAGCCCACCTCACTCGTATAATCAGTATATTCAGACATACTGACGTATTTGTGCTATGGTTTTTTATTTTATGCCATAGGTATAGTGACACAAGCTCTAGATCAGCGGTAGATTCCAATCTCAACAATCAGAGTTAGAAGTAATTCCTCATATTTCAAGGACATGATGGTTTAAGTTTTAGGTTTATTTCAATAGTTCGAGTTATTTAGAGACATATTCCTTCAACTCCCTCTTTAGATAATTTAGAGGCTTTTCAGACTAGTATTTTTAGACTTCAGTTTATTTTAGTTGTTTTTTGTAGTTTATACCACATTTCAGATGTTATAACTTTGTATGTTTTGTTCAGTTTGAACCTTACAACCTTACAGTATTACATATTCCGCATTTCATGAGACATTATCCAGTTTTTAAGTACAAATATCAATCATGGGTTAGCTTATGGTACTTCAAGGTCATAAGCACCATGTAGTATTTCAGTTAATAAAATCAGGTCGTTACAAACTTGGTATCCAATGCTTAGGTTCAATAGTGTCCTAGGAAGTCATAAAGCCGCATCTAGTAGAGTCTTATATATGCGTGTGTTGTGCACCACACTTATGTGCAGGATGCTATGAGATGTTTTAGGAACAGTTTCACTTCTTTCAATATTCCTGTCGTGCCAGCGATCATAATATTAGTCTAATCTTTTTCTCCCTTTCTTATACATACATGCCACCTAAGAGAAGAAACGGCAATCAGTTAGCCCCTCAGCCCAAAGACCCTTTGGGCGATCATGTTTCTTATGTAGAGTTCAGGGCTGCATTCACCACTCTTGCTTAGTCAATTGATTCCTTGAATGAATAACCAGCTATCATTCTAGTCAACCCAGTGGCCAATTTATTTGTAGCTATAATTTGGAACTTTACCCAAATGAATTCTCCGTCTTTCACAGGGTATAAGTCAGATGAGGACCTGCAAGAATTCCTAGATCAGGTTTAGAAGGTAAATGATGTTATGGGGGTCAATATTGTGGAGAGTGCTAATTTAGCTACATATTAGTTGTAGGATGTGGCTCATACTTGGTACAAATAGTGGAAGTCAGAAAGGTAAGATGATCGAGGCCCTATAGAGTGGGAGGAGTTTGCCTCTACTTTTCTTGATAGATTATTTCCGCTAGTGCTTAGAGAAGCTAAGGTGCTAGATTTCATCAACCTCAGGCAAGGAAGTATGACGGTAAAGGAGTATTCTCTCAAGTTTAATCAATTAGCTAGATATGCCCCTCATGTGGTTGTAGATGGTAGAGCCAAGATGAATAAGTTTGTCTTAAGGGTGAATGATAGTATGGTAAATGAGTATAGATCTACAATGTTGAATAGTGATATGACTTTAGCCAAACTTACGATGCATGCTCAGCAGATAGAGGAGCAGAAGATTAGGACGAGAGAGAGACAGAGTAAGAGATAAAAGAAAGATAGTTTCAGCTTTGATCAGCCTAAGCCATAGGGTTGTAACCATTCTCAGCGTAGTTAGAAATTTTCAATCCTAGCTCCATCCTTAGCTAGTGTACCAGCACCTAAGTCCAAAAATGATAGTCATGATGGAATGCCAGGCTCCAAGGCATAGGGTAGAGAAAATAGAATTCTTACTTATCCACTTTGCAAAGAGTGTGGTAAGAATAATCTAGGTGCATATAGGGCCAATAGTGATGTATGCTTTAAGTATGGTAAGCCTGGACATAGGATGTGAGAGTATAGTGTTCTAGGACAGAGGGGTAAGGAGTTTCGTCAGCAAGGTACCAAGAGTGGTCACCGTCAGAATAGACTTTATGCACTATAGACCTGTTATGATCCAGATAGTTTCCCTAATTTATATTCGGGTATATTACCAGTCTTTCATGTTCATAGTTTGCATTTTAGATCTCTTTCTCTTATTTGAGCACATGTTTCAGCAAAAGTTAGCTAGTAAAGCCAGCAAGTCAGTTTACCAATCGAACAGTCAAATTTGTATAGCTCGTTTTCCCATCCTAGCATCTATTCATGCTATCCAAAACCTCAGAGAATGTAAATATTTCAAGGTAGAACCTCCTACTAGTTTCAATTCAGTTCATCTAATGCATCATTCATTAGTTTCTGACTCCCAAAGTTTAGGTATAATCTAGTTGATAAATGCCCTGTGCATCACCAGTATCTCCGTAAGTTAAGCATTCTTAGAAGGACTTAGGGTCCCAAGGCGGAGATACCCAACCTTCGCATAATGCTCTCATGTATTAGATCTTTTAGTTTCTCCTTGCATAACGAATTCAGTTTAGAATAACGGGTACTCATAAGTTGACCCTCAAGATAGACCTCAGTTGTAAGTCAAATATTCAGAGGCTCAGTTTAGTTCATGATGTTCAATCCATATTTCACGTAAAAGATTCATTCATGTTCTCATTTTCCAGTTAAATCTTTGTGCCTTTACTATTGCAGGTTCAATCGCATGTTCGTGAATCAGTTCAGTCATGTATTCACACATCAGATATGCGTTGTCAACTTATTAGTAATTTCAATCATGGATTCATGTATCATGTCAGTCATATAGTCATGCATCAGATGTGCATGGATTCATTTTACCTGTTATGCCTCAAATATGCATTCTTATTTGAGAAACTCAGTTCATCAGAACACTCAGTCCTACATTCATAAATCAGTTACACATGCATCAGCTATGCATGTTCAGTGTGATGTACTCAGCTTATCTGTAATGTAAGTCCCGAAACTATGTTTCAGTAGTGTATGTCTTGTACATACTTTAGTTGATCATTTCTTCCATCTCAGTCATTCGTAGATGAATGTTCCCAAGAGGGAGATATTGTAACACCCTAATTTTAGATTAGAATAAAAATCCGTCGTTCCTATTCGTGGATATTTCAAAAGCCTTAAATCCTATGTAAATTTAATTTTTTAATCAATATGTAGTGTGGGAATCTATTTGAGCATGAATTTAGATCATAGAGGTCCCCTAACTCAAGTACAAGGAGAAAAATTTCCTATCATTCAAGTTTTAGTGAGTGTCAAAACATGGGTCAAATTCAATCGACCAAAAATTATTTTATATGATTAAATGGGTGGTTTACCATATATCAAATGAAATCTCTTTGAATTATCTATCCAAAAATACAAATTTCGCCTAAATCCGATATCGGAGCTAAAAGTTATGCCCATTTTATTCCAGCATGTAAGGCTGAAAACAATGTGACGACATTCGTGATAGCTTATCACATTTGCGACGCCCTAGCATGAAGGTCTTCAGCCTTAGGTAGAAACCAGCTCCTAAGTGAAGACATTCGTGATAGCTTATCACACTTGTGACACTCAATCACGAAGGTCATCAGCTATGATTTTTCAGCAACTGAAAAATTATTTCATGAGGGTATTTTGGTCTTTTCCTTTACCTTCCACGACTTATAACCCTAAAGAGGCATAATTTTTCCCATTTTTCTTCATTTAAGAATCTCAAAAATCCTTTCTTATACTCTCAACCATAAGATTAGGGTTTTCATCAAACTCATCTCTCAAAAGCAAGATTCAAGCCTTTTTCAAAGATTATCGAGAATTAAATTTTCCAATTCAAGAACTCTCCAACAAATCTTCAAAGTTTCCTTTCTAAGGTATGCTTGTGTTCTTTCATGGACTGCTTATATCCATGAGGTTCAAGAACCCTTTTCTAAAACTATACATTATGGTTTTCATGTTAAGAAAGGATTGTTGATCATTTTTATGTGTTGAATGATGCAAAGATAGAATCTTTATGTGTTATTATGAATCTATGACATCATATGAGTTGAAAACATGTAAGTTTGATTATTTATGATGAGTAATTATATGATTTACACCTATGCCAAAGTTGTGAATGTAAGGTGTTTGATTAAATACCTAAGAGAGTAGAAATCATGCATTATAGCTAAATTGTGACTAAGTGAAGGATTCATGATATGCCCCCATATTCCAATGATTTTCATGTCTATATTGTGTCATGTAAATGTTGTTGGGACGTTCATGAACTAGTCTTATGAGATTATTCCATGCTTACTTGCAAATCCTACTTATGTACAAAATGTATGATATCCATGAACTTTATGGAATTCCCTAAGTTTTGATACTATGGGTTGTTGATATTGGTCACGTACTTAATTCAGTCATATGTCAGTTTCCTTGCATTGAGTCCTGAGGGTATTCGTACCTAAAAAATATAGCTGTGTGACTTGAGCCATTTCATGTTGTCATGATACTCTCAGTTAATCCATGATCTATAGAATTCAGTCAGTCATGTGACTCTGGAAAACTCAGAAATCTCAGTAGTCTCAGTAGTTTAATAATCACAGAGATCTCCATACTCAGTTTGTAACTTCAGTATTCACAGTCAATCTCAGTAACTTCAGTACTCTCAATTAGTCCTTAGAACTTAGTACCTTTTGTTAGTCATCGAAATTCAGTAAACTCAGTTTAGCTCCACTAAACAATACCACTAGTATCAGTTCAGCTAATTAGTTCAGTTCAGCTATTGAGTTCATCTCTATTAATTAGTTTAGTGTATTTTAGATGGGAGTAGGATTCAACACTGAGTAAGCCAAGGGATGGTGACTCACCCACTAGAATAGGACTGAGATCCTTAGAAGCAGTCTCTAATTTCTATAAACACGTAGCCAGCATAGGTACGAGATGTCACTTATTAGATAGGACTGACATACTCAATGGTCACCCGTTAGCACATTTATATGTATAGGACTGATCCCAGGAGACACCCACTAGAGTAGGATTGACTTTATGGAAGATGTCTTTACTGGTGATGCGGTACTGACAACCTTCTAGTCAGGGCAATGATTGGACCCCAGTCACCTTAACTTAGGGTATGTCAGTTAGATGAACACATCCCATAGTTTTAGTTATAGAATCAGGGTTGTCCGATACAGTCAACTCAGCTTAGTAGTATAGATTCAGTTCTATTAGATGCAATCAATGCTTATCATTATAAATAGACTTAAGTTGCCTCGCTAGATAGGACTGATCTCAGACAAAGTCCAATCATCCTTATTATCAGTATGCTCATGATCACCCACAAGATAGGACTGATCTAATATTGAGCTACTCTATGTTGAATGGAACTCAGATAGTTCCATCAGTACTTAGACTTTCAGATACAGTAACTCAGTATCGGTTATATTAGTTAGTCCGATCGTTACAGTTATATTAGTTATATCAGTTGTCATAGCTCTTGTTACCATTATTTAGTCTTAGGACTGCTAGACACAGTCATTCAAGCTAGTTCTTCACAATTTGAACTGTTAGAAATAGTCAATACTCTATTCAGTACCTCAGTAAACTCATGTGGTCAGTATTTAGATTCGGTATTCAGTATCATCACGAGTTCAGTAATAATTGTTTATGCATGTATGTATTCTCACATCCATATTAGTTAGAATTGTTCATGCATATAACCCTTTCAATTTAGCCTACCTCACTCATATACTCAGTACATTTAGATGTATTGACGCATTTTTGCTATGGTGTTTTATTTTACGCCATAGGTTCAGAGGCACGAGCTCCAGATCAGCAGTAGATTCTAGTCTCCACAGTCAGAGTTAGAAGTAAGTCCTCATCTTTTGAGGACATGATGATTGTAGTTTTTTGTTTATTTTAGTAGTTGTAGTTAGTTGGAGACATATTTCTTCAACTCCCTATTCAGATAGTTTAGAGGCTTTTCAAACTAGTATATTCCGACTTCAATTTATATTAATTATTTTGGGTAGTTTATACCCCATTTTAGATGTTATAACTTACTATGTTTTGTTCAGTTTGAACCTTACGGCCTTACAGTATTACGTATTTCGTACTTCATGAGACATTATGCAGTTTACAGGTACAGATATTAGTCATTGTTTAGCTTGTGGTCCTCTGGGGTCTTGATCACCATGTATTATTCCAGTTTAGAAAATTGGGCCATTACAATAATAAAGGATTATTGGTTATATTTGAAATGCACCCCCTTGGTTTGATACATTAGTGAAAGGAATGGCTCCTCTCGGCTTAGACCTTTGTCTTCTACTTCCATTTGATCCCGGAGTTCCTTTGGGATATGGGAGGAGCAAATTTTGGTCTTGTACATTCCCTTTTGGTGTTAAATCTATTCACTTCCTTTATATTCTTTGTTCCAAGTTTTTCAGGGAAAATACCAAGGATATATGGATGTATGTCAAAAGTGAACAACCTTGGCTTGTCTATAAAACTTGTGATACTAATGCTAACCCTCCTCCCTTTAGGAATGTGTGTTTGTTTTCCCTCTCTTTGGTTTTGCAAGGTGTAAATTTAAGGAAAAATTCCTTTCAAGATATAGAGGATGATACAAGCATGAGAAGCACTAAGAGAAAAAGTCCTTTCACAAGGATTCAAGCCAAAGAGTTACATGGTCTTCAAGCAATGTTTATGAAGTTGTAAGCTTGTTATTGTGTTATGATTTCACCTATTAGAGTATCTATACTAAAAGTTTGAAGAGGAGCTTGAAATACAATACAAAGCCGCCTCTATTTGGGGGTTCATTAGGGGCATTCTTATCTTTTAATGACTTCTTTTTACCCTCCAAAGGAGCACCCTTCATTAA
>NC_061119.1:69195690-69216922 GCF_002878395.1 Capsicum annuum | reverse complement strand
GATGACCTCAGTCAAAGAAGCGGTGATAGTACTAAATCCTATGACAAACCGCCTATAGAAACTATCCAACCCATGGAAGCTTCGTACTTCACTAATGGTTTTTTCGGAGTTGGCCAATTCTTGATGGCGTGTATCTTAGATTAATCCACCTCGAATCTAATTGATATTACAACAAACCCAAAAACACAACTTTATTCACACCAAAAGAACATTTTTCAAGATTAGAATACAAGTTTTACTTTCTAAACACTTCAAACATATTTTGTAAATGTAAAACATGCTTGCAGAGGGATTTTCTATAAAATAAGACGTCATCAAAGTATACCACAACAAATATCCCTATGAACGGATGTGACACCCCATACATTGCATGTACTTTTCATATTTATAGGTAAATTGGTATAGCTTTGTGGTATAGGTAACTAATGAGATTTGTTATTCAAGTATTAATGGTGTAGATGAAATTATTGTTACTGGCCATATGTTATTATGTGACACGATAAAGTTAACATCGATACAACTAATTAAACTTTGGATTGTAAGCTGGTATTTAGATCTAAATTTTAAAGTGACCAAGTGTGTACAATTTGAAGGTTAGATTAAAGGAATTAGAAGTTGGAATGGAATGAAATATTGAGGTGCTTTCTTGACTTAATTAATCTAGTAGGTGAGTCACCTACTTAAGCTTTTTGAACCAAATTAATGGACCCATGGCTATGGACCAGATTTTGGCCTAAACAAATGTACTCATTTGGGCCAAGTTGAATAAAAGAGGAAGAAAATGGAAAAATGGCCCAACACTTAAATTAGCCAAAGGCGCAAGTTAATTTAGCCCAAAATAACAATTTAAGTAAGTAGGTGCATCATGTACTTTTAAATTTTGAGCATCTTCAACCCTTAAGTAGGTGCATCACCTACTTGACTAATTTATGGATGGAAATGAGGTCAATAATAAGGGCTCAATATAAGAACAATATAGCTGACCATTTTTCTCTTTTTACCCACAACATTCCCTTATAAATTTCATCTTTCTTTTTTTTTTAACAAGGATAACAACAACACCCCTAAAATTCCTTCTAGGGTTCTTGAAGAAACCCTCATCTTTGCAATCTAAGGTAAGTGAAAACTCTAAATTTTTAGCTTAATTATATCTTGGAAGATTAGTAAAACATGCTATAGGTGTCTACTTATACATACATGGCAAAATATAGAATAACTACTTGGTCACTTTTTCTTTGTTATTAAGAGATCTCTTTTCTTATTTGGTTTAAAGTTTGAAGGAAAGTGAAGGTTGAAGTTCTTGAGGAGATCAAATTTAAGTATAAGTTGCAGAATTAAGGTAAGGTGACTAATCCATTTTTTTCTCATTATATATGAATTCGAGAGAGAATTACGAATATGTTGTTATTGAGAACTCAAGAGATGATGAGTTCAATAAGTGATTGCTACAATAAAAGTGATATGGGAATGTTTTATGAAATGTTTTTGTATGTAGATGTTATGGTCCACCAATTTAATATTAGATAAAGGTGTGAGTAGTTTGTAATGAAATATATAAGAAAGGTGTGGCGGTATACCACCGAACTAATTATTGCATTTGTTTACTGGCCAATATATTTTGCATATTATTTGGAATCTGTAATTAAGACAAGGTGATTTTTGTGAACCTAATAAGGACATGTATAGTGTGTGGGTCTAATTTAAAGGGAAGAGGGTAAAAATAACAACCTTAATTGATAGATTAAGAGCTTACTACCCAGTTACTATTTTGGTAATGTTAAATAGCCTAAATATGTCGGTTGATTGCTAATATTAGATTACTGTATTTCCTGTTGTAGATAAGTAATCTCAAAGGAGGGAAGTCAAGTTTGGTTAGTTTTGGAGTTATATAATCAGTTAAGTAAGGCATAAACTATTTTCCACTCTTTGGCATGAAATCGGACATTTGGTCAATTAAGTAAGCTTTCCAAGGTTATCCTATAACAAGTTAAACATAATGGTAGAATATTATATTCCATATTGTCAATGACCTTGTTTCTACTCTATAACATGTTAAAACACCTCAATACATGCTTATTATTAAACCTGCACGTCTATTTTCACTAAAGAATTTTAGGAGTTCTCCATTTACTGAAATAAGACTCATGTGTTATTTTAAGCTCCTAAACATTTCACTTATGTGCCAACAGCTCTCTACCTTATTATTGTTGCATTAAGTTCCCATTTACATGTCTATTTTTTGTAGTTACTATTTCAAGGTACCATACTGTTATGACCACCAAAGTAATAATCTCAAAGATTAAACAAACTAAGTAATACAAATCTGTAAAACGAGTGAAAGCTCAGGGGCACAAGGATGGCATTGGCCGATCTTGATACCTTTATATATGGGTGCCAACTTAGAGGCTTAAGCCTATCATGGGCTGATCCCCATGTTTATTTATGGGGGGCAGCTAAGGGGCATAAGCCTAGCATAGGCCGATCCCGATTTGTCTATTTACAACTGATCAGCTAGTCAATTATATTATATGACTTATAAAGATAATGCAGTCAGAAAGGTACAATGAAAAAATGAATGTAATGTACCTGATCCTATAAATATATAAAGGTGGTCTGCTAGCATTATTTATTCACGAGTATCTAATTTCTATTAAGCTCTTGTATCATGTGTTGTTACCTTCAACTTTACATATTCAGTACAATTTTTTGTACTGATGTCCCTTACAGGGGACCTATATTTCATGCAACAGGCATAGGTGCTTCGGCTAAAACACCTCTCTAGTAAAAGCATAGGTTAGTCAGTAACTATCCATGAGCTCCAGGTTGATTCAGAGGTTTTCGAGTTTTTTCCATATATTTTGGTATTGCACATTTGTGAAGAGTAGGTCAGAGGTTTATCCTAGCCATAGCTAATTCTATGTATCTTTTAGAATCTTTGTAGACTAATGTAAAGTTAAACATGGTTGTGTCTTTTCTTTTAGATGTGATGGCCTTAACGGCCAAGTGTTGTATATATAAATTTGTGCTTGGCAATGTATGTATTATCATTGATACATAATATCATTTTTTTCAAAACCATTGGTTGTCATAGTTATATACATGAGAAGTACAAGGTTATGGATTGGTTCTCTTGAGCCTTTACGACTACGAGTGCCTGTCTGACCTAATAGGATTTGAGATGTGACAAAAGTGGTATCAGAGTAGGTCATACTAGAAAGTCTACAAAGCCGTGTCTACGTACAGTCTTGCTTATTGGTGTGTTGTGTACCGCATCTATAAATAAGACGCTATGCGATTTAGAGGTTGTTTTTTTTTCACGTCTTAGATCGTGCAATAGATCCCAAGTCTTAGGTGAAATCAAATTTAACCAGTAATGCTATTTTTTTCTCTCATAATAGTAACAAAAGTGGTATCAGAGTAGGTCATACAAGAGAGTCTACAAAGCCGTGTCTATGTAGAGTCTTGCTTATGGATGTGTTGTGCACCACATATATAAATAAGATGCTATGGGCATTTAGAGGTTGTTTCTTTTTTTTTTTCACATCTTAGATCGTGCAATCTATCCCAAATCTTAGGTGAAGTCATATTTTACTAGTAATGCTATTTTTTAATCTCATAATAGTAAAAATGTTGGTTACAAGGAGTAAGAATACAGGTAAGCAAGTAAACGTGGCTGATGAAGTATGGACAAAAAAGCCACCACCTAGATAAGCTAATCAAAGTGAGGCTTAATCTGAGTTTATAGCACAAACTTCTTCCACTCCTCTATCTCCAGAAGAACTAAGGAGGAGAAGAATTACATCCTTATAACCACCAATTAATGCTACTCACTATGATCTAAGGATTACTGTGCAATTGTTGGATCGTATAGTTGCTGGACAAGTTAAAGGATAAACTATTCCAACCACATATTCTAGTGGTGCAGATAGGGCAGCTAGCCTTCAGACACAAGATTTTCTTAAATTGGATCCTCTCACATTTACTAGATCTGCTATTAACGAAGACCCATTGGACTTTATTGATCAAATTCAAAGGGCTCTAGATGTCATGCATGTATTGGGTAAAGAGACAGTTGAGCTAACAACATATAGATTCAAAGGAGAGGCTATATTCTGGTTTAAAGACTGGAAATAGTCTAGGAGTATCGATGCACTTTTAGCTACATAAAAGGATTTCAAAGAGGAATTTCTTAATCATTTACCTCTCATCGAGTTCTCCTATGACAATTTGTATCATTCAAGTATCAAAATGGAGCCATATGAAGCTTTGTATGGAAGAATGTGTAGATCACCAATTGGACGGTCTAAAGTAGGTGAAACTGCCTTATTCGGGCAAGATTTTGTTCATCAGGCGATGGAGAAGGTTAAAGTGATCCAACAATGGCTGGAAACAACCCAAAGTCGACATAAGTCTTATGTAGATGTTAGAAGAAAGGGGCTAGAGTTTGCTATAGGCGATTGGGTTTTCTTAAAGTTGTCACTAATGAAGGGGGTTATGAGATTTTTTTAGAAAAGAAAACTAAGTCCATGTTATATAGGTCCATACAAGATTACTTGGAGGTTTGTACAAGTTGATTATGAATTAGAGCTACCCAAAGAGCTCTCAACTATTCATCAAGTATTTTATGTCTCAATGCTTCGAAAGTGCATGGGTGATCTATCTTATATTACTCCTACTGAAGATATAAAAGTTATTGAAGATCTCACATATGAAGAAATACCTATTACTATCGTAGATCGACAATTTAAAAATTTAAGGAATAAAGAAATATCTTTGGTAAAAGTGAATTAGAGAAACCAACAAGTAGAAGAGATAACATGGGAAGTTGAAGAAGCGATGCAATCTAAGTACCCCTATTTGTTCAAATATGAAAAAAAAAACTCCAAGATGCTAATTGGAGAAATAACAAGTAAGTATAATATATAAGTTCTATATGATAATAGGGATATTTAACTTAGGCTTGAACTTGTTTCGGTTGGATAGTTATGCCAACATTTGAGGATAAATATTTCTAAGGAGGGGAGGATGTGACACCCCATACATTGCATATACTTTTACTATTTATAGATAAGTTGGTATAGCCTTGTGATATAGGTAACATATGAGTTTTGTTATGTAAGTATTAATAGTGTATATGAAATTATAGACGTTACCTGTATGTTTATGTGTGACACGGTCAACATCGATACAACTAATTAAACTTTTGATAGTAAGCTGGTATTTGTATCTAAATTTTAAAGAGACCAAGTGTGTACAAGTTGAAGGTTAGATTAAAGGAATTATGAGCTAGAAATGGAATGAAATACTGAGGTGCTTGCTTGACTTAATTAAGCTACTAGATGAGTCACCTACTAAAGCTTTTTGGAAAAAATTAATGGAACCATGGCTATGGACAAGATTTGGGCCTAAATTAATGTACTCATTTGGGCCAAATTGAAGAAAAGAGGAAAAAAATGGAGAAATGGCCCAACACTTAAATCTTCCGAAGGCCCAAGTAAATTGAACCCAAAATAAGAATTTAAGCAATTAGGTGCATCACCTACTTTGAAATTTAGAGCAGCTTGAACCCTTAAGTAGGTGCATCACCTACTTGACAAATTTGTGGTAGGAAATGAGGTCAATAATAAGGTCTTAATATAAGATCAATACAGTAGGCCATTTAGCTCATTTTAACCACATTATTCTTATTTAAATTTTAATTTTCTCCCTTTCTTAACAAGGATAACAATAGTACCCCTAAAATTCCTACTAGGGTTCTTAAAAAAACCCTCATCTTTGCTTGAGAAGGTATGTGAAAACACTCAAGTTTTAGCTTAATTATCTCATGGAATATTAGGAAAACATGCTATAGGTGTCTAATTGTAAATACATGGTAGAATATAAAATAGCTACTTGCTCACTTTTCCTTTGTTTTTAATAGATCTCTTTTCTTCTTTGGTTTAAAGTGTGAAGGAAAGTGAAAGTTAAAGTTCTTGAGGAGTTCAAATTTAAGTATAAGTTGTAGAATTCAGGTAAGGTGACGACACCATTTTGCTCTCCTTATATATGAATTGGAGAGAGAATTGTGAATGTGTTATTATTGAGAACTCAAGAGATGATGAGTTCAATAAGTGATTGCTACAATAAAAGAGATGTTGGAATGTTTTATGGAATTTTTTTGTATGTATATGTTGTAGGATGCTAGGTTGATGTTGTAGAAAGGTGTGATTAGTTTGTAACGAAACATAGAAGAAACGTGTGGCGGTATACCACAGTACTAATTATTGCATTTGCTTACTATCCAATCTAGTTTATTTATTGTTTGGAATGTGTAATGAAGAAAAGGTAGCTTCGTTGAACCTTATAATAACATGCATGGTATGTGGGTGTAATTGAAAGAAAAAAGGGTTAAAATAACACCCTTAATTTATAGAATGAGAGATTACTGCCCGGTTACTGTTTTGGTGAAGTTAAATAGCCCACACATGTTGGTTGGTTTCTAATATTAGTTTACCATATTTTATATTGTAAATAAGTAATCTGAAAGCAGGGAAGTTAAGTTTGGTTAGTTTTAGAGTTATGTAATCAGGTATGTAAGGTATAATCTATTTTGCACTCTTTGGTATAAAATCAGACATATGGTCCATTAAGTAAGCTTCCCAAGGTTATCCTATAACAAGTGATACATAATGGAAGCGTATTACATCCCATGTAGTCAATGAACTTGTTTCCACTCTGTAACATGTTAAAATGCCACAATACATGCTTTTTATTAAGCCTGCACATCTATTTTCACTAGAGAATTTTAGGAGTTCTCCGTTTACTCAAATAAGCCCTACGTGCTATTTTTAGCTTCTAAACACTTCATTTGTTTGGCAACAACTCCCCATATAATTTTTATTGCATTAAGTGGCCCAATGACTATCATGAGCTCCAAGTTGATTCAGGGTATTTCAAGTAAGTTTCATATGTTTCGGTATTGTAATGTAGTCAAGAGTTGGGCGGGAGTTTGTCCCAACCCTAGCCGAGTCTATGTATATTTTAGAGGCTTTGTAGACTAATGTAAAGTTAAACATGGTAGCATCTTGTCTTTTAGATGTGGTGGCCCTAACGGCCAAGTTTTGTTTATATAATTTTGCGCTTGCCAATGTAGATATTCTCATCAATGCATAATATCATGTTTGTCAGAACCTTTGGTTATCGTAGTTATATGCATAAGTAGTACAAGGTTATGGATTAGTTCTATCAGGCATTTACGACTACGGTTTCCTATCTTTCACAATAGTATTTGAGGCATGACAACGGGCGTTGGTGAGACCAAAAGGCATGACTATCCATTCTTAGAGACAAAATTTAGTCTTGAAGGCGGTCTTCCATTTATCACCTAGTTATATTTGGATTTGGTGGTGCTCACTCCTTAGGTATATTTTACACAACACACATAAACTATTCAATTCACCAAGCATATAATCCAAAAGAGGAATTGGGTGGTGATACTATAATGTTATTTTATTGATGGCTCAACAGTCAAAACATATTCTCCATGTCCCAACTTTATTTGGCACCAAAAACACTAAAACCTTATATGGTCTCATACTTTCCTTGATATATCCCTTCTTGAGGAGTTCCTCAACTTGCCATTGAAGCTCTTTGGTATCTAAAGTGTTACTTAGGTATGCCTGTTTATTTGGAAATTGAGAACTCGACATGAAGTCTATTTAATGCTCAATTACCCAAAGTTGAAGTAACTTTGTGAAGTTCATTTGGGAACACATCTTCATATTCTTGAAAAACAAGGGAAATAAAATAGCGGATTAGAAGGGGTAAAAGAGTTAGTATTAAAAGCATGGGCTAGAAAGAGCACGGATGTTTCATCATAATTCTCTTTGAAGATTTCTTTGTTTCTATCCAACATCATCTTTTGTTCCTTTCACTTAAACTTTCCTACTTTTTCCCTTTCTTTTCCTTTCCTCTCATTGGTCTTCTTTCTTTTCTCGTTCAACTCGTCCAATTCATGAAGAGTCTTATTTACTTGTGAGGGTGTGAAAGAATTTAGTGTAACCTTTTGGTCATTCATCTCAAGGTAATACCAATTGGTACTACCATCATGCTTGTTGGAGAAATTATATTTCCAAGGTCTTCCTAATAATATGTGAAAATTTTGCATGAGAATGACATCACATAGAACCTTATCTTGGTAATTCCCAATTTTGAAGTGAATCAGTATTTGTTGAGTTACCTTTAACTCTCTGCATTCATTCAACCATTGGAGATTGTAAAGACTTGTATGCTTGGTGGTGGGTAGCTTTAGGAAATCAAGCATGGTAGAACTAGCTGCGTTATCACAACTAACACTATCAATGATCAAAGAGCATATATTTTCTTCGATAAGATAGTTAGTATGGAATAGATTTTACCTTTGACTTGGGTCATCTATAGCTTTACTAATCATAGATCACCTTAACACAAAGTTTTGCACTTCAAACTCTCCATCTTGAGGCCATGTATCATTAGCATTTCCTTTCTCTTGTGCCTCTTTCTCTACTCGCTCTCCTTCTTGGGATATTTACTTATTCTCATTTGCTTCTAAGTTCATCTCTTCTCCAAGATAATAAAATTCCCCTTCCCTAAGTATCATATTTCTTTAATTGGGACAACCATTACCCTTGTGTCCCCACCCTTAGCAGTTAAAACATTTCAACCCTCTAGGATCAGGAGTGGGATATTTGTTACCTTGATTCCTTGGTGGATATTTTGGAGCGGTCCTCTCCATTGTCTATCTTTCATTAGACTTGAAGTCCTTGTTCTTGTTCCATCCAAATTAAAGTAGATCTACTTCTTTGTACGTATTCTAAGAAGTGGTTGATGAGTACCCTTTTATCCTACAATCCACTCTCTCTATTATATACCTTTCAATCTTTAAAGCCACTGGAAAGATATCATCTATGGTTTCAAACTTGAGGATAGTCATGCATGAGGAAATATCTTTGGTCAACCCAAACTTGAAGCCTATGATGTCTTGGCTCATATATTCTCCTTGATGATTAAGGTTGAGGATCAATAGTTGGATTTCATCATAGTAAGCCCTGACACTCTTGCTACCTTGCCATAAGTTGTAGAGCTTGGCAAATATCTCATACCTATATCTCTATGGTAAGTACTACTATCTCATTAACCCTTTCAATACATCCCATGGAAGAGGTAGACCCTCATTCAACACATTTCCAAACCTATTGGCATAATCCCACCATATATTTGAATAACATTCAAAATGGGCGATAGCATAACTATTCTTCTTATCTTTGGTGAGATCATTCACTTAGAAGATCCTTTCATAAGAGGACTCCCATGAGAGATAGGCTTTGGGATAGCTCTCACCTTTAAATATTGGAAGAATAACCTTGATGGAATTAATTCACACATCTAAATCTCTATTACCTTATTGATTCCACTAATCATGACCTTAGGACAGTTTCCTAAGTTTTCTCTATCGTAAGGCCATCGTACTAATTCTTCCTTCTCGCCCTCAAAATCCTCTTAGATTTATTGGTGTAGCTCTCATATCTTCTACCATCATGTCGGATTCTTCAAATGCTCCATATTCCTCTTGTATTCCTCCCTCTTTTCTTTCTCTATGTGGATGAGTTTGTTTTACTGTGGTACTGCTTGGAATAGAGGTATTTGATTTAGTGGAGGTTGGGGCATTTGGTTTCTTGGTTATTCTTGTTGGACTTAATTAAATTGAGGTTGTAGTAGATGAACGGGGTTTTAATTTTGTGGGTAAGTAGTAGTTTGGATAGTGTGTTCTCATGGAGGTCTTGGTGAGTTAAACATTTGGTGAAGGGTTCCCGGGGAAAAAGTAGAGGATGTGTTTTGAGCATGTCCACTTGAAGAGGCATAGTAAGGGTGAGGAGTAGAGAGGATAGAGTTTTTTCAACCTTCCATATCATTTACTCTTATGCCTAAAGTACTCATACTTCCTTCCATCGAGGCCACACAACCTTCTAAGGAAGAAGTTTCTCCATCACGAACATTATCATAGCACCAAGAATATTAGTATCCAAGGTTTAGGGTGCTTCACCTTCCATTGTCGTTGTACCTAAGAAAACAAACTACAAAAACAACAATCAAGTTAGCATTAAAGAAAAAACCTCTTGACTGTACACTCCTTTTGTTACCTCACACTTGGCTTCAGAAGTGTTGAATGTTGGTTTATACTCCGGTGAGACCTTGAGGTCAGATAGACTCTTTTATGAAGTGGATTTTCAATTGAAGGACTCAAATAAATCTCACTCTTACTTGAGCCAAGTGGTTACGATAATGTAAAACAATAAAATCACTCAAAGAAGTGGGACAAGAAAAAAGTTGATTCAAGAACTAATGCACAACTAATTAGATGCATTAATAGTTGTTAATTAGAATTAGAATCAAGTAAAGGATGTTCAAGAATAAAGGAAATGAAACTAAGAATCTAAAATGAGCTTTCAGAACTTTTGTCGAGTGACTGACTTAATGACTGACCATCACATGGGTGACGGGCCATCATGTTGGCCATTAGGCCTTATCGAGAAAGGGTAGAGGATACCTTGAGGTTGATAGATGGGTTGGCGGAGCGTCGGGTCATAGATGAACCTTCACATTGTCCGTCAATCTCTCCAGATGAGCAATTTTGTGGGCCTTATACTTTTGAGGAATATTACTTAAGGATAAACAGTTACAACTTCTTTTTCTTTACTTCTTTTGGATCAAACTCTAGTTTTATAGCTTCTTCTTCAACAAGTCATGAAGAACTTAAAGAACATTAACATTTTTGACCCTCAATCAATCGAATTCAAAGTTTGATAAAATTCAAACTCCAAGCTCCTTTCAAGCTCCCGAACAAACCTTAATTTTTTATAGCTTTAAACTTACCCAACACTTTCATATTTTCAAACACATTTGAATTTTCTTCAAATTCATGTTTCAACAATGGTGGGTTACTCTAATCTTATTTTATTAAGATCAAATTATAGATAATGACTCAAATAGTAGTAGAGAACACTATTCAAGCACTAGAAACATAAAAAGACACAAAAATCAAAAACTTAAAATTTTAATACAACCTAAAAATGTGATTGTGACTTTTTTGTGATTTTTTTTATAACAAAGCAAAGAATAGAACTGTAGGAATGATTCTAAGCTCGGCACTGATACCAAAAAATGCAGATTGGGATATGAAAATAAGAAATAAGCTAAGGAAAGCTAAGGATAAAGGATTCAAGATAAGAGATAGAAGATTGACATAAGAAACTATTAAGAAATTAAGAAAAATGGGTGTTTTGAACACAAATACCCTTAATTCAATAGAATCTAACACTAAATTTCTACATTGACCAAAAGAGATTTAATGCCCTCAAAACCCTCATTTCTAAACAAGAATTCAATACAAGTTTCACCAAACACTCTTTTAAGAGTATAATTCATTCAATAATTAATAAAACGAAGGAAAATAACCTAGAATTTTCTATTTACAGTCTAACCAAGGCCCAAAAGTGACTAAAGCATATAAGGAACAAAATCCCATGAGTTGGACATTCTACCTACTAGTGATGGCTTGACTGACGGTCACTCACTAGGTTGACAGTCCATCAACTTGGTCGTCAGTCTTTGTGAGATACTGTTTTGGGCTTCACTTGATGGTCCAGTGAAGGCCAGTCACCTTGAAAGGTATCAAAACGAGCTCCAAAACTTCTATTTTTGCAAATTTAACTATCGACCCTTGAATTTATTTAGCTTGGGTATGAGTGAAAGATCTTGAGAAACTACAAGAGGCCTTGATGATAAAAGTAAAATAATGAAAGCGTGAAACACACTCCAAATTAGTCCACAATCTTAAGGATCTGAGGACCCAGATGGATACCACTCTCGGATTCTCTATTAACAAGAAGAATACAAGATACAATGTTGTATATAACACCAAAAATAGATACAAAATGTAAGGAATAAGATGAATATCAATAACACATGTTTAGGATTCAATAAAGGACCTAAAACAGTCCACTACACAAGATGAGAACAACAAAAGTAAAGGATATATAGTGGGACCAATATTATTACAAGATTAAGAACTAAAGAGTGTATTAAACTCAAAACCCCTAATGAATGTAATAATCAAAACCACAATCTTACAGTGACTTCCAAGGTAATCAACTCACATCAAGATCCATCATTTCCAAGAAAAGATCAATATTAGCTTTTTCAAGCCCTAACTAAGACTAAGTGTTTTTCTCTCAAGAGAGAGGATTTTTATTGTTTAAATCTTTAATCTCTCATAAACAAATGAAAATAAGACAAAAGGAGCCTATTTATAATCTATTACAAAATAAACACAAAATAAGTCCAATGCCCTTAATGAGGAGAGATGGTCATAAAGTTTCACTTGGATACAGATAAGTGACCAAAATACTGTTTAATCAAGGGAACCAAAAACGTAAAGCAACAAGGTCGTCCAACCCCAAAGTACAGTAATGCCCCGTAATATCCTTTTCCAGTCTGAGCCTTAGAGCATATTTGGTAAAGAGAAAATCCGAGTTAAAATGTTTTAGAAATGTCCTACCAAGTATGAAATAGTTTGAATTGTGTGGGAATATATTTGAGCATAAATTTAGATCATTGAGGTCTCGTAATTGATGGATGAGTTAAAAGCTTTTCTATCGTTTATGTTTCAGTGACCATCAAGATTTAGGTAAACATAAATCGATCATAACTCCTAGCATATATCGAATTTGATAACTTACAATATATCAAATAAAATATCTTTGAATTATCTTTCCAACGATAAAATTTTTGTCAAAAACCGATATTGGAGCAAAGAGTTATGCCTATTTTACTCGAGCATGTCTGGCTAGGAAACTGGTGACGACATTCGTGATAAGCTATCACGCCCATAATAGCCTATCACCAATGTCGTTAGCTCTGGTCAGATTTTTGACCCTAGTGACGACATTTTGTGATAAGCCACCATGCCCGTGACGGCCTATCACCAATGTCGTCAGCCTTAACCAGAAACTCAATATTTCACCTTTTTTTGACGAGATTCATAACAGCCTATCAGCAACTAGATGGTCTGTTATGGATGTTGTAAATAATAATTTTTCCATCAATTTAAAGGCATTTTTGCAAGGGTATTTTGGTCATTTTCTATTTTTTTGAGCCTTTATAAATATGAGAAACCCTTATTCAAACCCTAATTTCTCCATTTCTCTTCCAATTCTCTATAGAGAGAATATCTAGGGTTTCAATTCAAGAACCCTAATCTCCCAAAAATCTTCCATAAATCTTCAAGATTTCTTCAAGAACTAAGTTCCTCAGAGTGTGGGCTTCGAGAATCATTTATTACAAGTGCGGATAGAGTCTCAAGCATTAGAATTCATCCGACTTCAAATGTTAAGGTATGTAGATATTGATTCTTGGGTCCCTTTCATCCAAGAAGCTCAAGAACCCTTTTTAAAAACTAAAATATTTTTGTATTTATGAGTTGTTCATGATTTGTATGAGTTGAATGGATGTTCAAGGTGTCATGGAGTTTTCATTTATGTTTGTCTACAAAATTTATAAGCTTTGACACTTGTATGTGGAACTAATGTGATAGAACCTCTTGAAGTTGTTTTCTATGTAATGTATTCATGACTTTTGGGTGTGGAAATGGTTGAATAAGTGAAGCATGTCTCCCATAGGTTTGATAAAAATGCCCAAATGAATGAATTATTTCATGGTAGCAGGAAATTGTCAAATAAGCATGAACCCATACATGCCTAGTGTTTTATAAAATGCCTTAGCGAGTGAAATATTCCAAGACAGTATGAAATCCCCAATTAAGGTCTGACATAATAGTAATAAGTTTTCCCAAGCTATGTGATATCCAAACACATGTCAAGACTAATATATGTATGAAATAGCTTAGGTAAAACCTTGTTGAATAGAGTACGATCTAGTAGAATGCTTCCCCTACATTATTATATGATTATGATTCTGAGATGCTTAAAGTGACCCCTTAGAGTCTATGATGATGAATAGACATTTGTGATTCCTAATTACTTGAAGAGTTGTGTTAATGATTGGGAAGATGCTTTAATAATTATGATAATGCATGAATGATTATGATAATACGTGAATGATTGTGATGATGAATGAATGATTATGCTTTACTTTTAGGCTATAGAGTCCTGGGGGTGTTTACACTCGACAATAGAGCTGTTGTCTAGGTCCATGTCAGTTTCTCGATAACTCTAGTTGAGCCATGATTCTCCAAACTCATTGAACTATTGAACTCTATATCCTCAGATAAGTCAGAACTTAAGAAAGCTCAAAAGTCTTAGTTATTTTTATAATCTCTGTATCGCTAGTAATCTAGTCTCAGTCCAGTAATTTTCTCAAATCTATTAGTATTAAAGTCTAATCTCAAAAGTGATTCAAGTAATCTATTCAATCTCTGTATCGTCAGTCAGATACCATGATTCGATACCTTTTCCGTTAGATACAGAACTGAGTAATCTCAGCATAACTCAGTCAGATCTTTTGGGAAACATGATCAGTAACAGAATCAGTTCAGTTGTGTTCAGTTGAGAATCTAGTTTAGAGTTGTTTAGCTAGGAGTAGAAGCTAGCACAAAGTGAGGGAAGGGATGGCGGCTCTCTCTTCAGAGAGACCGAGTCGTTAGGAGTGATCTTGGGTGTATTTATACGCCTAAGCACCATAATTTATCCATATTTTAGCTATCTTTAGAGAACAAAATGCCTAGTTTCTTATGTTTTTACTCTACTTATATGTAATTGAGCTAACCAATGTGATTAGAATGATTTCAAGTATTAATGAGGTAGATGAAGACATTATGGGACCATGAAATACAGAATGGCAAATGACATAAGAGACAATAGCAATCTGGACCAAATGTGGCACCTAAAAAATATGTCCAAGACTAGTTTGTCATTTATAATTAGTTCAGAAACTTAGAAGATAATTATGAGAGAAAAGGTTATTAAAAGGGTTAAATGCTGAATTTTTATGGGAATTCAATTATTCTGTATTATTCAGAGAGAGGAGTATAGCAGCTTAGGGTGGTAAGAGAGAAAAATGTATCTTCTCTCTTACTTTCACCATTCGTACACCAAGATTGTCTTCTAGTTTTTGGTATGATGAATATATTTATGATGATTTTTATTTTATTCATGAGTAGCTAAGTTCATTAGTTAGGGTTATGGAAGCCTTGTAGCATACAATCTATTACTTTGGGTTTTGAATTCATTATGCATTAACTTGTTTATATCATACTCTCTTCACTTATCTTGAATTCTGATGGTTGCAAACATAGAGGATATGCCTTAAAACTCAACTTGTTCAAAAGAAAGGTTATTGTTCGAAAAACAGAGTAGTGACAAGAAAATAAGATTACCAACCCCTATTTCATAAGTTAATGCCTCAGCAGGATTAACTACTTGGATATTTCATATTGTTTTTGGTAACGCTTTTGATTCAAAAGAACTAAAAAGAATTAGTCCTTTATGGTTGAGAAACACTAGGATTATGTTATTAAATATAATACGTTTCTCTATAAACACGATGCATGTATGAATTGATAACGCCTATAGTTAAAAAGTATTGAAAACTATAAGGTGGACCTAACCCTAGCTTGCTATTTCTCTAAATTTGAATACTACTACACATATTTTATCTTGTTATACTGAAACCATTAATTTGTGAACTGAATCAAATCCCCCTATTTATTTTACTGAATCAAATGATTAAAAGTCAACTAATCTACATACAACTTAATTAGCATCATATTCCCTATGGGATTTGTCCCCAACTTAGTTGGGTTATATATTTGACAAAGACCGCTTACTCTCTTATAAGAGAGGTGTAATTTGAGCATTTTAAATTTTGGCGCCGTTGCCCGGGAATACGATTGTTGATTGAGTTTATGTGTGTTAATTGACTGTTAGTCAAGTTTCTTAATTTTACGTTTAAGAGAGTTGGTTTGGAATTTTAGCCTACTTTCTTGAATTCAAACTTGTAAATATTTGATTTTAGTTTTCTTTTATTTCTTGTGCTAGGTAGATTTTTATTTTAGTTTACTTATTACTATGGTATCATGGAATGAACATGAGCTTGGTAGTTAGAAATCTTATCTTGATGTTCTATGTCCATAGTGTGATGGACCTCACTTTTGGAAAGATTGTAGATATCCTCCTCGTGGAGAGATGTATGCACCATCTCCATTTTATCGGGAGTATAATTTTTTTTTATATGGTGGTCAAGATTGACATTGGAGAGATTGACCTAATGCACCCTCCCCCCATTGTGTTAACCCAAATTCTAGTTATTCTTTTGCGTTTAACAAGTCTTATGGTCAAGAAAAAAAAAAGAACAACACACCAGAAGAAGTGGTATTGAAGCTTTGTTTCAATGAATATTGGATCTCCAGGAAGAAACATAAGATATCGTATGTTATATGCATCAAGGAATGAGGGAAATCATTCATGAGGAGATAGATATAGAGGTCAATCATTCAAAATACTCTTCTACATTATGATATCTTTTCTATGGAATAATTTAACATAATGGAATTGTGTAAAGATGAGGAGCTAGAACCCTATATTATGTTGATCAACCTTCAGTGACTTCCCAACCAACTGTACCAACCATGAGCGATGATACAAATATTGAGGACTTGGTGCTAGAGTCAAAAAAACAAACCAAGAAAATCTCTAATAAAGACTCTAGCCTAATTCCAAGAGAAGATGTTGAGAAGGTAAGTAAAAGTGAGTATGTAGTTGAGCCTCACTCAAAGCATTTTTCCACATTATGTTTAGATGATATCTTTTTTGTGGAATTATCAAAAATAAATTAGGTGCTTGGTGGGAGGCAACCCATCCTTCAAATCATTTTTGTTGTTTTTGATTAAGTGTAGGTGCATGAAGTATTAAGGAGGAGATTAGTACCAATTTTGATTCGGAAGTGAGCCATAACAAAGGTGGTAAGTTTAGGAGTAATGGGAACATTACAGGTAAATTGGAATGGTCAATTGTTAAGGATCAAGTCATGATTTGTATTAGAGTTGTGCCTCGAATTATGTTAATCCTACCCTAAAATTATTGCGGTGCGAATTATTTTTGTGAGTTTCAATGAGGTCTATGGTGGTAGCGTAGGGATCGGGCCGATAGCCCCAACCTCGAAGCGCATCACTGACCTCGATAGGGGTACGGGGGTAAAGCCCCTGTGGTATGGACCTTTCCAACCAAGAATGCACCGCACATCCCATCGCAAGTGATCACACGAACAACTATATGATGCACAATGCACCGCACATCTTAAGGTGTGTGATTATATATACGCCACATTGTAAATCGCCTATGCTCACTGCCTCACTTAGGCTATAGGTTAGGCGCCGCCTATTTCAACATAGTCAATAGCTTAGGCACCACCTATGTCAACATAGGCAAGAGATTAGGCACCACTTATACAATTGCCTATGCTCACTGCCTCACATAGGCGATGGGTTAGGCGCCGCCTATTTATGCTTAGGTGATTTCATGGGTGTTACCTATCAGTTTAAGTTTGCCTAATAATCTATTTTTTTATTGGATCAACTCGACCCAACTATCACCCTTTAATAGAATCCACAACATGAATTCCCAAAGTCATCCTTATTTCACCTCTGACATGTATAAGATTGCTCTTATCATTCTCTTTGTCTTTCAACATTAACTATCTCAAGAATTTTCCTTTTCTTTCACCAAACTTTCATCTTCAAGGTAAGTTTTACTTTCTTAATCATTAGTTATTGTGACTCTATGTTATAGCTAAGTAATTTATTAAGGATTATGAATTAAATTCTTGCCATGGTGATGTTGTGAAAGTGATGGCGTTTTATATATCTTGATATGGTTGAAAGTGTAGAGCATGATTCTGTTCAAAAAGTACTTCATTGAAATAAAATTGGGGGAATTGAAGTGAATGAATTTTATTGTGACTAATGTTGATGCACAATATCAAAGTGTATGTTGGTGAAGTCTAAGTACCCGATAAAAACACTTAATTGGTTTATACTAACAAATTAAGTATGGGTTGGTGACTTCACCATCTCCATCTTAATTGAAGTTAACTTGATTATGTGTCGCTGATATGGATGGTATGAGTGATGTGATGAGTACAGGAATAATGGTTCCAATGATGATCTCCATCAGGTGGCATGACTCCTAATGTGGATGAGAAGTACTACTAGCCAGTTTCTGTATCTTGTTAGTTGCACTGGGGACAGTGCTGAGCTTAAGTGTGGGGTGGCTGGGTACTTTGCTACTTGTTTTGTAAGAACATAGGACCTTCTCCTTAGTATAATTCTAGATAGGATTAGTTATTTTGTTCATTTTGTTAGTTATTTAGTCATAATTAGGTGTTTTTCTTGATGATGGATGGATGACGACCGTCTTAAGAGAAAAATAGTCTTTCAATTACATGTAACTGCTCTTGTGGATTACTTGACATGATAACATAAGTATGTGATGGATTATTATATTTGAAACACCTAGGCTCTAATTGTGATTGTTGGTTTTAATTGAATTCAGGTAATTATTTGGTCGAGAATCTATAATGCTCCTAATTGAGTTGACCATGTGCAGTGAGTGTGTAAGGCTGTTGTATATTCCTTATTTCAACTGATTCTAGAACTTTCCTGGTGTGTATGTAAAGCGAAATAAAGATTGTGAATTTAGGAGATGATTTACGAATTTCTTTGATAGCCATTGTTCATACCTTTTTTTGACCTACCTTTGTACATTATCTTTGCTATCCCCATTGAGCTTTTAGCTTGTTCTTTTGTTAGCCTCATATGTAGACTAATTCGTTCTTTAATACACTGTAATTTGATCGAAAAGCTCCTAAGCGCTTTAATATAAAATCAATGTGAGTTAGGAGTTTGATAATAAGAGAAAAAAGGTGAAGTTGATGCCCCAAAGTCCAGTTATTGGTGTGAGCAATTGATTTGGTTGGGAGTAGCTAAAATTATTTTAAAAAAATTCAAATTTTTATCCCGGACATGTTACAATAAACCTGTTTTGGCCTTGGTCCTTCTTAGACATTGTGAACCTCAACTAAGGTAAATTACCTAAGTTGAGGGTGGCTATTATAGGGGTACGTAACGTGAAAAGGGTGCCAAAAAAATTATTTTATAGGGTTGCATACTCCCACAATAGTGTTATTAATTAAGATTAATGAGTTGGGGTAAAAAGCAAATTTGTGAAGATAGAAGAAGTGGGAATTTAGCCATGTTTAGAGAACAAAGTTCCTAGTTTCTTATGTTTTTACTCTACTTATATGTAATTGAGCTAACCAATGTGATTAGCATGATTTCAGGCATTAATTAGGTAGATGAAGACATTATGGGATTATGTAATGCGGAATGGCATATGACACAAGAGAGAATAGCAATATGAACCAAATGTGGCGCCTAGAAAATATGTCCAAGAATAGCTTATCATTTATAATTAGTTCAGGGACTTAGAAGGCAATTATGAGAGAAAAGGTTATTAAAAGGGTTAAATTCTGAATTTTTATGGGAATTCAATTATTTTGTGTTATTCAAAGAGAGGAGAATAGAGGCTTAGGGTGGCGAGAGATAAAAATGTTTTTCCTCTCTTACTTTCACCATTCGCACACCAAGATCATCTTCTAGTTTTTGGTATGATGAATATATTTATGATGATGTTCGTTTTATTAATGAGTAGCTAAGTTCATTAGTTAGGGTTATGGAAGCCTTGTAGCATACAATCTATTACTTTGGTTTTTTAATTCGTTATGCATTAACTTTTTTATATCATACTCTCTTCGCTTATCTTGAATTCTCATGGTTGCAAACATTGAGGATATGCCTTAAAATTCAACTTGTTTGAAAGAAAGGTTGTTGTTCGAAAAACAGAGTTGTGACAAGAAAATAGGATTACCAACCCCTATTTCATAAGTTAATGCCTTAGCAGGATTAACTACTTGGAGATGCCATATTGTTTTTGGTAATGATTTTGATTCGAGAGAACTAAAGTGAATTAGTCCTTGATGGTTTAGAAACACTACGATTATGTTATTAAATACAATATGTTTTTCAATAAACATGATGCATGTATGAATTTGTAACACCCATAGTTAGAAAGTATTGAAAACTATAAGGTGGACATAACCCTATCTTGCTATTTCTCTTAATTTGAATACGACTACACATATTTCATCTTGTTAAACTGAAACCAATAATTTGTGAACTGAATCAAATCACATTAATTTATTTTTCAGAACCAAACGATTAAAATTCAACTAATCTATATACAACTTAATTAGCACCATATTCCCTGTGGGATTCGACCCCAACCTAGTTGGGTTATATATTTTACAACGACCACTTACACTCTTATAAGAGAGGTGTAATTTGGGCATATGAAGGAGCAATCCATGAACTTTTGAACTGCATAGCTAACACAGGATATAGGAGTCTCCTGTTATTCGAGGCTATCACCGTCAGAGAGGTTTAACTGTCATATTACCTTAGGACGACTTCCTATGAGGGTCATCCCGTTAGAGAGGTTTCACCAGAGAGGTCTTTACCCATGGTATGGTATTGACACCCTTGCAGCTGGGGTCACAGGTTGGACCCCACCTTTTGTAGGTTGGGGCATGTCGGTTAAGTAACTACTTCCCACAGTTGCAGTTTTAGTATCACTCTTCAAAAATTAGGACTGTGTGGTGCAGTCGTCTATCTCAGTAAAGAACTCAGATAGTTCCATTGGTTCATGGACCATCCCATCAGATAGGCTTAGTCTCATATGTAGATTCTTATGATCATATCTAGAGTTCTCCTATCAGAGAGGCTTGATCTTAGTATTAGACCATGTTGAGTATTCTTATTATCATATCTAGAGATCTCCCATCAGATAGGCTAGATCTCTATCTTAGATTCATTATTCTATTGAGTATTCTTGTTGTCAGATTCGGACCTGATCATACTTCTTATCATTGTCAATCACTTCCAATGTAATCTGTTAGAAAAGTTGATTTATTATTCTGTCTGTCAAAAGCAGTAAGCCCAGAATTTAGTCCTTGATGTAAGTACATCCAGATCCTCAGTTATGAGTATCAGATGAGTTAGTAATTTAGTATCTCAATGTTAGTAGTGAGTTCATTCTGCTGTAAAGTGGTATCTAAGTTTTAGTATCTAGAGTTGCGATGATTGTGA
>NC_061119.1:69179255-69195590 GCF_002878395.1 Capsicum annuum | reverse complement strand
TTATTATTATTTCTTCAGACTTTATTTATTTTTAGTTGATGGAGTTAGTTGGGGACTTGGCCCATCAAATCCACAGTTCACACAGTTTAAAGGCTTTTCTGACGGATGTTGTCGATGTGTATTATGAGTATTCAGAGATATGTTGAAACTTATTGCTAGTTTTTGTATTTTTTTAGATATTATGTAGTATACAGGTATAGATATCCGTAAAGGGTTAGCTTGTTGTCCTTTTGGGGTCATAAGCACCATGTGATGTCTTAGGATGGGATTTCGGGGCATTACAAACTTGGTCTAATAGCCTAAGGTTCAAGAGTGTCCTAGGAAGTCTGAAAGCCACATTTAGTAAAGTCTTGTGCAAGGGTGTGTAGTGCGCCACATTTATGTACAAGAGGCTATAGGATGTTATTAGGAGTAGTTTCACTTCTTTCAATAATCATTTTTTGCGAGTGAGCATGAGTTTATGTTGATCCTCAATTTAATCTAATTCTTTCTTCCAGTTACAGAGTATGCCTCCTCGCAAAGCTTTTTTTCGTCGGGACAATGACCAGCCCCTTCAGCCAGTAGATTCTAAGAATAAGAGTGTCATATATAGAGTTTTGGGCCACTTTCCACACACTAGCCGAAGCTGTGACTAATGTTCATGGCAACCGTCAGGCTGTAGTCCCACCTTAGCAATATGGGAATTCTTTTGCAGCTAGGATTAGAAGCTTCATGAAAATGAACCTGCCCAAATTTTATGGGTCATTAGTAGGTGAGGACCCATAGTTGTTTCTAGGGGAGGTGAAGAAGATCACCTAAATTATGCCTATTTTTGAGGAGAAGAGTAACATCTTATAGGTTGAAAGACATTGCTCATGATTGGGTAGTGATGTGGGAGAAAAGTAGGGGGGAAAATGCAGCTCCCGTGATTTGGCTAGAGTTTTAGAGTGCCTTTCTAGATAGTTTTTTCTAGCTAAAGATGAGAGACGCTAAAGTAGAATAGTTCATATACCTAAGTTAAGATTCCATGACCGTGAAAGAGTATTGTCTTAAGTTTAACCAATTAGCTAAGTATGCTCCCGACTAGGTAGCTGACCCTAGAGAGAGTATGAGTAAGTTTTTGTCTGTGGTGCCTAGTGATTGTTGAAAAAGTGTAGAGCTGCCATGCTCAATAGAGATATGGATCTTTTAAGGCTAATAATGCATGCGCAGCGAATTAAGGTAGATAAAATGAAAGAGTGAGAGAAAGTGAATAAGAGAGCCAAGATAGGTAGTCGTCGTTTCCCGTAGGTAGGGTCTTAAGGTGGCAGTAGTTCTCAGTATGGTCAGACATTTTTAGTTCCATCCTTATCTTAAGCTAGTGTACTCGCACTTGTGTTTGGGGGTGTCCAATCTGAGTGAGAGCCAAGCTCCAAAGCCTAGAGTAGTGCTAGAGGTGTTCGTACCCATCTGCGTTGTGGAGAGTGTGGTAGGCGCCTCCAAGGTGTGTGTAGATCTGGTAGTGATGTGTGTTTTGATTGTGGTGATCCAGGTCATAGGATACGAGAATGTAGAGTGCTGACTCAAAGGGGAAGACTTTATGTATTTTTGGCTCGCCGTGATCGAGAAGGATTCGCTGAAATAGACCCAGGTATGTTATGATACCTTTTTCTTTATGACATGCATTGTTAGATACTTTTCTCCTATTTTGAGATTATATGTTAGCATAAGTCATGCATAAGTTTCAGAACTTGATCGGTCAATTTTGACCCAATCTTTAGGTGTCCCGTGCACTGCTCCAGTATTTCAGTAAAGTGTGTTTTGAGCGACATAGAGTTCCAAGGGGGAGATACCCTAATGTATTATGGTGTTTCATGCCATTAGATTCATCCCCATTCATGTTCAGATTTTCTTTATGGAGTTAGCCTCAGTTGTCATTGCATTGTCGATCATACTTTCAAAAGTCAGCTTAGCTGGACATTCATGCATTTGATATGTGCAATTAGTAGAAAGAGTTTAGCTTGTCATCATGTGTTCAATCGTGTATTCATGAGATCATCCCAGTTATGAGCCCAAGCATCATATATGCATGTGTATTATGAGAATTCAGCTATAAGTATCATCAGTCGAGTATTCCATGCATCAGATATGCATGCCTAATGTGAGAATTTCTAAGATTTTTCCATTTATTGTGTAATTTCTATTGATCCATATTCTCAGTCTATCAAGCAACATTCAAGGATGAATGTTTTTAAGGGGGAGATAATGTAATGCCCCGCAAAATGCTTTTCTAGTCTGAGCCTTAGAGCGGATTTGGTAAAACAAAAATATGAGTTAAAATGTTTCAGAAATATCCTCCCAATTATGAAATACTTTGAATTATGTGGGAATCAATTTGAGCATGAATTGAGATCATAGAGGTCCCCTAACGTATGGACGAGTTGAAAGATTTCCTATCATTTAAGTTTTAGTGACTGTCAAGATTTGGGTCAACTTCAATCGACCATAACTCCTTGCATATATCTAATTATAAGAGTTACTATATATCAAATGAAAGCTCTTTGAATTATCTTTCCAACAATAACAATTTCGTCAAAAACCTATATCAGAGCAAAGACTTATGCCCATTTTACTCCAACATGTCTTGTTGGGAAACTATTGACGACTTTTGTGATAAGCTATCATGCCCGTGACGGCCTATCACTAATATAGTCAGCACTGGGTAGATTTCTGACCCAAGTGATTACATATTGTGATAAGCCGTCACGCCCGCGATGGCCTATCACCAATATCGTAAGCCTTAACCTAAAACTCAATATTTCACCTTTTTGACGACATTTATGACAACCTATCACCAACTTGATGGCCTGTCGGGGATGTCGTCAAGAATATTTTTTTCAGCAATTTAAGGGTATTTTGGTTATTTCCTATTTTTTTGAGCCTCTATAAATATGAGGAACCCTCATTCAAACCCTAATTTCTTCATTTCTCTTCCCATTCTCTGCAGAGAGAATATCTAGGGTTTCAATTCAAGAACCCTAATATCTAAAATTTCATCCATAAATCTTCAAGATTTCTTCAAGAACTAAGTTCCTCATAGTATGGGCTTTGACAATCATTTATTAAAAGTGCGGATAAACTCTCAAGCATTAGAATTTATCCAAATTCAAAGGTTAAGGTATGCAGATATTGATTCTTGGGTCCCTTTCATCCAAGAAGCTCAAGAACCCTTTTTAAAAACTAAAAGAATATTATGTTTGTGAGTTGTTAATGATTTTTATGAGTTGAAATGGATGTTCAAGGTGTTATGGAGTTTTGATTTATGTTTTTCTACAAAATTTATGAGCTTTGACCCTAGTATGTGGAACTAATGTGATCGAACCTCTTGAAGTTGTTTTTTATGTGATGCGTTCATGACTTTTGGGTATAGAAATGGTTGAATAAGTGAAGCATGTCCCATATAGGTTTGATAAAAATGCCTAAATGAATGGCTTATTCCATGGTAGCAGAAAATTCCCTAATATGTGTGAACCCGTGCATGCCTAGTGTTTGATAAAATGCCTTAGTGAGTGAAATGTGCCAAGATAGCATGAAATCCTCAATTAAGTTATGACATGATAGTAAGAAGTTTCCCCAAGCTATGTGATATCCAAACACGTCAATACTAATATAGGTACGAAATAGCAGATATAAAACCTTGTTGAATGGGGTACGATCTAGTAGCATGCTTTCCCTACATTATTATATGATTATGATTCTGAGATGCTTAAAGTGACCCATTGGCGACTATGATGATGAATTACCGTTTGTGCTTCCTAATTACTTGAAGAGTTCTGTTAATGATTGGAAAGATGCTTTAATGATTATGATGATGCTTGAATGATTAAGATAATACATGAACGATTGTGATTATGAATGAATGATTATGCTTTACATTTACGCTATCGAGTCCTGGGGCTATTTATACCCGAAAATAGAGCTATTGACTAGAGCCCATGTCAGTTTCTTGATAACTCCAATCGAGCCTTGATTCTCTGAACGCAGTGAACTATGGAACTCTGTATCCTCAGACAAGTCATAACTTAAGAAACCTAGTAATCTCAGTTATCTATGTAATATCTGTATCTCTAGTAGTCTAGCTTCGGTCCTGTAATCAGCTCAGATCTAATATTATTCAAGTCTAATCTCAGAAACAATTCGAGTAATCTATACAAGATCTGTATCGTTAGTCAGATAGCATGATTCGATACCTTTTCCATCAAATACGAAACTAAGTAATCTCAGTGTAAGTCAGTCAGATTTTTTGAGAAACATGATCAGTAACAGACTAAGTTTATTTGCATTCAGTTGAGAATTCAATTCAGAGTATTTTACTTAGGAGTAAAAGCTAGCACCGAGTGAGGGAAGGGATGGAGGCTCTCTCTTTAGAGAGGCTGAGTCATTAGGAGCAATTCCTGAACTCCAGGACTACGTAGACAGCGTAGCATACAAGAGTCTCCCATAAGTAGAGGTTGTCACCATCAGAGAGGTTTGACTATCATATTACCTTAGGCCGACTTCCTGCGAGGGTCATCCTATTAGAGAAGCTTGACCAGAGAGGTCTTTACACGTGGCATGGTATTGACACCCTTCTAGTTGGGGTCATATGTTAGACCCCACCTGTGGTAGGTTGGGGCATATAGTTAAGTAACTACTTCTTGCAGTTGCAGTTTTAGTATCACTCTTTAAAAATCAAGACTGTATGGTACAGTCGTCTATCCCAGTTTAGAACTCAGATGTTCCATTGGTTCATGGACCATCCCGTCAGATAGGCCTGGTCTCATATGTAGATGCTTATGATCATATCTAGAGATCTCCCATCAGAGAGGCTTGATCTTAATCTTTGTCCATGTTGAGTATTTTTATTATCATATCTAAAGATCTCCCGTCAGATAGGCTTGATATCCATCTCAGATTCTTTATTCTATTATGTATTATTGTTGTCAGATTCAGACATGATCATACTTCTTATCATTGATAATCACTTCCAGAATAATCTGTTAGAAAAGTTGATCTCTAATTCTTTCAGTCAAAAGCAGTAAGCTCAAAATTTAGTCCTTGATGGAAGTACATCCAGATCCTCAGTTATCGGTATCAGATGAGTCAGTTATTCAATATCTCAGTGTTAGTAGTGAGTTCAGTCTGTAGTAAAGTGGTATCTAAGTTTCAGTATCGAGAGTTGCGATGATTGTGTTCATGGTCTGTCCATTCATGTATATGTTCTCATGCGGCATCTTCATGATTATTCAATTTAGTTATTATGCATGCATGATCCTTTGCATTAGCCTACCCCATATACATACTTAGTACATTCTTGTACTGACGTATTTACGCTATGGTGTTTTATTTGACACCATAGGTTCAAACGCACAGGATCCAGAGTATCCTCATCAGTTTAGTCCCAGTCAGCAATAGTTGAAGTGAGTCCTCTTCTTTCGAGGATGAATCAAATTTTACTATTATATTTGCAGACTTTATTTATTTTTAGTTAATGGATTTAGTTGGAGACTTTTCCCTTCAACTCCATAGTTCAGAAAATTTAGAGGCTTTTTTCGAACAGATGTTGTTGATATGTATTATGAGTATTCATTAATGTGTTGAACCTTATGCCTATTTTTAGCATTTATTTCAGTTATTATGTAGTATACAGGTACAAATATCATTAAAGGGTTAGCTTGTGGTCCTTCGGGGTCATAAGCACCGTGTGATGCCTCGAGATGGGATTTTGGGGTGTTACAAACTTGGTATCAGAGTCTAAGGTTCAAGAGTGTCCTAGGGAGTCTAAAAGCCATATCTAGTAGAGTCTTGTGCAAGGGTGTGTAGCGCACCACATTTATGTACAAGAGGCTATAGGATGTTCATAGGAGCAGTTCCTTTTCTTTCAATGATCATTTCTTGCGAGTGAGCATGAACTCAAATTGATCCTTTCTCTAATCCATTTCTTTCTTCCAATTATAGAGTATGCCTTTTCACAGTGATTTTGTCCATGGGGTCAATGAACCACCGTCTCAGCCAGTAGATCCTGAGAATGAGAGTGTCACATATAGAGTTTTGGGTTGCTTTCCAGGCGCTAGCCCAAGCTATGACTAATGTTCGTGGCAAGCGTTAGGCTACAGTCCCACCTCAGAAAGATGGAAATTCTTCCACAACCAGGATTAGGAGATTTATGAAAATGAACCCATCCAAATTATTTTGGCCAGTAATAGGTGAGGACCCACTGGTTTTTTTAGAGGAGATGAAGAAGACCACCAAGAATACACATATTTCTGAGGAGGAGAGTGTTGAGTTAACATCTTATAGGTTGAAAGACATTTCTCATGATTGGGTAGTGATGTGGGAGAAAAGTAGAGGGGAGAATACAACTCCCGTGACTTGGCTAGAGTTTCAGAGTGCCTTTCTAGATAGATTTTTCCCACTAAAGATGAGAGAGGCTAAGGTAGAAGAGTTTATGAACCTAAGGCAAGGTTCTATGACTGTGAAAGAGTACAGTCTTAAGTTTAAAAAATTAGCTAAGAATGCTCCTGACTTGGTAGCTGACCCTAGAGAGAGTATGAGTAAGTTTTTGTCTGGCCTGTCGAGTGATGTGTTGAAAGAGTGTAGACCTGCTATGTTCACTAGAGATATGGATCTTTTTAGGCTAATGATTTATGCACAACAAATTGAGGCTAATAAAATAAATGTGAGAGAGTGTGAATAAGTGAGCCAAGATAGGTAGTTGTGGTTTCCCACAGGCAGGGTCTCAAGGTGGCAGTAGTTCTCAGTATGGTCAGAGATTTTTAGTTCCAGCTCAATCTTCAGCTAGTGTACTCGCACCTGTATTTGGGGGTGTCAGATATGAGGGAGTGCTAAGTTCCAAAGCCTGGAGTAGTGCTAGTGGTGTTCGTACCCATCCGCGTTGAGGAGAGTGTGGCGGGCACCACCAAGGGTTATTTAGAGCCGGTAGTGATGTGTTCTTTGGTTGTAGTGAGCCAGGCCATAGGATGAGAGAATATAGAGTTTTGACTCAAAGGGGTAGACTTCATGCGTTTTAGGCTCGCCTTGATCGGGAAGGATTCCCCTAAATAGACCCAGGTATGTTATGAGCCCTTCATCTTTATAGCATGCATTGTTAGATCCTTTTCTACCATTTTCATATTGTATGTTAGCATGAGTCAAGCATAAGTTTCCGAACTTGATCGATCAATTATGATCCAGTCTCTAGGTGCCCCACGCACTGCTCCAGTATTTCAACGAAGTGTGTTTTGAGGGACATAGAGTCCCGAGGGGGAGATACCTCATAGTATTATAATGTTGCATGCCATTAGATTCATCCTGATGCATGTTCAGATTTTCTTTATAGAGTTAGCATCTGTCGTCATTGGATTGTCGATCGTACTTTCAAAATTCAGCTTAGCTGGACATTCATGCATTTTATATGCGCATTTAGTAGAAAGAGTTCCTCTTGTTAGCATGTGTTCAATCGTGTATTCATGAGATCATCCCAATTATGAGCCCATGCATCAGATATGCTTGTGTATTTTGAGAATTGAGCTATAAGTATCTTCCGTTGTGTATTCTTCGCATTAGATATGCATGCCCAGTGTGAGAATTCACGAGTGAAGAATAAGTATTTAAACACATACACATTCTTTCCTTCAAAAAACTAGACAACTTGGCATCAACAAGTTGGAATTCATGCAATTTAGGAACAAGTTTATCAAACACGGATGCACATTTAGGAACATTACCCTAATGAGTCAATGACATCTTTGCCCTCGGGTTTTCAAGAAGGAATACACATTCCTTACACATAAGAGTACTCTCGTCTTTCAAAAAGAGATTTCCATCTTTAGGAGGAATGTTTTCAGACCATAGTGAGTAAGCATATCTGCTATAGCTTCCAAGGCAAGCTATACCTTCATTTTTACCCCTACGCTCATTAGGAGTGCTTATATAATCTTCAAATAAGACATTATAACTAAGAAGAGCATGATCTATTTCACGGGCAGATTTGAAACAAACACATTCAGCACTCTCTAAAAGCTCAATATCACATTTTAAAGAGATTTCAAGTACAATATTATTCTAAGAATAGGTCTTGGGTTCACTCCCCTTTTGTTGACCAACTTTTTCAAATACTTCACTCATGTGATTTTGATTAAACACATCATATACATACTCAAGTGGTGGATAATTTTCACAAATAGGTTGATCAACGCCAACTACACTAGATGATATACTTCCATTCAACATATAGGCTTCAACACTAGGTGGACATAAATCTATCTTACAAGAAGAGTGAATTTGGTCATCAATAGGATCAAGTAGTGTATCCACTCTCACAAATGTACATCATTAAAAAAAGGAAAATAATCATTATAATCACAAGTAATTAAGGTACTACTCACACTCAATGGGCTACTTGCCACACATTTATTATTCACATGCACAAAAGTGTAAGAGTTAGCTATTTTACCTTGAAGTTCTTGAGTCGACTCTCCTTTGCCGTGTTGTGAAGGTCCTCCATATTCTTGGGCAGAAACATCACTTTGGCATTGCTCTCCATCACTTTCCATGTGGGTACCTACACAAATTTCCCTAGAAATAAAAAGACAAACAATGTTAGCTCAGTTTAGTGGCAATCCCCTCACTTCCTTCCACACAACCTCTCCTTTTTTGACTCTTGGATTAACACCCTGCACACCCTTACTCCTCTCAATATTTTGTCACCCATATGCATTCAGATTGGAGTAATTATTTATTTTTCTTTGTAGCTCGGGAAGCATGTATGTCATGAGGTAATTTTCCCACCGGTCTCTTAAAACATTAGCCTAATTTTGCACATTTGGAAATCTATCTTGTGTAAACCAATCGATACTTAAGAATACATGACCATATATAAATGGAATAATATCACACCACACCTTCTCATGGTACTCAAATTTGGAGAAGACAACTTTGACCCTCTTGGTAACCTTAAAGAAGTACAAAAAGTATGGAACAAGTAAAGGCTTGCAAAATAACCCTATGTAGTCAACCATGGAAGGAACGATGTAGTTTCTATAGTACCTATCATTTAAGATAATGAGGATTCCCAGAATCCCACAAGTGCTCACCTTTCCAGAGTGTACACTCCTTCTTGGATCAACATTGCAAAGGACACGAGTGACCGTAGGTTTTGGAGATGCATACCATCTTCTTCTCACTGAACAACCTCCACTAGAGATAGTATAACCATTCACACTATATCGATCTTGATAAGAAGTAATACAAGGTGGAAAATAAGAATTTTTACACCCCTCACGTGTACTCTCATCATAGCTCTCATAAGCTTTATGAAAGAAAGGGTTATACCTAACACAAAATATAGGATTAGAGTGAGAAGTGTAAGACTCCTCACATGACCTAACATCATAATAAATCCATTACGAGGTCCTACATCATCTGCAGAGTTACCATAAGCAATAGGAACTTCATTCACCTCATTTTCTCCCTCAAAATGGTAACTTTCAAATCCGCCCAAGTTTCAATCATGGCTATTTTCATAGCCTCCGCAATCTCCCTCAACTTTGTAGACATAAAACCCCTCACTACAACCATAGTCTCCTATGTTGTAGTCATAATAATCCTCAGCTATTGAATACATATTCCCCTATATCACCTTTGTACCTACACAATGAACAAACAAGATTAGTAGTAAAAGTTCCTCACCAACACTCGTATACACTCACCTTTATGATTCACACAATTGGTGCATCGAATATTAAAAATTGCTTATACTCTGGTAGTCAATAGGATGTCAATTCTACTTGGCGGCCTGAATAGATTCTTGTTTAATCGACGCAATATACAAAACAAAAATATTCTACTTACAAACTTGAAACAAAAATTTATGACGAATTAAAAATGAGAAAAGCACACAAATAATGAAGACACGACGAAAATGAATTCAAAAACTATTTACAATCTAGTAGGTGATTACTAGTTTGTGAATTAGTATTGGAACCAATAAAATTTAAACTAAGGAACAACAAAATGCAACTACTAAAATCTAAAATTTGAGCCAAAATTTGATGCGTGAATAGTAACTTGATGATGTGGTAGTTTGGTGATGTGGCAATTTGGTGATGTGGTAAATTGCAATTTGGATTAATCAAATTTTAATTTGAAAGGGTGAAAATCAGCTTTGGGAGGGAAATAACAAGCCTAGGAGCCTTTTTCAATTTTCAAGACTTGACTTTCTTGTACCATTTCCCTAAAACATGAAAAATTGATGGAAAGTGGTTGAAAAATTGATTGTAAGCCTTTGAGTGAATGTAAAATCTTTGTACTTCAAGTACTACACCTTAAAACTTGGAGACTGGTTGGACAAGTATTTTTAAACTAACAAAATAACACACTCGCTTTCTTCACTTTCTAAATCAAACAACTACTTTTATTCAACAAGATTTGAAGATGGATAAAAACACCAAGAACACCATGAACACACTTTTGAGTCTTGAAGTCCTAACGGTCAAGTTGGAGCTCCCAAACAACACCACCTTCTAAAGCTTAAATTAAACAACAAAATCCTCAGAATACATGTTCAAAACTTGAACCAACCACACATCACACGTTCAAGTCTCGAACCCACAACAACAATCGGCCACAATATAGTTCACAACAACAATATCAATATTTCAAGCTCAAATCTAGATCTAAACTCAAAGTGCTAGTGAATAAGAAAAACAACACTTAGAAAAAGCTAAAAAGACAAAAGACATCAAGATCAAGAAAAGAAAACAAGAAAATATCAGCCAAGATAGAACAAGAACACAATTCTCGGCCAAGAACACAAAATGGACAGATTTTCTTCTTTTTTGATTTTTCAGCTTTTCAAATTTTTTTGTTTTTTAATTTTCTAAAAAGAAAGCCCAAGATTGATCTTGTTGGAATAATATCTAGCCATTCTTTGATACCAAATAATACAAAAAATAAGGAAAGCACATAGAACACTCTAAATGAGTCCACGATCTTAAGGATCCAAGAACCAAGATGGAGACCACTCTCGGATTCGCTATTAACAAGACGAATACAAGATACAATGGCGTATATAACACAAAAAACAGCTACAAAATGTGAATACAAGAATTGAATTGAATTTTTGTTCTAAGCACCTTGTCCATCTCGTTATTGTATTGATTTGTTGAATCCAAGAGTTGGTCACCAAAGAGGTCCCCAGTTTCTTGAGTTTGTGGTCTGATTTTTGTGTGTGTTTTATGTTTTCCTTGTTCTTCTTGTATAATTTGGTATAAAATCATGACTTGATATTGTTCTCTCAAGATCAATCCTGGGCTTGCTTGAAAAAAAAAGTGTTGAAAGCTGAAAATCTCAAAAAGATGTTAATCTATCAATTTTTGTGTCTTGGCCGAAATTGTGTTCTTATTGTCTCTTATCCAAGATTTTTCTTATTTTGAGCCTAGATCTGGGAGACTTTTAATTTTTTTGCTATTTCTTGTGGTATCTTATTCACCTCTAACAATAAAGAAGTCCAGATGTAGATTTGAGCATTAAAAGTTGATGTTGTTGTTGTGAATCCAAAGTGTGGCCAATTGTTGTTGGTATTGTTGTGGTTGGTTCAAATTTTGAACGTGTATTTTGGGGAATGTGTTGTGGATTTTAATCTAGAAAATATGTTGTTGTTTTGGAGGTCCTCTATGAACCTTAGAGCTTCAAGACTCAAAGTTTGTGTTCATGGTATTCTTCACCATCTCCATATAGTATTGAAGAAAAAATAGTTATTGATCTTAGAAGTTGAAGAAAAGGAGTGCGTATTGTGTTACTCTTACAATAAATAAATCCAATATTTATGGTGTAGTACTTGTAAGTCAAAGAATTTTCCTACACACTAAATCCTTTACAACAACTTCCAACCACCTTCCATGCTTTAAGGGTCCATGTTTTAAGGAGAAGTACCAAGAAAGTCAAGTCTTCCTTTTTAAAATTTGAAGGAGAATTAAAAGACTAATATTCCATCCTTATAACAAAATTTCACCAATCCAAATTAAGAAATTGACCAAAACTTCTAACTTTGGAAAAATAAAAATTATTAAAGAACCACAACCAATACGTGGATGCCATGTCATATTTTTAATATTCACACAATAATTTTAGGCTCAAATTTTATATTCAAATTTTAATTTTTATTTTCCCTTAGTTTCGTTTGTTGGTTTGAATACTAATTAGCAACTAGTAATCACCTACATAGTTGTAGATTAGTTGTTGAGTCTATTTCTTTTGTGTCTTTATTATTTATGTCCTTTTCTCATTTTTAACTCATCGTAACTTCTTTGTTTCAAGTTCGTAAGAAGATTTTGTTTTGTGTATTTTTGTCGGTCAAACAAGAATCTATTCCGGCCTCCAAGTAGAATTGACATCTTATTGATGACCGGAGTATAAGAAACTTTCAATATTCGCTGCTCTAATTATGAGGTTTGAAAAAGTGAGTGAATATGAGTGTTGTTGAGTAGCTTTTATTACTAATATTGTTTGTTCATTTTGTAGGTTTAAAAGGTGATATAAGGGAAACATATCTTCAATAGCCAGGGATTATTGTGACTACAACATGGGAGACTATGATTTTAGTGAGGGGTTTTATGGCTATGAAGTTGAGGTAAATTACGGAGGCTATGGAAATAGCCATGATTAAAACTTGGACAGATTTGAGAGTTACGGTTTTGAGGATGAAAATAAGGTGAATGGAGTGCCTAGTACTTATGGGAAACTTGGAGATGATGTAGGACCTAGTGATGGATCTTATGATGACATTGGGGCATGTGAGAAATCTTACAATTCTCACTCTGAACCAAGATTTGGTGTTAGGTATAACCCTGTTATTTGCAAAGTTTATAAGAGCTATGATGAGAGTGCATGTGGCTAGTGTAAAGATTCATATTCTCCACCTTGTAGTACTTTTTATCAAGGTCGATATAGTGTGAATGGTTATACTAGCTCTAGTGGAGGTTGTCCTACGAGAAGAAGAGGGTATGCATCTCCAAAAGCAAGGGGTACTCGTTTGCCTTACAATGTTGATCCAAAAAGTAGTGTACACTCTGGAAAAGTTACCATTTATGGGATACCAGGCTACCTCATTATGTTAAATGATAGGTACTACAGGAACTACATCCTTCCATCCGTACTTGACAACTTGGGGTTGTTTTGCGAGCCTTTACTTGTTCCATACTTCTTGGATGGGTTTAAGGTTACCGAGAAGGTCAAAGTTGTCTTCTACCAATTTTAATACCATGAGGAGGTGTGGTGCGATATTCTTTCCTTGACATACGGTCATGTATGCTTAGGTGCCGATTGGTTTGCAAACAAAGAGTTCCAAATATGCAAAATTTGCCTAATGTTGTAAGAGACCGGTGGGGAAATCACTTCTGATGTACATGCTTCCCAAGCCATAAAGAGATGTGAATACTTACTCCAATCAAAATGGTTATGAGAGACAAAATATTGAGATGAGTGAGGGTGTGCAAGGTGGTAATATGATTGATGAAAAAGGAGATGTTACATTGAGTGAAGTGAGGAGATTTCCACCAAACAAAGCTAACATTGTTTGTCCTTTTATTTCTATGGACATTTGTATAGGTACCGACATGGAAATTGAAGGAGAGAAATGTCAATTTGCATCCCAAGCTTGTGAGGACCTTCACAACATGATAAAAGAGAGTTTACTAAAGAAATTTAAGGTAAAATAACTAACTCTTACACTTTTGTGCATGTAAATAATTATTGTATGGCTAGTATTCCATTGAGTGTGAGTAGTATCTTAATTACTTGTGATTCTAATGATTCTTTTACTTTTGTTAATGATGTACATGTTGTAAGTATGGATACACTAGTTGATCCTATTGATGACAAAATTGATTCTTCTTGTAATATTAATTTATGTCCAACTAGTGTTGAAGCATATACATTGAATGGAAGTACATCTTCTTGTGTAATTGGTTTTGATCAACTTATTTGTGAAAATTGTCCACCACTTAAGTATGTGTGTTATGTGATTAATAGAGCTCAAGTGACTGAAGTACTTGAAAATATTGGTCACCAAAATGGAAGTGAACCAGAGAGCCATTCTTGGGACAATCTTATGCTTGAAATCTCTTTGAAACATGATTTAATCTTTTAAAGAGTGATGAACGTGTTTGTTCCAAATCTGCCTGGGAAATAGATCATGCTCTCTTTAGGTATAATGTCTTGTTTGAAAATGATTTAAACACTCCTAATGAACCTAGTGGTGAGAATGATGGTATAGCTTGCCTTAAAGGCTATGGGCAATATGCTAACCAACTATGGTGTGACAATATTCCTCCTAAAGATGGAAATTTCTTTTTGAAATATGAGAGTACTCTTAAGTGTAAGAAATGTGTAGTCCTTTTTGAAAACCTGAGGAAAAAGGTGTCATTGACTCCTAGGGGTAATGTTCCTCAATATGCATCCTTATTTGATACACTTGTGCGTAAATTGCATGAATTTCAACTTGTAGATTCCAAGTTGTCTAGTTATTTGAAGAAAATAATGTGTATGTGTTTAAATGCTTATTCTATGCCTATGAATGCCTTTGCACATGATTCTTTCCTATACTACCTATTTGGCGATGATGACATCCATACTAGTTTTGGATTTGTTTTATGTAGAGGTAGGAAGTTTGTTGTTCTATCCATGTGTGTGCGTGATAATGCTATATGGATTTTATAATCCATAGAACTAATCGAAACACCCCCGTTGTTATGGTCTTTTGATGAGATAAAGAAGCAATGGTGTCTTATGACTCATAAGATGAAGGAAGTTCAACCTTGTGGATTATTTGATGCCATTAGAACCTATGTAGTTTCTTTATCTCATGTTGATTCCCATAATCAACTCTTTTGTGCACCTTTTATTAAGTTTTTAATATTTAATTCAAAGGATCCTTAATTACATTGCAAATATGTCCAACCTTGGCATATTAAGACGATTTGTTATGCTAACCCTAACCCTCATGACATGAGGAATTTGTATTTTTTTTGCCCTCTCTTTGAAAGATGATACAAGAATAATGGCCACCATAGCATTCGATGACATCATTTAAAGTCACTATGTGAAGAATCAAGCTTTCGTCACATGGAGGGCAAGGGATCATACTTGGATGGAACGTTCTGAGCCTACATTGATTAAACTCGAGTGTGAAAGATTGCTTGGAGCCTTGAAGATTTAAGGAATCTCGGGTTTGGACCACCTTTGTTGGTTCACGGTTTTGGTTCCCTTTATTACGGCTACTTTGGTCACTTAGGCTTAAGGGAATTTTAGATAATTCATAGTATTTTCCAACACAGCAAGGCCACCCTTGGTTATTCGGGTAGTGTAGTATTTTTTGCCTTCTTTTGTAATATATTATAAGTATGAATTTTTAGGTATTCTCTCATTAGTTATGAATGATGAATGTGTGACACATTGAAATCCTCTCTCTTAAAAGTAGAACACCTTAGAGTAGTTCTTAGTTAGGGCTTGGAAAAGCTACCTTAGTGTAGGGCTTGGAAAAGCCAGTATTGATCTTTTCTTGGAAAAGGTGGATTTTGAGGTAAGTCGATTTCCTTGGTGGTCACCATTAGAGTGTTGTTTTGATTATTAAATTCATTAGGTGTTGGTGTTGAAATATGCTCGGTTCTTAATCTTTTAATAATCTTGGTCTCACTATTTATCCTTTTCTTTCATATATTATTTTTGTGTTTGTTCTTGTCCTCTAATCGCGGTTTGTGTTTGTTGTTGTTGGCGGAATGGTTTGTCATATCGTTTATCATATTGTGTTGCTAATATTAGTTTGGGTTAGATGTTTTGGTGTTCTAAACACCTTGTTCATCTCGTTATTGTATTCAATTATCGAATCTGAGAGTGGGTCACCAAAGAGGTCCCCGATTTCTTGAGTTTATAGACTAATTTTGGTGTGTGTTTCTTGTTTTCCTTGTTCTTCTTGTATCAAGATTGAACCCTTAAGTAGGTGAATTACCTACTTGGGCTAATTTGTTGCTCAAAATAGGGTTTAAAATGAGGTTCTAGAGGGCTCAATATACGACCAATATATCTAGTTTTCCTTACTCATTTTAACATAATCTCCACCCTTTTAACTTTATCTTTCAACCCTTTTTAATCCAGGCTTAGAAAAGTAGCCCGAAAATTCCTTCCAGGGTTCTTAAGGAAACCCTCAACTTTGCAAGCCCAGGTAATTGAAAACACTTATGGTTTTAGCATAATTCTTCTATGTAAGTCTAAGAAAATATTCTCTTTATGCCTAATTATAAGAACAAGGTTGAATATAATACAAGCTAACTTCTCACCTTT
>NC_061119.1:69138301-69176255 GCF_002878395.1 Capsicum annuum | reverse complement strand
CCTTCTCCTTAAGAGAGGAACAAGATGAATATTCAAGAGTTGACCACGGTTTAACCACTAGGGAAATGAACCCCAAATTAAATTTTCTTTTAGATATAGGTTCCCTTTTCGTGAGAAAGAAAAAATAAAAATAAATCATCCATAAAAACGTCCAACTATAACAACCCACACGTTCCCACCTTCAAAAAAGCTTCAAACAAGGCACAACAATGGTGGATCTAGCTTTAAAATAACCAAATATCATTCTAAACTTAGATCTAGAAATTTCAAGTGTTAGAGAACACGAATCTAACCCTAGAAACCGTAAAAAAACCTAAAAATTAGTAGATCTGACTTCTATCATTTAGACTCTTTTTTGTCGAGATTTTCTTAATAAGGACACTAAAACCAAGATTTAGGGATGTTGGAACAACCCTAACCAGGATATGATACCAAATTATATAGATCTAAACCTAATGCACAAACATAAGGACTCAAGACACAAAAATCTGCAATCACAAGACAAAGAAAACAATACAACAAGAAAGGGGATAAAGAAGAGATGCATAAAAGTAAAGTTAGGTAATGAGACCCTTACTATCACCATGATTAGCACAAAAAAGTGTCTCAAACCTTTAAACACACCTCATCAATGGTATTTCAAACCTCACTCTTAGGTGGACCAAAGGAATTCACACTCCTCAATCACACCTTTCTTGCGAATTGTTCAAATCCATTAAGTGTATTAATCTCTCAAGTTAGGATATCTTTTCCAATACCTACAATAAGATGGATTTTCCAGGAACTACACTAAGGAAAGAAACTACACTCTGCAAACCTATCTGAGCACAATCCTTAAATCTGTGGCTTGGTTTTCCACGTCTAAAACAAATATCGCTACTAGTGCTACAAATACCCTGATGGTGTGAGCCACAAGTATGACAAAGTGGATTAGTTTGAGAATTTCTAACCCTGCCATGAGACATAGAGCCAGGCAGCCTATCTCTATTGCCATCCCTAAACTTAGGAGCTAGAGCACTAGTTGAAGAAGGAGCTGCAATTGATGACTTAGGATGAAATGAGAATGGTTTCCTCGCTCTGACTTAGGGTGAGCAAAGTTGAAACTACCTATCCTTTCTCTCTTATTCTTCTTCTCCCCCATCTTAATATTTTTCTCTTCTATCTAATGAGCATGAGTCATAAGCCTGGCTATGTTCAATGTCACTATTAAATTTTACAGACCTGCACAAATTGACCACACTAGCGTTCACACTAGAAACAAACTTACTCATCTTGGCCCTGCTATCTCTAACCAAATGAGAAGTATATCTGGCTTATTTAGTAAACTTAAGAGAATACCATTTCACCATCATGTTGCCCTACCTGAGGTTGATAAATTCTAACACCTTAGTTTCTCTCAGCTTTAGGGGAAAGAATCAATATAAGAATATGATGACAAACTTCTTTCATCCTATGGATCCTATATTAACTAAACTCTCTAACTTCCACTTCTTGAACAAAGTGTAAGCAATATCCTGCAACAGATATGCAGCTAGCTCAGCACTCTTAATAGTTGACACCCCATGATGTTTGTAACCTTCTGAAACTTGTAAAGAAATTCCTGAGGATCATCTTCTAACTTAGACCCAAAAAAGAATGGAGAATTCATTCAGGTGAAGTCCCAAATTCTGGCTGCACTAAATTAGCCATTAGGTTGGCTGGAACTATAGTTAGTCTTTCATTCTGAGCAGCAACTGACTGATCAGGATAGTGAATGAAGCTCTAAACTCTACATGAGAGATATGCTCGCCCCAAATGATCTTCAGGATAAGAGGCTAACTGATTTCTAGTTCTCTTCTTAGCAGGCTTGTTCTGTAAATGGAAGAGAAATGGATTAAACTGAAAGATTAATTTAAGATTATGCTTACAGGCATGACACGAATACTGAAAAATTGGAAACTATTTCTAAACATCTTATAGCCTCCTGCACATAAGTGTGGCATACAACACACCCATGTATAAGGATCTACTAGATGCGACGTTCAGACTTCGTAGGACACTATTGAACCTTAGGCGTTGATACCAAAATTTTAATGCCCCATTCTAGTACCCAAAATACTACACGATGCTCATGACCCCGAAGGACCACAAGCTAACCCATGACTGATATATGTACCTATATACATATGAACATTGGGATCGGCCCATGCTAGGATTATACCCTTAAGCTACCACCCACATTAAAAGGTATCGATATTATCCCATGCTAGTCTTATACCCCTGACCTGCCACTCATTTTACTGATTTGTGTTACTTAGTGTATTTAGCCATTGAGATTACTTTGGTGGTCATAATATTATGGTAGATTAAAACAATAATCTACTAATAAGAGACATGTAAATGTGTACATAATGCAACAACAATGAGGTAGGGAGCTATTGGCACACAAATAAAGTGTTTAGGAGCTGAAAATAACACATGAGTCTTATTTGAGTAAATGGAGAACTCCTAAAGTTTTCTAGTGAAAATACACACATAATCTTAATAATAAGATGTATTGGGGTATTTAAACACGTTAAAAAGTGGGGAAAATGTAATTGGCTACATGGGACAAAATATGTTGCTATTACGTATCACTTGTTATAGGACAACCTTGGAAGCTTACTTGATGGAACCAAAGTCTGATTTTAGGCCAAAGAGTACAAAATAGAGTATGCCTTACATACCTGGTTAAATAATTGTGAAACTTACCCAACTTGACTTCCCGCCTTTTAGGTTACTTATCTATAATAAAACATGTGGTAAACTAATATTAGCAACCAACCAACACATTTGGGATATTTAACTTCACCAAAACAGTAGCCGGGAAGTAAGCCCGTAATCTATCAATCAAGGGTATTACTTGAACCCTATTTTCTTCTAATTACACCCACATGCCATACATGTTCTTATAAGATTCACCGAAACCACCTTGGCTTTATTACACCCTCCAAATAATATGCAAAACATATGGGGTAGTAAACATATGCAATAATTAGTTCGGTGTTGTACCACAATACCTTTATCCTATATTTCAATTCAAACTACTTTCACCTCTTTCAAACATAAACCTAGCTGCCCATAACATTTACATGCAAAATAGTCCACAAAACAGTCTCATATCCCTTTAATTATAGCTATCATTAATTAAAATCATTATCACTTGAGTTATTAATATCAACACATCTATAATTCTCTCTCAAATTTATATATAAGGAGAACAAAATGGGCCAGTTACCTTACCTTAATTCTACAACTTATCATTTAATATTGAACTTCTCAAGAACTTCAACTTCCACTTCCTTCACACTTTAAACCAAAGAACAAAAGAGATCTCTTAATAATAAAGAAAGAGTGAGCAAGTAGCTTGTTCTATATTCTTCCATGAATTAATAAGTAAGCAATTATTGCATGTTTTCCTAATCTTCCATGAGATAATTAAGCTAAACCATAAGTGTTTTCACTTACCTTAGCTTGCAACGGTTGGGGTTTCTTCAAGAACCCTAGAAAGGAAAATAGGGCTGCTCCTAGTTGTTTAAAATAAAGTAGAGAGAATTTGTGAAGTATAACCTTTTTTGTTACTTAAGAATGAGGGTAAAAGACCAGCAACTTGTTCTTATAGGCCCTATTTTTTGCCATCCACTGAGATGCAGTTTGGGCTTCAAATTTTGTCAAATTGATCCAAGTAGGTGATGCGCCTACTTAAAGAGATTAAGCTACTCAAAAGGGTCAAAGTAGGTGATGCACCTACTTGCTTGATTTCTTAGTTCGGCTCAACCATATTTGGTCCTTGGCAGATTTCTATGTTGGGCCATTTCTCTTTTTTTCTTACCCTTTTTATCATTTTGGCCCAAATGAGTACAATATTATAGGCCCAAATCTGGTCCATATCCATGGGTCCATTAATTTGGTCCAAATAGCTTAAGTAGATGAGTCACCTACTAGCTTAATTAAGTCAAGAAAGAACCTCAATATTTTATTCAATTTCAAGCTCCTAATCCCTTTAATCTCACCATCAACTTGTACATACTTGGTCACTTTAAACTTTATATTCAAATACCGGCTTAAGATTCTAAGTTAGATAGTTGTATCGATTGTAACTTGATCGAATCACATTAAAACATATGGGCAGTATCTAAAACTCCAATTACACTATCAATACTCTCATAAAAAATCTCATCTATTACCTATACAATAAGGCTACACCAGTTTCTATATAAATAGAACAAGTGCATGAAAAATAGAGGGTGTTACATCTTCCTCTCCTTAGGAAAATTCATCCTTGAATGTTAGCATAATTGTCAAACAAATATAAGTTGAAGCCTAAGTTTAATATCCCTATTATAACGTATTACTTAGATATTATACTTACTTGTTGTTGCTCCAATTCAGCATCTTGGACTTTATCTTCGTATTTGAACAAATGGGGTTACTAAGATTTCATTGCTTCTTCTTCTTCCCATGCTATCTCTTCTACTTGTTGGTTTCTCTAAGGCAATTTTACAAAAGCTATTTCTTTATTCCTTGACTTCTTAACTTCTCAATCTAGGATAGAAATAGGTATTTCTTCATTGGTGATATCTTCCGTAACTTGTAAATCTTTGGTAGGAGTAATATGATATGGATCTCCAATGCAATTTCGAAGCATTGAGACATGAAATACTGGATGAATTGTTGAGAGTTCTTAGGGTAGCTCTAATTCATAAGCAACTTGGAAAAACCTCTGAGTAACCTTAAATGTGCCTACATAACGTGGACTAAGTTTTTCTTTCTTACCAAATCTCACAACCCCCGTCATTGGTGACACCTTGAAGAACACCCATTCACCTATAGTAAACTCTAGCCCCCTTTTTCTAATGACTTGTGTTAACTCTGGGCTATCTCTATCTGTTATTGGATAACTTTTACCTTTACCATAGATTGACGAATATGATTTGGCATGAATAACGAAAATTTACCCACTTCAAACCATCCAATTGGCGAACTACATTTTCTTCCATACAAAGCTTCATATGGTGCTATTTTGATACTTGAATGATAGCTATTGTTGTAGGAAAACTCATTGAGAGGGAAATGATCAGACTGACTACCATTAAAGTCCAATACACAAGCTTATAGCATATCTTTAAGTGTTTGAATGGTATATTCCATTTGTCCATCTGTATGAGGGTGGAAGTTGTACTTCAATTAACTTGTGTTCCCTAATTTCTCTGAAAAGACTTCAAAAAAATTGCAGTTAATTAAGCTCCCCTAACTAATATAATAGAGACTAGTACTCCATGTAATTGAACTATCTTATTGATATATAATTTGGCACACTCTTCAACTGTATAAGTAGTCCTAACCGGTAGGAAGTGTGCTAATTTGGTAAGCCTATCAACTATCACCCATATGAAATCAAAATTTCCAGATGTATGAGGCAAACTAGTGATGAAATCCTTATTGATTATGCCGCACTTCCAGATTGGAAGATCTTTACATTTTATATAACCCCCAAGATTTTTATGCTCTACTTTAACTCTTTGACAATTTGGACATTCGATTACAAATTATGCAATGTTCTTCTTTATGTCACACCACCAATACATTCCTTTCAAATAATGATACATTTTAGTTGACCCTAGCTGGATGGAATACCTTAAATGATATGCCTCTGTCATAATCCTCTTTCTTAGTCTATCTACATTAGGCACACATAATCTGTTTTACGACCAAAGTACTCCTTCTTGTGTAAGCTTAAATGTCTTTGTCATACTACAATGTACATTCTCCTTAAGCTATAATAGAATGAGATCTACATATTCCTTCTCTTTCACTTCATCTACTAGTGAAGTTTATGCTGCATTATTCATAAAAAGCCCCTCATCTAGAGTTTTAATTAGGAGAACCCCCAAATTGGTTAGTTGGTATAGATCCTTAGTCATACCTTGTCGTTTTGTAGGCTACACATAAGTGCCCACCATAGCATTACGACTTAACGCATCAGCTACCACATTTACTTTTCCTGGATGACACAAGATATCCACATCATAGTCTTTTAATAGCTTAAGTCATCTCTGTTGCCCCAAATTTAGGACTTTTGATTAAAGATACATTGCAAACTCTTATGGCCAGTATACATGTCAACATGAATCCCATACAAGTAGTGCCGCCATATTTTTAAGGGAAATATAACCGTTGCTAACTCCATATCATGTGTCGGATAATTCTTCTCATGTGGCTACAGTTAGACTGAGGTAAATGATATGACTTTACCATGTTGCTTCAATACATACCCTAAGCCAATTATTGAAGCATCACAATACACTACATACCCTTCAGTGCCTTCTGGAAGTACCAATACGGGTGTAGAAGTCAACTTATTCTTTAGATCTCGTAAACTTCTTTCACATGCATCATTCTATTAATACATGGATGCTTTGTGTGTTAGCTTTGTGAAAGGTGCAGAAATTAAAGAAAATACTTCAACAAACCTTCTATAATAAGCTGCTAACCCAAGGAAACTATGAATCTCTATAGATATTATAGGTCTTGGCCATTTCTTCACAACTTCTATCTTTTGAGTATCAACCTTTATTCCTTCATCAAATACAATACGACCCAAGAATGCCAGAGATTTTAATCATATCTCACATTTAGAGAACTTTGCATATAGCTTACGATCATGACAAATCTGTAGCACCAATCGTAAGTGACTGACATGTTCCTTCTTTGATCTCAAATAAGCCAGAATATAATCTATAAGAACTAACACGAACACATCTAAAAAATGGCTTGAACACAATATTCATCAAATCCATAAAATTTGCGAGTGGATTAATTCGCCCAAAAGACATGACTACAAACTCGTAATAACTATACCATGAAAGGTTGTCTTGGGTATGTCCCTCTCTTTGACCCTCACTTTATGGTAGCGTGACCTCAAATTAATCTTTGAAAAACACTTGGTGCCTTGCAACTGGTCGAATAAGTCATCAATTCTGAGAAAGGGATATTTGTTCTTAATAGTCACCTTATTTAATTGTCGGTAGTCAATACATATTCTCAATGATCCATATTTCTTATGCATAAATAACACTGGTGCGCCCAGGGGGAAATACTAGGCCTTATGAATCCTTATTCTAGCTAGTTTTTCAATTCATCTTTCAAATCCCGTAACTATGCCGAGGCCATTCTATATGGAGGAATTGAGATTTGTTGAGTACCTAGAATCATATCAATACCAAACTGCACTTCTCTTTCTGGAGGTAAACCTGGAAGATCTTCAGGAAATACATCGGGAAATTCATTTATCACTAGAATAGTTTGAAGAGTTGGGGGTTCTACATCTATATCTTTCACTCTAACTAGATGGTATATGTAAACCATGAAAATCATTTTTTTTCTTAAAATAAGATATAAATTTACCTCTTGGCACACCAATGTTACCCCTCCATTCAAGGACTTCCTCCCTTGGAAAATGGAAATACACCCTCTTAGTTTGGCAATCTATTGAGGCATAACAAGAAGCCAACCAATCCATACCCATTATAACATCACAATCTACAATTTCTAACTCAATAAGGACAACCATTGTATTGCCAGCACAAATAGTTATTAGAAAATTTTGATACACTCTCCTAGATATATTAGATTCACCAACCGACGTAGACACTTCAAATAGATTAACTAGGAATTCTAGCATTCTTTTGAACTTTCCAGCAACCAATGAAGTGAAATATGATAATGTAGAACCCGAATCAATTAATGAACATACGTTATGTGAAAAGATGGACACTATTCCTATAACCACATCCGAAGAAGCCTCTAAATTTTGTCGATCCACTAGAGCATACGTACGATTTTGAACTACACTAGATCTTGTTGTTCCTTAAGCAACTATACCATGACCTATAGGTTGTACACCCCTTCTTAAAGAATGCACTAATAATGATGAAGCAATGGCAGATCCAGTTTGTCGTGCCATACTACCTATTCCCTTTTATGGGCATTCTCTTATCATATTTCATGACGTATCACACCAAAACCAAGCGTTTGTCCCAAATCTACATGCACCTAAATAAAGCTTTCTGTATTGTTTATATGTCTGATGAGGAGGTTAATTAGCTCATACTCCCTTTCTCTTAATACCCCACTGTTCGTAAACTCTGGCACTCACTTCTTTGCCCAAACCGACTGCCTTTAGACCCTTGAAAATACGGTGGAGCACTAGCAATAGATTAAAAAGATAATGGCCTAGGTGGTATATTAGAAAATCAAGGCCTAAACTCTCCTAGGGATGTCATAAACTGACCTATAGATCTGGCACTCTTGGAATACCCTCTTTCCAATTCTTGTGTTCTTCTTTATTGCCTTTAATTCTTTATTTTTTGTGAAAAAGCTTGTATCTTTGCTATGTCCATCTCTTTATTCAAAGACATAATAGTACTATCTGTAACAAGATATAGATCTAATCTATCCACATATCGATGAACTGTATCATCCATAGTAGCTAATACATTAAGGCCATACCTAGCCGAAGAGTTAAATCGGAGGCCGTAATCTCTCACACTCATATTTTCTTGGTAAAAATTTAGGAACTAATCAGCACGGGCCTCTCAAATCTCAAATGGAAGGTAATTATCAAGAAATTCCTCTTTAAAAACATTCCAAGTAGTTTAAGGTGCATCGATACCCCTAGATCGTTCCTAGTCTTTATGCCCAAACATAGCCTCCTTTTTGAATCTATATGCTGCTAGCTCAACTGTATTTTCAACTAATACATGCATGACATCTAGAGCCTTTTGGATTTGATCAATAAAGTCCTATAAATTCTTTCTTAATATTTGATCCGGTGAATGTGGGAGGATCTAGCTTAAAGAAATCCTTTGTTTGTAGGCTAGCTGCCCTATTTGTAGTACCAGAACCTTTAGTTGGAATAGTTTGTCCTTGAACTTGTCCAGTAAATAAATGAGCCAATGATTGCACTATATCCCTTAGACTTTGATCAATAGCTTAATAGGTGGTTCTGAAGATGTGGTTCTCCACCCCTATAGCCCTTTTGGAGATGGAGTAGAGGAAGTTTGTGATTCAACTCAGCTTGAGCCTTACTTTTATTAGCATATCTAAGTATTGACTGGTTGGTTCCTTCTCCAGCATCCACGTCTACTCACTTACCTATGTTCTTACTTCTTCTTTTAGCCGACATCTTTACTCTAATGAGAAAAAACATATTTAGTGGTTAAATATATCTTTACCTACGGCTTGGACTCTATTGCACGATCCAAGATGTGAAAAAGAGAAACAACGCATAAATGCCCATAGCCTTTTGTTTAGAGATGTAGTGAACAACACACCCATAAGAAATATTCTACGTAGACACAGCTTTGCAGTTTCTCTATAATACCCTGCATGTTTTTAAACTAGGAAGTGAATAAGTATTTCTACGTATGAAATCTCCTATACTATGATTCATACTTTATTACATGACCTACAATGAATATCCTAGTGATAGGATATCTTATGATGCATTAAGCATTTTCATAAGAGTCACTTAAGGTAATACAAGCTAAGAGTTTTTGAATCCATCTAGTTTTAGTGTTCGATTGTTCAAGGGTAATCTTTCAACGAGTATAACTCGATTTTAATATTGTATTTTGGCTGATTTAGACCCACCAAATTGTAGAGAATCGAATTAGCTTTCCAATGATACAAATTTTCCTTAATCCAATACCCGAGCAAAAAGTAATGTCCACTTTCGTGAGAGACAGTAAGGATAGGCGATTTGTTAGGCACCACCAAACCAAACATAGAAGATTGGTTAGGCTCCGCCCAACCTAGCTTAGGCAATCACTTCGGCGCTGCCTAAGTCAGTTCCAGGTGCCAAAAACACTCGTTTTTAAGTTATTTTGAGGGTAATTAAGTCTTTTAACACTCCTTACACATCCCTAAACTGAACCCTATGAAATATATAGCTTCTAAACATATTACAACCCTATTATCACCTCAAAGTTCATCATCCAAGAACACTAAAATAGAAAAATAACTAGGGTTGCGTAACTAAGCTTGAAGATCTGATTTCAAGGAAATTCCTCCGTCAATCATCAAGAATCTTCCTTCTAAGGTATGCGTGAGTTGATTCATGGAATTCTTTCATCCATTAAGCTCAAGTTCCATATTCTAAATTTTGTATCACGATGTTTATGTTATTGGTGGTTGATGTTCATGTGGTTGGAGTTTGATGATGCCTAAGATGGGATCTTTGTATATTTATTGTGATGATATGGTTGTATTTAATGTATAAATATGTGAAATTGGTGGTTTAATATTTGTAATCTTGATAAATCTACCTATGCCTAAGATGTGCATGTAAGGTGTTTCTAAAACTACCTAAGGGAATAAAAATCATGCTTTTATGATATAATAAGTTCTAAATGACTATTGCATGTTCTAAGTTTATGTTCAACGTGATCCCTATGCTATTTTCTTGAATTGAAGAAGTTGTACGAGATGCTTATGATATTGTTGCGATATGGAATGACCATGTTATTGAAGCCAAGCAAGTAGCTAGATGTTGTGTGCATTCCCGATCATGTGATAGTTTGTTGAGAATCATTCTTATTATGAAAGCCTTACTTATGATATTGTGAATTGTGGACTCAAATCTAGTGATCAAGTCATGTCATGTGTGTCAGTTTCCTCCTATCGAGTCCTGAGTGTACTTGTACCATAAAACTATAGTTGTGTTCCTAGAGCCATGTCATGTTTCACGAACTCAAGCTATGATTTCATAGACTTCAGTCAGTCATGTGACTCAAGAAAACCTCATGATCTTAGTCAGTTGTCAGATATTAGTAACATTCTGCTAGTCAAAGAAAATTAGTAAGATTAAGTCATGCACAATCAGTTATTCATGTCCAGTCCCTCCAGATGGGAGTAAAAGTTAGTACCGAGTAAACCCAATGATAGGAACTCACACGCCAGTTCAGGGTGTGATTCTTAGTAGTCATCCCTGTGTTCCAGAACAACGTAGCCAGCGTAGGTTGAAAAATCTTAACCCATCAGGTTAGGGTTAATGAGGTGTCTTAACCTGTCCATTCAGGGTTCCCACTGTTGTCATTGAGTACCCGCCAAATAAGGGTCACTCACAAGTTGTCCATACCCATGGCATGGTATTGATACCCCTCCAATCGGGGCAGAGATTGTACCCCAGCTTAGCCATAATGGCATACATGGGACATGTCAGTTAAACACTACTTCCCTCAATTTCAGTATCAGTCTCAATAAAATAACTCAGGGCGTTCTACAGATTTTAGTATATACAAAACTGTCAGATACAGTCATCCATGTTATCAGTTTTAGTATCAGTCAAGACAGTTATCAGTAAACCATGTATTAGGATACAGGTCATGTTATCACGTATTTGCGGTCCTATTTTCTATGTATGTGTTTTTGCACTCCCACGTTCATATTAATCAGTTAGTGTTGCTCATGCATGAAACCCTTTATGTTCAGCCTATCTTCCTCGTATACTTAGTACTCCAGTTGTACTGACACATTTGCGCTATGGTGCTTTCTTTTCATGTTAAACCATAGTTTCTTAGACATGATCTCCATCCCAGCAGTAGCGGTAGCGTTCCAATCGCAGAGACATAGTGAGTCCTCATTGATTCGAGGACAATATGATTTAACACATTTATTTATTTCTTTTGTTCAGTTTTATGAAGTTAGTTGGAGATATGTTCCTTCAACTCCTTATTCAGATAGTTTAGAGGCTTTCAGATTTACGTTCAGATTTATGTTCAGACTTAGCTTTTAGATTGAGTTATTTTGGGTATTATCACCCACATGGTTTTATTCAGTTGAGTTCATTGACCAAGTCCAGAAGGTCATTGACATCATGGGTGTTACTTCTATTGAGAGTGCTGAGTCAGCCACCTACCAGTTACAGGATGTTGCTCATGATTATTACAAATAGTGAAAGTATGAGAGGTAAGATGATATAGGCCCTATTGAGTGGGAGGAAATTGTCATGGCCTTCATAGATAGATTCTTTCCCCAAGAGCTGAGAAAAGCCAAAGTTCTGGAGTTCATCAACCATAGGTAGGGGATATGATGGTTAGGGAGTATTTTCTCAGATTTAGTCAGCTAGCTAGGTATGCTCCTCATGTAGTTATAGATAATAGAGTTAAGATAAGTAAGTTCATTCAGGGGTCAACTGATTTCCTACCTTCAAGAAAGGAAAATAATTTCTAAGGGTTGTGTGTATCATCTCGTCTATGTTAAAGATTCCAGTTCTGAATCTCCCAACCTCGAAATAGTCCCTGTTGTTAATAAATACTCAGATGTCTTTTCCTAAGATCTTCCAAGCATTCCTCCCGAAAGGAAAATAGATTTTGGCATAGACCTTCCTCTGGATACTCAACCTATTTCTATTCCTCCATACAGAATGGCAACAGCAGAACTCAAGGAACTGAAAGATCAGTTGAAGGATCTCTTATATACGGGATTCATTAGACCCAATATTTCCCCATGGGGTGCGCCAGTATTATTCGTGTGCAAGAAAGATGGTTCTCTCAGGATGTGTATTGATTATCGTCAACTCAACAAGGTCACAGTAAAGAACAGATATCCTCTTCCCAGGATTGATGATCTATTCGACCAACTTCAGGGTGCTAGTTAATTCTCCAAGATAGACCTCATATCAGGCTATCATCAGCTTAGAGTTAGATAATGTGACATTCCGAAGATAGCTTTCCATACTCGGTATGGTCACTTTGAATTTTTGGTCATGTCATTTGGTATTACTAATGCCTACAACTTTTATGGATTTGATGAACCATGTGTTCAAGCAATACTTGGACATATTTGCCATAGTCTTTATAGATGATATTCTGGTCTATTCTCGCACAGAGCATGATCATGCAGACTATCTCACGATTATTCTTCAGACTCTCAGGGATCACCAGTTATACACTAAGTTTAGCAAGTGTGAATTTTGGCTAAGATTAGTAGCATTCCTTGGCCATATTGTTTTTGGTGGTGGCATTAGAGTAGATCCTCAGAAAATTGAGGCTGTAAGAAACTGGGCAGACCCGTATCTCTATTAGATATTAGGATTTACTTCAGTTTGACTTGCTATTATAGACAGTTTATTGAGGGATTTTTTTCTATTGCATCTCCTATGTCCAAATTAACTCAGAAGAAGATTAAGTTTCAGTGGTCAGATTCATGCGAGAAGAGATCTCAAGAGTTGAAGAGTCGACTCACCTCAGCGCCAGTTCTAGCTAATCCAGATGGTTCAGACGGTTTTGTAGTCTATTGTGATACATCCATAGTGGTTTTAGGTTGTGCCCTCATGCAGCATGGTAAGGTCATAGCCTACGCCTCCAAACAGTTAAAGCCACATGAGAAGAATTATCCTACTCATGATCTTGAGTTAGCAGCGGTAGTTTTTGCCTTGAAGATTTAGAGGCATTATCTCAATGGAGTTTATGTAGATGTCTTTACAGACCATAAAAACCTCCAATATGTCTTTTCCTATAAAGATCTCAATCTTTGCTAGAGAAGGTGGTTAGAGCTCTTAAAGGATTATGACATAAGTATTATTTATCATCCGGGCAAGGCCAATATTGTGGATGACGCTCTCAGTCGACTCTCTATTGGTAGTATTTCTTACGTTGAGTATAGTAAGAAAAAGATGGCTCAGGAGATCCATCAGCTTGCCAGATGAGGCGTTCGCTTATTCGATTCTTCAAAGGGTGGTGTATATATTCATAGTAGTTCAGAGTTATCTCTAGTTTCCAAGGTGAAAGACAAATAAGACAGGGATCCTAGCCTTGTCAAGATCAAAGAGTCAGTTCAGAATCAGAAAGTTAAGGTTTTCTCCCAAGGGGGAGATGGTGTTCTTCGTTGTCAGGGTCGTCTATCTATTCCAAGTGTAGATGAATTGAGGCAGTAGATTCTTACAGAAGCATATGGTGTGTGATACTCTATTCATCCAGGGGCCACTAAGATGTACCACGATATGTGGGAGATCTATTGGTGGAGTGGGATGAAGAGAGATATTACAGAGTTTGTGGCTAAGTGCTCTACATATCAGCAGGTTAAGATAGAGCATTTAAAACCTAGTGGTTCCATGCAAGAGTTCACTATTCCTACTTGAAAGTGGGAAGAAGTTAAAATGGACTTCGTGACGGGTTTGCCTAGAACTCGTTATCAGCATGATTCAGTCTGGGTTATTATAGATAGAATGACCAAGTCAGCTCATTTCCTTCCTGTTCGTACTTCTTATTCCATCGAGGATTATACCAAACTGTATATCAGAGAGTTAGTCAGGTTACACGGTGTTTCACTATCTATCATCTCAGACAGAGGTACCCATTTCACTTTTAACTTTTGGAAAGCATTCCAAAAGGGTCACGGTACCCAAGTCTATCTCAGCAAAGTATTTTATCCTCAGACAGATATTCAAGCAGAGAGAACCATTAAGACTCTTGAAGATATGCTAAGGGCGTGTGTAATTGACTTCAAGGGATGTTGCGATGACCACTTGCCTTTGAATGAGTTTGCATACAACAATAGCTATAATTCTAGTATTTAGATGGCTCTATTCGAAGCTTTTTATGGTAGTATATGTAGATCTCAGATTGGTTGGTTCGAAGTTAGTGAGGCCTGAATCATAGGTCCTGACTTAGTATTCGACGCCTTAGAGAAAGTTCAGTTGATCAGAGAGAGACTCTGGGCTGCTCAGAGCCGACAGAAGTCCTATGTAGATGTTCGTAGAAAGGATCTCGAGTTTGAGGTCAATGACTATATCTAAGATCCCTCCCATGAAGGGAGTGCAGAGGTTCAGCAAGAAAGGGAAACTCAGTCCCCGGTATGTTGGTCCCTTAAAAATTCATTGTCGCTTTGGTAAGGTAGCTTATGAGCTTGAGTTGCCTTCAGATCTAGCCTCAGTCTGTCCAGTCTTCCATGTCTCTTTTCTAAAAAAGTGCATAGGTGACCCAGCAGTTGTTGTCCCTTTTCAGAGAATCGATATTTAGAACAACCTCTCTTATGAAGAGCTTCAAGTCAAAATCTTAGATTATCAAACTCGTAGATTTAGAACCTCTAGTCAAGGTTCTTTGGAGAAATCAGTTTCATGAGGGAGCTACTTCGGAAGCACAAGCAGATATGCGTAACAAGTATCCTCACCTCTTCCCCTCCAATTCAGATCAAGCTCAAGGTAACAATTCTCCTTAATCTTATTCAATTTCATGTTAATGTTTCTAGTATAAACTTGGTACTTATTAACCGTTTCATACTCAGTCATGCATTCATGTATCAGTTGTCTGTGCATCAGATATTCACGAGTTTGGTATGTTTAGCATGTCAGTCATGATATCAATTTTAAGTTCTTCATGTTCAGTTAAGGTTCTATTATCTAGTACCCTTCTCAGTAAATTCTTATTCGAGGATGAATGTTCCTAAGGGGGAGATATTATAATACCCTGCATGTTTCTAAGCTAGGAAGTGAATAAGTATTCCTACGTATGAAATCTCCTATCCTGTGATTCATACTTGAGTACATGACTTACAATGAATATCCTAATGATAGGAGAGCTTATGATGCATTAAGCATGTTCACATGAGTCACTTAAGGTAATACAAGCTAAAAGTTTTTGAATCCATCAAGTTTTAGTGTTTGATTAAGGGTAATCTTTGAACGAGTATAAATTGATTTTAATATGGTATTTTAACTGATTTATACCCACCAAATTGTAGAGAATCGAATTAGCTTTCAAACGATACCAATTTTGCCTTAATCCAATACCCGAGCAAAAAGTTATGCTTATTTTCGTGAGAGACATAAAGATAGGCGATTGGTTAGGTGCCGCCCAACAAAACATAGGCGATTGGTTAGGAGCCGCCCAACCAAACATAGGTGATTGGTTAGGCACCTCACAACCTAGCTTAGGCAATCACTTAGGCACCGCCTAAGTTAGTTCCAGGTGCCAAAAACTCCGTTTTGAGTTATTTTAAAGGTAATTAAGTCTTTTAACACTCCTTACACGTCCCTAAACTTAAACCTATGAAGTATATAGCTTATAAACATATTACAACCCTATTATCATCTCAAAGATCATCATCCAAGAGAAGTAAAAAAGAAAAACAACTAGGGTTGCGTAACTAAGCTTGAAGAACTGATTTCAAGGAAATTCCTCCATTAATCATCAAGAATCTTCCTTCTAAGGTACGCGTGAGTTGATTCATGGACTCCTTTCATCCATGAAGCTCAAGAACCATCTTCTAAATTTTGTATCATGATGTTTATGTTGTTGGTGGTTGATGTTCATGTGGTTGGAGCTTGATGATGCCTAAGATGGGATCTTTGTATGTTTATTGTAAGGATATGGTGGTATTTAACGTATAAATATGTGAAATTGGTGGTTGAATATTTGTAATCTTAATGAATCCACCTATATCTAAGATGTGCAAGTAAGGTGTTTGTGAAAATACCTAAGGGAATGGAAATCATGCTTTTATGAAATAATAAGTCCTAAATGACTATTCCATGTTCTATGCTTATATTCAACGTGATCCCCGTGCTATTGTCTTGAATTGAAGAAGTCGTACGAGATGCTCATGATATTGTTGTGATATGGAATGACCATGTTATTGAATCCATTCAAGTATCTACATATTGTGTGCATTCCCGATCATATGATAGTTTTTTTAGAATCATTCTTATTATGAAAGCCTTACTTATGATATTGTGAATTACGGACTCAAATCTTGTGATCAAGTCATGTCATGTGTGTCAATTTCCTCCTATCGAGTCCTGGGGGTACTTGTACCCAAAAACTATAGTTGTGTGCCTAGAACCATGTCCTATTTCACAATATCCGAACTCAAGATATGATTCCATAGAATTCAGTCAGTCATGTGACTTAGGAAAATGTCATTATCTTAGTCAGTTGTCAGATATCAATAACATTCCGCCAGTTAACGGAATTCAGTAAGATTAAGTCATGCACAGTTAGTTATTCATGTCTAGTCCCTCCAGATGGGAGTAGAAGTTAGTACCGAGTGAACCCAAGGATGGGAACTCACCCGCCAGTTCAGGGTGTGATTCTTAGTACTCATCATTGTGTTCTAGAACTGCGTATCCAGCGTAGGTTGAGACATCTTAACCCATCAGATTAGGGTTGATAAGGAGGATTAACCTGTCAGTTTAAGGTTCCTACCATTCTCATTGAGTACCCACCAGATAAGGGTCCCTCACAGGCTGTCCTTACCCGTGGCACGGTATTGACACCCCTCTAGTCGGGGTAGAGATTGGACACCAGCTTAGCCATAACGGCATACATGGGGCATGTCGGTTAAACACTAATTCCCACAGTTTTAGTATCAGTCTCAATAAAAGAACTCAGGGCATTCTTCAAATTTTAGTATATAAAGGACTGTCAGATACAGTCATCCATGATATTAGTTTCAGTATCAGTCATGATAGTTATCAGTAAACCATGTATTAGCTTACAGGTCATGCTATCACGTATTCAAGGTACTAGTTTTTATATATGTGTGTTTGCACTCCCGTATTCATATTAGTCAGTCAGTGTTGCTCATGCATGAAACCCTTTTGGTGCAGCCTACCTTCCTCGTATACTCATTACTCTAGTTGTAATGATGAATTTGTGCTATAGTTCTTTCTTTTTATATTACACCATAGGTTCCGAGACACGAGCTCCATCCTAGTGGTAGCAGTAGCATTCCAGTCACAGAGACACAGTGAGTCCTCATTGATTCGAGGACAATATGATTTGAAATATTTATTTATTTCTTCAGTTCAGTTTTACAGAGTTAGTTAGACAAAATGTTTCTTTAGCTCCTTATTTAGATAGTTTAGAGGCTTTCAGATTTACGTTTAGGCTTAGCTTTCAGATTTAGTTGTTTTAGGAAATTTCACCCACATGGTTTTATTTAGTTGAACCTTATGTCCTTACAGTTTTATGTATTCCACATTATTATATCATGATTTGCAGTATACAGGTACAGATATCAGTCATGGGTTAGCTTGTGGTCCCTCGGGGTCATGATCACCGTGTAGCATTTCGGTTTAGTAAATTGGGGTGTTACACTCCTTAGGAAGATCTGCGCCACATACAAATTTTGTCATACCTCAAATCCTATTAGGGAGGACAAGCACCTATAGCTGTAAAGTCCTAAGAGAAACAATCCAAATCCTTGTATTTCATTTATGTAACTATGACAACCAAATGTTCTAACAAATATGATATTATGCATTGATGAGAATAACTACATATGCAGGCACAAAATTATATATACAAAACTTGGTGGTTGGGGCCACAAAATCTAAAATACAAGACACTACTAAGTTTAACTTTACATAAGTCTACAAAGCCTCTAAAAGATTGATAGACTTAGTTTTGGTCGAGACAAACCCCCGCCCTACTTTGACTACTGCCTAATACATAAATATATGGAACAGATTCAGAAAGCCCCGAATAAACCTGGAGCTCACTAATAGTCACTGAATAGCCTGTGCTCTTACTAGTGAGGTGTTTAGGAAAAGCCCTTATCCCTACAGCATGAAATACAGTCCCCCCTAAGGTTTATCACTATGAAAATATGTACAGAATATGTAAGGCTAAAGGTAACAACACATGATACAAGAGCTCAATAAAAATCAAATACAAGTGCATAAGTAGTATTAGTAGACTACCTTTATATACTTGTGGGACTACGTACATTATATTATTTTATTCATTTTTACCTATCTTACTTTATAATCATTGTAAGACATATAATGCAAATGACCAGCTGATTAGTGGTAAATAGATAAGTCAGGATCTGCCCATGCTAGGTTTATACCCCTGAGCTGCCACACACATATGAAAATTGGGATTGGCCCATTCTAGTCTTATGACCCTGAGCTACTACCCACATATAAAGTTATCAAGATCGGTCCATGCTAGGCTTATGCCCCTAAGTTGCCACTCATTTTACAGACTTGCATTATATAGTTTATTTAGCCTTTGAGATTGTTACTTTGGTGGTCAAAATATTATGGTACCTTGAAACAATAATCTACAAATAAGAGACGTGAAAATAGGAACTTAATGCAACAAAAATGAGGTGGGGAGATATTGGTACACAAATGAGGTAATTAGGAGCTAAAAATAACACATGGGTCTTATTTGAGAAAACGGAGAATTCCTGATGTTTTCTAGTGAAACTAAACATGCAGGCTTAATAATAAGCATGTCTTGAGGTGTTTTAACACATTAGAGAGTGTGGACAAGGTCATTGGCTACATGGGTTATAATACACTACTATTACGTATCACTTGTTATAGGATAAACTTGAATGCCAACTTTATGGAAAAAATGTCCGATTTTATGACAAAGGGTACAAAATAGAGTACGCCTAACATACCTAGTTATATAACTCCAAAACTAACCCAACATGACTTCCCTCCTTTTAGATTACTTATCTATAATAAAATATATGGTAATATAATATTAGCAACAAACTAATACATTTAGGCTATTTAACTTCACCAAAATAGTAACCGGGCAGTAATCCCTTAATCTATCACTCAAGGGTGTTATTTTAACCTTTTTCTTATCCAATTACACCCACATACCATACATGTTCTTAAAAGATTCACTGAAACCACCTTGGCTTTATTACATTCTCCAAATAATATACAACAATGATTAGGCAATAAATATATGCAAATATTAGTTCGATGGTCTACTGCCATACCTTTCTTCTATATTTCAATTCTAACTAGTCACACCTTTCTCCAATAACAACCTGGAAGCCCATAACATATACATACAATACAGTGCACAAAATAATCCCAAATTCTTTTTATTGTAGCAATCAATTATTGAACTTATTATTGCTTTACTTATCAAAAACAACATATCCATAATTCTTTCTAAAATTCATATGTAAGAAGAACACAATGGGGCATTCACCTTATCTCAATTCTGCAACTTATCCTTTCAATTTTAAATCCTCAAGATATTCAACTTCCACTTTCTTTATACTTTAAACCAAAGAAAAAAATAGATTTCTTGATAACAAAGAAAGAGTGAGCAAGTAGCTTGTTCTATATTCTACCATGAATTAATAATTAAGCACTTATTGCATGTTTTCCTAGTCTTCCATGAGATAATTAAGCTAAAACATAATTTTCTGACTTACCTTGGCTTACTAAGGATGGGGTTTCTTCAATATCCCTAGAATGGAAAATAGGGCTTCTCCTAGTTGCTTAAAAGAATGTAGAGAGAATTTGTAAAGCATAAGCTTTTCTGTGACATAAGAATGAGGGAAAATGTCCAGCAACTTGTTCTTATAGGACCTATTTTTGGCCATCCACTTAGCTGCATTTTGGGCTCCAAATTTGGTCAAATTCATACAAGTAGGTGATTCACCTACTTAAAGAGATTAAGCTGCTCAAAATTGTCAAAGTTGGTGATGCACCGTCTTGCTTAATTTCTTAGTTGGGATCATCTATATTTGGGCATTGGAAGATTTCTATGTTGGGACATTTCTCCATTTTCTTCCCTTTTTATTCAATTTGGGCCCAAATAAGTACATTTGTATAGGGCCAAATCTTGTCCATAGCCATGGGTCCCTTAATTTGGTCCAAATAGCTTAAGTAGGTAACTCATCTACTAGCTTTATTAAGTCCAGAAACACCTCAATATTGTAATCCATTTCCATCTCCTAATCTCATTAATCTAACCTTTAAATTGTACACACTTGGTCACTTTAAACTTTAGATTCAAATACCATCTTATGATTCCAAGTTAAATAGTTGTATTGATGGTAACTTGATCGTGTCACATTAAAATGTTTGGGTAGTATCTATAACTCCATCTACACTACCAATACTCATATAAAAAATATCATCTATTACCTATACCACAAGGCTATATAGAGTTCCATATAAATAGAACAAGTTCATGCAAAATATGGGCTATTACATTATTCTTACCAATTATACTGATAGTTAAGGTATTCTCTTTCTAAAACATAAACTATACCATACAATTCAAAACATAAGCCTCCTGTTGATATATACCAGCTAGGATATTACTATTCCAGTATTATGAAAACATTTGAGATATCAATGGGAATAACTAATTCTAATTATCTTTGTTGAGATATGTAATACCCCGCACTTTTCTTAACTTGAATTCATTCCTAGAATTTTAAGAAATAGATTTCAAAATGAATAATATTTATTTTGGGTGGAATTTTTTATATTTATACCATCCATTGTGTGGTAAATTAAATAAGCTTTCCATTGATACCAAATTTGCCCAATTCCAATACTCGGTTGAGGAGTTAGAGCATTTTTAACTTAACAGTGTGCACATAGGCACTTTGCACATCGCGGAGGTAGGTAAATTAATGGTTGAAAGATTCCAGTGACCCTTCATGAAGCCACACATCATAAAGCAGCCAAAATTCCAAATTGCCCCATTCCAGTAGACCGACGCGATATTGGCGCATCGTGGAGAGGGACAATTTCCCAGTTGTCAATTTTTAGTAACCCAATGTGATGTTATCGTGTCACGACAGTGGAAAAAATGGCATTCAAAAGGGGCACCAAAATGGTTCCATATCACAGAGTCAACCCAGTTTCCAATTATCCTATTTTCAGTGAGCCACCGCAATCATGGCTTGTAGCGATGGCCACCAAAATTGAAAAAATGTTACGTTTTCCAGTTCCATCTAGAAGTTTAAAAATGATATTTTGGTCAATTACCAAGGATAAAAATCCTTCCAAAACACATGATTATTCATATTCAAAGAACTTTGTGATCATTATTCATCATTCTCTTCAAAAGGAAAAACCCTAGAGCTCTAAAACCTCTTCTCCAAGAAATAAAATATCCTCCATTGATTCTCCAAGAAATCTTAAGGATTCCCAAGGTAATATAATCAATAATCCATCTCCAAGAACTCAATTAGGAATCAATAATTCATGTTTCTTCATATAATCATCTGTCAAGGTATATGGGGTTTATGAACAAGGATCTTCTTTCATCCTTGTGCCCAAAACCAAGCTTTTTAATTTCAAATCATATGATTTTGGATGTTTATACATGGATTTTAATTAGGTTTCACACCCATTATTGCTCTTTCAATAATTCTGAGATTTCAAGCATCTAGGAAGTTGAATTACATGCCTATTTTCATATTTTCTTACCTATTGCTGTAATTTACAAATTTTTAGATGAATTATCATTACTTTTAATATCAAGCATGATTTTTATGATGTTTTGACATAGGATTAAAGCATGGGTTATCACACCAATATTGAATGTTAATATTTCAAGAAATATGATGCTTTAAGAATCTTGTGAGCAATTATTTACTGATTTTTTGTAAATCTTTGATCTTTCGATTATCGGATTAGCTAAGAAATCCACTCTTCAGATTGTTACAGATTACAAAATTTAGATCATGTTTATTCATAGATTTTATCAGATAATTAGATAATTGGTTTTAGATAAACACTTATTCTAGTTTAAAAGTAGATTTCCAATAAGATGAGTATATCAAATAAAAAGGGAGTAAATTTAGCACCAAAGGGGAAGTGTGGGATTAACATGTCCTATCTTCCACATAAATATGTAGCCAACATATGTACAGATTTTGAGATTATTCATATTTCTATATAGATTAGAGTTCTAGCTTGTGATCGATAACATAGAAAGTAGGTTATACTCTCTGGCAAGAGTATGACACCTCTCCCCAACGTGAGGTATCTTCTTTAGGAGGAAGAGACATTGAACTTCTTATAGCTCGCATGGTTTATGTTGGTTAAGAGCACCCCCTTAAGATAAAGTGTTTTCCCTAAAGTTTAATATTAAATATTTTCCAAAAACTAAGTGTAAATGGTCACAGTTTACTCAAATTATGCTTTACAGAAAGATAATAGTTACAGACTTCAACTTTAGATTTTAGATTTCAAAAGAGAGCTCTATCTACACTTAACTATTATGATTTAAACAATATGATTTACAAACAAAATACAAGTATAGCTTTCAAAACTAACTGTAAAGACTCACTAAATTATAAAGTATGATTGATATATTATTTATTATTTCAGTATTTCAGATATTCTAACTTATCTAAGTCATGAAAATTTAGCATGCATTGTTTTATAAATAATGATGATAAGATGATGTTTTACATATGCATTTCACCGCTATATACTCAGTACATCATCAAAGTACCGATCCATATATATCTCTATGTGCTACATTGTCTCACAATATAGGTTCAAGTGCTCAGCATCAGTAGCATGAGTAGTCTGAGCATCTCTATCTACATCCTATAGTTGGTGAGTCGTTATAGTTCAGGGACTTGTTCACTCAGATTTTGTAGATTATCAGTTTACATGATTTAGTATTCTTTTTAGACAGTTCGAGTTAGCTGAGGGTTTGTCCCAGTAACTCTCTAGATGTTAGTAGTAGAGGCTTGTTAGACTACTAGTGGTGATTCAGCTTATGCAGCATTGATGTTTCATACATTATATTCAGATTATTCATAGTTATTTCAAACAGTTTCCACATCTAGTATGACTTTCATTTCTATACTACCTTGATTATGAGATTTATATCTAGTAGATGACAAAAAGGGCTAGCTTAAGGATACTTATAATGTTGAGCATCGTGTGACATCTCAAGATCACATTTTGTAGTGTTACAAACTTGGTATTAACTCCTAACGTTTTCTAGAGTACTAGGGTTTCAGACAAGCCGGACCACATAGAATCTAAATCAAGAGTATCAATTAAAAGCAATTAATAAGAAAGAGCCCATGGAAATTTATTAGGAAATCATATCTTTCTTTCATGATCTATCATGCATACAATATTTCTATTTGCTTTTAATTGATGCTCTTATATTACAATTGAATATGTCTCATCATCGAGCAAACACCCACAGAAATGATAACCAGCCTCGCCAACCCACAGATCCTTTGAATGAGAATGTATCCCGTGCTGAGTTTAGGGTTGTCTTTCAGGCATTGGTGCAAGTTGTGACTGCCAATGTTCAGGGAAATCATTAGAATTAGGCGGTAGTCCCACTTCAGTAGAATGGGGATGTAGTAGCATCTAGAGTCAGAGACTTCATGAGAATGAATCTGGCAGAGTTCTTTGGGTCAAAGGCAGATGAGGACCCATAACTTTATTTAGATGAGGTGAGGAAGATCACACAGATTATGCATATTTTTTAGAAGAAGAGGGTAGAGTTAGCATCTTATAGATTAAAGGATGTGTCATATGATTGGGTAGTGATGTGGAAGAATTGATGAGGTGAGAATGTTGTTCCTATGAGTTAGCTATTGTTGTGTTTTCTTTGAAAATATGGACACATTATTTCTATGGTGTGCATATTAATATGTTCACGAATCACAAAAGCATGCAGTATATGCTTACTCAGAGGAAGTTAAATCTCCATCAGATAAGGTGGTTAGAATTATTAAAGAATTATGATATGAGCATGTCGTACCATCTGGAAAAGGCTAATGTAGTGGCAGATTCCCTTAGTAGATTATGTATGGTTAGTATTGCTCATTTGGAGGAAGAAAAGAATGAGTTAGTACTAGAAGTTCATCAATTATCTAGATTGGGTGTTAGGTTGGTTGAATTAGATATAGGGAATATTTGGGTCAAACGTAGTTCCGAATATTCCTTAGTTTTTTATGTGAAGGAAAAGCATGATCAGGATCCTAGTTTTGTCAAATTGAAGGAGTCAGTTAAAGAGCAAAAGGTAGATGTTTTCTCCCAAGGGGGAGATGGTATGTCAAGATACCAGAGTAGATTATGTCTGCCTTGTGTTGATGATTTGAGGTAACGAATTTTGGAGGAAGCTCATGGTGTGCGTTATTCTATCTATCATGGATCCACTGAGATATATCGTGACTTCTGAGAAGTTAATTGATGGAGTGGTATGAAAAAAGATATAGTAGAATTTGTAGCCAAATGTTCAACTTATCAATAGGTTAAGGTAGAGCAACAAAGACCTGGTGGTGTATTGCAAGAGTTTGGTATCCCCAGTTGGAAGTGGGAAGAGATGAATATGGATTCTGTGATAGGTTTACCCCATTCGCGCCATTAGCATGACTCGATTTTGGTTATTGTAGACAAACTCACTAAGTCAGTGCATTTCTTGTCAGTTCACACATCTTTCATGGCTAAAGATTATGCTAAGATGTATATTAGAGAGTTAGTCAAACTGCATGGAGTTTCGTTATCCATCATTTTAGATAGGATTACTCAGTTTACCTCTGAGTTTTGGAGATCCTTTTAGAAGGGTCTTGGTATGCAAGTTTATCTTAAATTAGCTTTTCATCTGCAGATAGATCGTTAGGAAGAGAGAACTATTTAGACTTTGGAGGATATATTAAGGGCATGAGTTCTTGAATTTAAAGGCGGTAGGGATGATTATTTTCCATTGATTGAGTTCACTTGTAGTAACAGTTATCATGCTATTAGTCAAAGGGCTCCATTTGAGGCTCTTTATGGGCTGAGATGTAGATCGTCAGTCGATTGGTTCAAAGTTGGTGAGGCAGGTTTAATTGGGCCAGACATGGTGTTTGAGGTTATGGAGAAAGTGCAGTTGATTATGGAGAGATTGAAAGCAGCCTAGAGTCATAAATATATTATGCCGACATGAGAAAAATAGATCTTATGTATTTGAAAGTTTTACCCATGAAAGGAGTGAAGAGGTTTGGAAAAAAAGGGAAACTTAGTCCCTGTTATGTAGGTCCCTCCCGTATTTTGGGTCGTGTTGGGAAGGTAGTGTATGGGCTTGATCTACCCGCAGATTTATCCGTAGTCCATCCAGTATTCCATGTGTCCTTGTTAAAGAAGTGAATGGATGATTCAGCCGTTATAGTTCCTCTAGAAAGCACAAATATTCAGAATAGTCTTTCTTACGAAGAGGTGCCAGTGGATATTCTTGATCATCAGATTCATAGACTAAGGAACTAAGAAGTTCCCTTAGTAAAAGTTATCTGGCGAAATCAGTTGTTGAGCGTGCTACATGGGAAGTAGAAGAAGACATATTTACCAAGTATCCTCATCTCTATTCCATGAACTAAGATTCAGCTGGAGGTAATAGTTTTCCTTCATTCAGTTCTTTTCATGTTTCAAATTCAGTTATATATATAGTTATCTTCATGAGAATTGATGCACTCTTAGATCAGTATAGTAGCTTATTCGGATTGCGATTTAGTTATTCAGTTTATTTCAATTGTACATGATAGTTTATCACCTCAGATTTTTCAGTATTTTTCAGCTTATCTTGCCATATTCGAGGATGAATGTTCCCAAGGGGGAGATATTGTAATACCCCATACTTTTCCTAGCTTGAATTTGTTCCTAGAATGTTAAGAAATGGCTTCCAAAATGAAGAATATTTATTCTACATCATGGAGAAGTCTAAATTCCCAATTGTCCCATTCCAGTAGACCAACGCGATATTGGCACATCGCAGAGAGGGCCAATTTCCCAGTTGTCGATTTTCGATAACCCAAAGAGATGTTGGCACATCGTGATAGTGGACAAAATGGAATTCCAATGGTTCACCATGATGGTGGCTTGTCGTGGAGTTAGACTAGTTCCCAATTGTCCTATTTAAAGTAAGCCATCGTGATGGTGGCACGTCGCGGTGGCCACCCAAATCAGAAAAATGTTACATTTTCCAGCTCTGTCTAGAAGTTTAAAAAGGTTATTTTGGTCAATTACCAAGGCCCTAAATCCATCCAAAACACAGGATTATTCGTATTCAAAGCAGTTTGTTCTCATTATTCATCATTCTCTTCAAAAATAAAACCTTAGAGCTCTAAAACCTCTTCTCCAATAAATAAAAAATCCTCCATTAATTCTCTAAGGAAGCTTAAGATTGAGGATTCTCAAGGAAATATAATCAATAATTCATCTCCATGAACTCAATTAGGAATCTATAATTCAAGTTTCATCATCTAATCATCTATCAAGGTATGTGAGGTTTATGAACATAGGTCTTATTTCATCCTTGGGCCCAAAACCAAGCTTTATAATTTCAAATCATATGATTCTGGATGTTTATACATGGATTTTAAATTAGGGTTCATACCCATTATTTCTCTTTGCTAGATTCTAAGATTTCAAGCATTTTGGAAGTTGACTTGCATGTCTATTTTCATATTTTCATGTCTATTGCAGTAATTTATAGATTTTGAGATGAATTATCATTGTTTCCAATATCAAGCATTATTTTTATGATATTTTGTCATGTGATTGAAGCATGGGTTATTACCCCAAGATTGAATGTTATTATTTCAAGAAAGATGATGCTTTAAGCATTTTATGAGCAGATTATTTAAAGATTTTCGGTAAAGCTTTGATCTTTCGATCATCGAATTACATAAGGAATCAACTTTTCAGATTATTATAGGTTACAAAATTTAGATCAACTTTATTAATAGATTTTATTAGATGAATGCATAATTGGTTATTGATAAACCCTTGTGCTAGTTTTAAAGTGGATTTCCAAGAAGATGAGCATAGAAAATAAAAAGGGAGTAGTATTTAGCACCGTGCAGAAAGTGTGGGATAAGCGTGCCCTATCTTCCACAGAACTACATAGCCAATGTAGGTACAGATTTAGGAATTATTTGTATTTCTATATGGATGAGAGTTCTAGCTTATGATCGACCACATAGAAAGTAGGTTATACTATCTGGAAAGAGTATGACACCTGTCCCCAAAATGAGGTTTCTTCCTTAGGAGGACGAGATATTGGGATCCATGTAGCTCGCATGGTTTATGTTAGCTAAGAGAACCTCCCTTAAGATATAGTGTTTTCCCTACAGTTTAATAGTAAATATTTTTAGAAATCTAAGTGTAAAGGCTCACAGTTTACTCAGATTGTACTTTATAGAAAGATAATAGTTACAGACTTAAGGTTTAGATTTTAGAATTCAGAAGTGAGCTCTTTCTACACTTAGATAGTATGATTTACAAACAGAATACAGGTATATCTTTCAGAACTAAATGTTATGAATCACTAGATTTATAAGGTATGATTGATTTATTATTCATGATTTTAGTATTTCAGATATTCCACCTTATGTGAGTCATTTACATTTAGTATGCATTGTTTTATAAATGATGATAATAAGATGATGTTTTACTTATGCATTTCACCCTCATATACTCAGTACATCCTCAAAGTACTTATTCACATATATGGCTATGTGATACATTGTCTCATAATATAGGTTTAGGTTCTCAGAATCAGCAGCGTGAGTAGTTCGAGAATCTCCATCTACATCCTACGTAGGTGAGTACTCATAGTTCGATGACATGTTCACTCTGAATTTGAAGCTTATCAGTTTACATGATTTAGTATTCTTTTCAGACAGTTTGAGTTAGTTGGGGGTTTGTCCCATTGACTCTCTAGATGTTAGTAGTAGAGGCTTGTCAAACTACTAGTTGTGATTTAGATTATTCAGTACTGATGTTTCATACATTATATTCAGATTATTCTTAGTTATTTGAGACAATTTCCGCATTCAGTATGACTTTCATGTCAATATTACCTTGATTATGAGATTTATATCTAGTAGAAGGCAGACAGAGTTAGCTTAAGGATAATCGTAGTCTTGAGAACTATGTGGCATCTCGAGATTAGATTTTAGGGCATTACAAGATACCAATTGGAATCTACTAGGAACAAATTAGACACAAATCGAGGAGACTATTCTGAATTAGCAATATTAGGAGAAAAAAAATTAATTTGTCTTACGAGATGCCTTGAATCTTCCTAAAAATTTGATGTGGACGTTAACACATCAATCCATATGACTCTACACAACATTTTCTCTTTAATGGGGAGTAGGGTAACTTGACTCTGATACCATCTTGTCACGACCAAAACATAGATCGTACGGAAACGTACCAAACTCTATCTTAGATCAAAGAACCCTTAGCGCCCAACCTCTTACTTAATGTTGAAAATATTTAATATATATTTTTAAAGAAACCTTTGTTAAATACAATTACAACTTTGGTTTGATGCAAAAGTTAAATACAACTCTTATAAGAACAGGGAGAATTCATATATCATATATCAATATTTCTTTAGTGCATCTTATAAGAAAAAATGATGTAGAAAATAATAAGCAGTAAATCAGTACAAGAACACTTGATATAATTTTAACTACAAAAAAAAGAATCTAACTAAGTAAACTAAGGAAAATAATCAAGGGATAGAAGATAGATAGATTGACACAAGAGAATAGAAAAAATTATGAATTAATAAGTGTTTCAAACTCGAAAACCCTTAATCTAATTTATTAAAGCACCAAATCTCTTATGTGGACCAAGATGGATTCAAAACCCTCAAAACCATCCTATCTAAACAGACATTCAATATAAGTTCACCAATCACACTCTTAAGTGAAAAGTTTATTCAATATTCAATATAAGCTCCTGAAAGTAACCCTAGGAATTTCTATTTAAAGTCTATACAAATGCTCAAAATGACCTTGGCAATAAAGATATAAAGCCCAACGAAATGATGGTTCTTCCTTTTTGGGATGGCTCATGTGATAGTCAATCAAGTGTTTGACTGGTCGTTCCTCTTTTAATCATACTTGTCAGGCGTCAAATCACATTGGGTGGACGGGCACCCATAGCCGTAAAGGTCAGAGAGTACCAACCAATGACCTTGTATATCTCATGTATGTAAATATAATAACAAAAGGTTCTTCCATATATTGATAGAATGCATCAGTAAGAATAAACTTCATCGGGAAGTATAAAACTATAATTACATGACTTGTCCATTGGGGCCATAACATTTAAAAGACAAGACACTACCATAATTAACATTCCATTGGTCTACAAATCCTATAAGGATACATAGATTTAGTTAAGGTAAAGACAAACCTTCACCTTATTCTTAACTACTTTACAATAGCAAAACATATGGAATAGATTCAGAAAGCCCAAAATTAATCTAGAGCTTACCAATAACCGTTGGATATCCTATGCTCCTATTGATAAGGTGTATTAGATGAAGCATATATACCTGCAACATAAAATGTAGGTCTCCCATATGGGACGTCAGTACAAAAATGTGTAAGGCTGAAAGTACACATAAAATAAGAACTCAAAGAAATTAGGTACAAGTGTATAGATAGTGCTAATAGACCACTGTTACATATGGTTGTGGGATCATGTACATTACCTTTTTTACCTCATTTTACCTTTCTTACTTTATAATTTTGTAAATAATAAGATACAAATGACTAGCTAATTAGTGGTAAATACATAAATTGAGATCTGCCCATACTAGGCTTACGCCCCTAAGCTGTCACCTATATATAAATAATTTGACATTGGCCCATGTTAGGCTTTTACCTCTGAGCTTCCACCTACATACAAGGTATCAGATTGTCCCATGCTAAGCTTACTCCCCTGAGTTGCCATACATTAAATTCATATTTGCATTACTCTATTTATTTAACCTTTGAGACTATTACTATGGTGGTCATATCATTATTGTACTTTGGAACAATAATCTACAAATAAGAGATATGTGAATAAACAATTAATGCAATAAGAATGAGGTAAGGATATATTTGCACAAAAATGAAATATTTAGGAGATGAAAATAACACATGGGTCTTATTTGACCAAACGAAGAACTCCTGAAACTTTATGGTGAATGTAGGCATGTCGACTTGATAATAAGCATATATTTAGGCATTTTAGCACATTAGAGAGTAGGAACAAGGTCGTCAACTACATGGTACATCATACATTGACATTAAGTATCTTTACTGTAGGAGAACTTTGGAAGATTACTTTGTGAAATATGTGTCCGATTTCATGCCAAAGAGTATAAAGTATCCTTGGATACCCTGCTATAAAATTCCAATATTAACCCAAAATAACCTCCTGCCTTTAATTTAATTATATACAATAATGTACATGGTAAAACTAGAACTTACTAACCAACACATCTGGGCAACTTAACTTTATCAAAACCGTAGCCGCATAGTATACCCATAATATATCAAATTGAGGGTGTTATTTTAACAATTTGATCCTCCAATTACATCCACATATCATACAAATTCTTATAAGATCCCTCGTAAAAAAACTTTGGTTTCATTACACCCTCAATACGGTATATAATATAGAATGGGCAGTAAACATATACAACCCTTAATGCAGCGGCATTCCACGATACCTTTTTTCTATATTTCAATACAAACTACTCACACCTTTCCCCAATATCAACCCTACAAACTCCAATATATACATATAAAATAGTCCATAAAATAGTCCCAAATTACCTTTATCGTAGAACCTAAATATTGGAATAATCATCCCTTGGGTTCCTAATAATTGTACATCTAAAATTCATTGCCAATACTAATACATAAGGTGGACAAAATAAAGCAGTCACCTTACCTCAATTTTCTAAAACTTATCCTTTTATCTTGACCTCTTCAAGAACTTGAACTTTCCTTTATATTTAAAATAAAGAAGAAAAGAGAAGTCTTTTAATAACAAAGAAAGGTGAGAAGTTAGCTTGTATTATATTCAACCTTGTTCTTATAATCAGGCATAAAGAGAATATTTTCCTAGACTTACATAGAAGAATTATGCTAAAACCATAAGTGTTTTCAATTACCTTGGCTTGCAAAGTTTAGGGTTTCCTTAAGAACCCTGGAAGGAATTTTTGGGCTACTTTTCTAAGCCTAGATTAAAAAGGGTAGAAAGATAAAGTTAAAAGGGTGGAAATTATGTTAAATTGAGTAAGGAAAACTAGATATATTGGTCGTATATTGAGCCCTCTAGAACCTCCTTTTAAACCCTATTTTTAGCCACAAATTAGCCCAAGTAGGAGATTCACCTACTTAACGGTTCAATCTTGATACAAGAAGAACAAGGAAAACATGAAACACACACCAAAATTAGTCCATAAACTCAAGAAATTGGGGACGTCTTTGGTGACCAACTCTCAGATTCGATAATTGAATACAATAACGAAATGAACAAGGTGTTTAGAACACCAAAACATCTAACCCAATCTAATATTAGCAACACAATATGATAAAAAATATGAGAAACTATTCTGCCAACAACAACAAACATAAACCGAGATTAGAGGACAAGAACAAACACAAAAATAATATAAGAAAGAAAAGGATAAATAGTGAGACCAAAATTATTAAAAGATTAAGAACCAAGCGTATTTCAACACCAACACCTAATGAATTTAATAATCAAAACAACACTCGAATGGTGACCTCCAAGGTAATCGACTTACCCTAAAATCCACCTTTTCCAAGAGAAGATCAATACTGGCTTTTCCAAGCCCTACACTAAGGCAGCTTTTCCAAGCCCTAACTAAGAACTACTCTAAGGTGTTCTAATTTTAAGAGAGAGGATTTCAATGTGTCACACATTCATCATTCATAACTAATGAGAGAATACCTAAAAAGTCACACTTATAATATATTACAAAAGAAGGCAAAAAATACTACACTACCCGAATAACCAAGGGTGGCCTTGGTGTGTTGGAAAATAATATGAATTATCCGAAATTCCCTTAAGCCTAAGTGACCAAAATGGCCGTAATAAAGGGAACCAAAACCGTGAACCAACAAAGGTGGTCCAAACCCGAGAGTCCATAAGTCTTCAAGGCTCCAAGCAATCTTTCACACTAGAGTTTGATCAATGGTAGGCTCAAAACGTTCCATCCAAGTATGATCCCTTGCCCTCCATGTGACGAAAGCTTGATTCTTCACATAGTGCCTTTGAATGATATCATCGAATGCTATGGTGGCCATTATTCTTGTATCATCTTCCAAAGAGAGGGCAAAACAAATACAAATTCCTCATGTCATGAGGGTTAGGGTTAACATAACCAATCATCTCAATATGCCAAGGTTTGACATATTTGCAATGTAACTAAGGATCCTTTGAATTAAATATTAAAAACTTAATAAAAGGTTCACAAAAGAGTTGATTATGGGAATCAACACGAGATAAAGAAACTACATAGGTTCTAATGGCATCAAATAATCCACAAGGTTGAACTTCCTTCATCTTATGAGTCGTAAGACACCATTGCCTCTTTATCTCATCAAAAGACGACAACAACGCGGGTGTTTCGATTGGTTCTATGGTCCATAAAATCCATATAGCATTATCACGCACACACATGGATAGACCAACAAACTTCCTACCTCTACACAAAACAAATCCAAAACTAGCACAGATGTCATCATCCCCAAATAGGTAGTATAGGAAAGAATCATGTGCAAAGGCATTCATAGGCATAGAATAAGCATTTAAACACATACACATTATTTTCTTCAAATAACTAGACAACTTGGCATCTACAAGTTGGAATTCATGCAATTTATGCACAAGTGTGTCAAATAAGGATGCATATTGAGGAACATTACCCCTAGGAGTCAATGACACATTTTTCCTTAGGTTTTCAAAAAGGACTACACGTTTCTTACACTTAAGAGTACTCTCATGTTTCAAAAAGAAATTTCCATCTTTAGGAGGAATATTGTCTCACCATAGTTGGTTAGCATATTGCCTATAGCCTTCAAGGCAAGCTATACCATCATTCTCACCACTAGGTTAATTAGGAGTGTTTAAATCATTTTCAAACAAGACATTATACCTAAAGAGAGCATGATCTATTTCCTAGGCCGATTTGGAACAAACACGTTCATCACTCTTTAAAAGATTAATATCATGTTTCAAAGAGATTACAAGCATAAGATTGTCCTAAGAATGGCTCTCTGGTTCACTTCCATTTTGGTGACCAATATTTTCAAGTAATTTAGTCACTTGAGCTTTATTAATCACATAACACACATACTTAAGGGGTGGACAATTTTCACAAATAAGTTGATCAAAACCAATTACACAAGAAGATGTACTTCAATTAAATATATAGGCTTCAACACTAGGTGGACATAAATTGATATTACAAGAAGAATCAATTTTGTCATCAATAGGATCAACTAGTATATCCACACTTACAATATTTACATCATTAACAAAAGAAAAAGAATCATTAGAATCACAAGTAATTAAGATACTATTCACACTCAATGGAATACTAGCCATACAATCATTATTTACATGCACAAAAGTGTAAGAGTTAGTTATTTTACCTTAAATTTCTTTAGTAGACTCTCCTTTATCGTGTTGTGAAGGTCCTCACAAGCTTGGGATGCAAATTGACATTTCTCTCCTTCGATTTCCATGTCGGTACCTATACAAATGTCCATAGAAATAAAAGGACAAACAATGTTAGCTTTGTTTTGTAGAAATCTCCTCACTTCACTCCACATAACATCTCCTTTTTCATCAATCATATTACCACCTTGCACACCCTCACTCTTCTCAATATTTTGTCTCTCATAAGCATTTCGATTGGAGTAAGTATTCACATCTCTTTATGGCTTGGGCAGCATGTAGGTCAGAAGTGATTTCCCCACCGATCTCTTACAACATTACGCCAATTTTGCATTTTTGGAACTCTATGTTTGCAAACCAATCGTTACCTAAGCATACATGACCGTATGTCAAGGAAAGAATACCGCACCACACCTCCTCATGGTATTCAAATTGGTAGAATACAACTTTGACCTTCTTGGTAACCTTAAACCCATCCAAGATGTATGAAACAAGTAAAGGCTCGCAAAACAATCCCAAGTTGTCAACTATGGATGGAAGGATGTAGTTCCTGTAGTACCTATCATTTAACACAATGAGGTAGCCTGGTATCCCATAAATGGTAACCTTTCCAGAGTGTACACTACTTTTCGGATCAACATTGTAAGGCAAACGAGTACCCCTTGCTTTTGGTGATGCATACCCTCTTCTTCTCGTAGGACAACCTCCACCAGAGCTAGTATAACCATTCACACAATATCGACCTTCATAAAAAGTACTGCAAGGTAGAGAATATGAATCTTTATACTAGCCACATGAACTCTCATCATAGCTCTTATAAACTTTGCAAATAAAAGGGTTATACCTAACACCAAATCTTGGTTTGAAGTGAGAATTGTAAGATTTCTCACATGCCCCAATGTCATCATAAGATCCATCACTAGGTCCTACATTATCTCCAAGTTTCCCATAAATACTAGGCACTTCATTCACCTTATTTTCATCCTCAAAATCGTAACTCTCAAATCTGTCCAAGTTTTGATCATGGCTATTTCCATAGCCTCCACAATTTACCTCAACTTCATAGCCATAAAACCCCTCACTAAAATCATAGTCTCCCATGTTGTAGTCACAATATATCACCTTTTAAACCTACAAAATGAACAAACAATATTAGTAGTAAAAGCTACTCAACAACACTCATATTCACTCACTTTTTTGAACCTCATAATTAGAGCAGCGAATATTGAAAGTTTCTTATACTCCGGTAATCAATAAGATGCCAATTCTACTTGAGGCCGGAATAGATTCTTGTTTGATCGGCAAAAATATACAAAACAAAATCTACTTATGAACTTGAAACAAAGAAGTTACGATGAGTTAAAAATGAGAAAAGGACATAAATAATAAAGACACGAAAGAAACAGACTCAACAACTAATCTACAACTATGTAGGTGATTACTAGTTGCTAATTAGTATTCAAACCAACAAACGAAACTACGGGAAAATAAAAATGAAACTTTGAATCTAAAATTTCTTAATTTGGATTGATGAAATTTTGTTATAAGGAGGGAATATAAGTCTTGGAATTCTCCTTCAAATTTTAAAAATGAAGACTTGACTTTCTTGGTACTTCTCCTTAAAACATGGACCCTTAAAGCATGGAAGGTGGTTGGAAGTTGTTGTAAAGGATTGAGTGTATAGGAAAAGTCTTTGACTTACAAGTACTACACCATAAATATTGGATTTATTTATTGCAAGAGTAACACAATACACACTCCTTTTCTTCAACTTCTAAGATCAATAACTATTTTTTTCTTCAATACTATATGGAGATGGTGAAGAATACCATGAACACAAACTTTGAGTCTTGAAGCTCTAAGGTTCATATAGGACCTCCAAAACAACAACATATTTTCTAGATTAAAATCCACAACACATTCCCCATAATACACGTTCGAAATTTGAACCAACCACAACAATACCAACAACAATTGGCCACACTTTGGATTCACAACAACAACATCAACTTTTAATGCTCAAATCTACATCTGGACTTCTTTATTGTTAGCGGTGAATAAGCTACCACAAGAAATAGCAAAGAAATTAAAATTCTCCTAGATCTAAGCTCAAAATAAGAAAAATCTTGGACAAGAGACAATAAGAACACAATTTCGGCCAAGACACAAAAATGGACAGATTAGCATCTTTTTGGGATTTGCAGCTTTCAACACTTTTTTTTCAAGCAAGCCTAGGATTGATATTGAGAGAACAGTATCAAGTCAATATTTGATACCAAATTATAGAAGAAGAACAAGGAAAACATGAAACACACACAAAAATCAGTCCACAAACTCAAGAAACTGGGGACCTCTTTGGTGACCAACTCTCGGATTCAACAATTCAATACAATAACGAGATGGACAAGGTGCTTAGAACAACAATTCAATTCAGTTCTTGTATTCACATTTTGTAGCTGTTTTTGGTGTTATATACACCATTGTATCTTGTATTCGTCTTGTTAATAGCGAATCCAAGAGTGGTCTCCATCTTGATCCTTGGATCCTTAAGATCGTGGACTCATTTAGAGTGTGCTTTGTGCTTTGCTTGTTTCTTTGTATTATTTGGTATCAAAGAATGGCTAGATCTTATTCCAACAAGATCAATATTGGTCTTTCCTTTTAGAAAATTAAGAAACAAAAAAATTTGAAAAGCTGAAAAATCAAAAAAGAAGAAAATATGTCCATTTTGTGTTCTTGGCCGAGAATTGTGTTCTTGTTCTATCTTGGCCGATATTTTCTTGTTTTATTTTCTAGATCTTGATGTCTTTTGTCTTTTTAGCTATTTCTAAGTGTTGTTTTTCTTATTCACTAGCACTTTGAGTTTATATCTAGATTTGAGCTTGAAATATTGATATTGTTGTTGTGAACTATATTGTGGCTGATTGTTGTTGTGGGTTTGAGACTTGAACGTGTGATGTGTGGTTGGTTCAAGTTTTGAACATGTATTCTGGGGATTTTGTTGTGTAATTTAAGCTTTAGAAGGTGGTGGTGTTTGGGAGGTCCAACTTGACCGTTAGGACTTCAAGACTCGAAAGTGTGTTCATGGTGTTTTTCACCATCTTCAAATCTTGTTGAAGAAAAGTAGTTGTTTGATTTAGAAAGTGAAGAAAGCGAGTGTGTTATTTTGTTAGTTTAAAAAGACTTGTCCAACCAGGCTCCAAGTTTTAAGTTGTAGTACTTGAAGTACAAAGATTTTACATTCACTCAAAGGCTTACAATTTTTCATCTTTTAAGGACCATGTTTTAGGGAAATGGTACAAGAAAGTCAAGTCTTGAAAATTGAAAAACGCTCCTAGGCTTGTTATTTCCCTCCCAAATCTGATTTTCACCCTTTCAAATTAAAATTTAACTAATCCAAATTGCAATTTACCACATCACCAAATTGCCACATCACCAAACTACCACATCATCAAGTTACTATTCACGCATCACATTTTGGCTCAAATTTTAGATTTTAGTAGTTGCATTTTGTTGTTCCTTAGTTTAAATTTTATTGGTTCCAATACTAATTCACAAACTAGTAATCACCTAATAGATTGTAAATTATTTTTTGAATTCATTTTCGTCGTGTCTTCATTATTTGTGTGCTTTTCTCATTTTTAATTCGTCATAAATTTTTGTTTCAAGTTTGTAAGTAGAATA
>NC_061119.1:69100574-69138201 GCF_002878395.1 Capsicum annuum | reverse complement strand
ACGACAAAACTACCGAAATTGACCTATGGTGCGCGTTGCAGAGCTTAGAGAAGGGACTAGGGTGTATGACGCACTCTTATCATGGATACATACTATTTTGGTTCCCTTAGTGAGATTCCTATGTGTGGAAAACTCCAAATTGACAGGTCTTGGGTCATATATGAGCCATGGACATCCAAAGTATTTGTTTTACGTGAAATCTTGTCCTGTGCTTTCGTTGATCCATTACAAGCCTTTTTGTGTTTTTTTCACTTGATTTAAAGATTTTATATCATTAACATATCATAATAATCAACTAAAAAAGCATACTATATCATTAAAAACCACAAATTAGATCTCAAAATAACACACAATCCGTAAAGGTCAACGAGAAACTTAAGGTAAGAACTAGTTTTGTCCTATTAATCTTTATCTTAGTGTTTTGACTCTTGGTTTGATTCAATTGAACATTAAATTCTCAAAAACATTTATTACACACATAATTACATAATAATACCATTAGGAATGCACATTAGAATCATCGATATCAATTAGAACAACACCTAGCTCAAGCTAGTAACACTAGTTTTCTCATTTTCACTCTAATTGACCAATTTAAGTACAAACTTGTTTGGAAAACACCTTAAACATTATAATAAAGTACTTAAATACTTGGATTATAAATTAAATTATTATTCACTCATTAAGAAGACAAGTATTCCTAAAAAAAAATACTAAATAAGCTCGGATAATAACTCTGAGGTACATAAATCTACCTTAGATCATCACCCCACACTTAAAGCCTTGTTCATTATTGAACAACTCTTTACTCTAAGAATCATAAGTTGAGGTCACTCCACACTTCTACTAAAAGCAATACACTCAATATCGTACTACAATGACTACACAAAATGTAAGTTCCTACACTAAGCATGTTACAAACACAATTGACAGTTCAAGAATACTACTTCAAAAGATCCTAGACTCAAGAATTGACTCACCTAGTTTGAAAACTCATACATATTGGTCAATCAAATATATCATACAAATCACTCAACTATCATCAAACATATTCCCTAACAACAAGAGATTTACCTATAATCACTCACAATAATGCAATTTATTAAAATTGGGTACAAGAATAAACTTATGATCACTCTCACAAAGAATTCAAAAGTTACACAAGATGAACCATAGGCTTTACCTTAGTGTAGTACTCCACTACTATTAGAATGATGAAGCTTAGGATCAAGCAGGAATTTAAGGGTTGTAATGTAGGTTAAGGGATGGGTAGGAACTATTTTGATCAGGAATAGTGACTATCTTCCCTAAGCTCTTTAATACATCACAGTTTTCATTTAATTCACCTTTAATAACCAATTTCCACAACTTCTACCTACCACTATATTTTGTTTTGCCCCATCTCTTTAAGCTTATTCACATACACTATGGTGGGAGTATTGTCTATTAATTCATGATTCAATTTTACCCTTCTTCACACCTACTTTACGTTACACACCACTAACATAGCCACCTTAAACTTAAGCGATTTTCCTTAGTTGAGGTGCGCAATATCTAAGGAGGACCAGGGCCAAAACAAGTTCATTGTAACACAACTGGGCTAAAATTATAAAATTCTTTTAGCATAAATTTCTCTAACTCCCAACCATAACACATCAATTGTACACACTAATAACTATTACTTTGGGGATTCACTTTCACCTTTCTCCTACTTGAATTTCAAACTCCTTAACTCAATTAATTTTATGCTAAAACACTTAGGAGCTTTGGATCAAATTAACGTCTATCAATGAAGGTGATACAAGCTACATATGAGGCTACCAAATAAAATAAGATAAAGTCTTAATGGGTTTAACTAGGATTATGCACAAAGGTAGGTCAAAAGAAGGTGTGAAACATGGCAATCAAAGAAATGACTATATTATCTCCTAAACCTACACTTTTTATTACGATTTGTATACACACCTTGCAAGTTCTACTATCAAATACAACAAGGAATATATGAACACCTCTCACACGCATGGCTCATGCTCAACTCAAGTAGGATCATCATAGGCTCTCAACCAAACAATCTCATGAATTCAACATTAAGCCAACAAGTACAAGAGCCATAATCATGAGCATATGAGTCTAAAATGTAGTAATTTACACAATCATTATGCTTTTACAACCAAAAAACTTGCATCATGCATTCATACATAGCACCAACAAGAATATCTCACTTACCTAAAGCAAAATTTTTTAACAATTTCTCCTAAAAATGGGAACTTCCCCACCCACACTTAAAATTATACTTTGTCCCTAGAGTATACTCAAAAGTAGAGATAGAAACACTACCTGAGGCCTCTGGGCCTAGCTATTAGCATCTTTTAGTATTAAGAGTGTCCTGGGACCCCACACTTAGTCTTTTCCATACTCCTTAGCTCAAGTTTTCTAGTACTTAGACTTTTCATCAACCTGTGACTTAACAAAAATAATAACTAGTGAATTAAAAACTAAAATACTAAAAATAAAACATATCTTAACTTGGGTTTCCACCTAACCAGCGCGTGATATAGTCTCAGGGAACGACCCAATCAACTTTTCCCTCTACATTGAGATATAATTTCATACCCAACCTTGTACCCATCTTTTTGCTCTGCTTATAGGGTGGTGGTACAAAGATGAGTGAACTGAGTAATGGATGGTGCATGGTAAACCACTCAGCCTTAAAGTTAGGTATGTCTTTGTTTTTCTATTCTAGTGTAAAATTAAGAATATAGGATTCTTGTTCCTTATCTTTACACTCTTTCACTATTTTAGACGACTTTATATATATGTTATCATCTAAACTTAATATTAAAAAGTGCTTTGAATGAGGCCCAACCAATACCTCTTAGAAAGTTACACCATCCATAACACACTTACTCTTATTCACATTCTCAATTTTAGTCTCAAGAGAAAGATGACAGTTTAATGGATGAAATTCTTGTGTTTTCTCCATAAATTGGCTAGTATGCTCTTATGCTTTTCTCTGCCTCTGTGGAGATGGTGGTGGCAGTATATCCTTAACCCATTTAGTAACTTTAGTAGTTGAGTACTTAGACTTCCTCAAATGATTATTAACTTGGTCTGCAACTAGTTTCGGAGTCAACTCTGCATCTGCCTCCTTAGTTGTGTTCGGAGGTTCTTAATTAAGCTCTTTACCATTCCTTAAAGTGATTTTCATTTTTTTAGGAACTTCAATGTCACTTGGCAAACCACCTTAAGATCTAGTAATTTGTGCCTGTCGTATCTGCCCCAACTTACACTCATAATTCTTCAAAATTATTTGTTGATTTTTAAGTTCAACAACCAACTGTTCTTGGGTGTCCATGATGTTTTTTAACATCTCCTCTATGTTACTGGCCTATGTGTTTTTCTGTTGCTGCTAAAATTGTTGTTGTTGGTTGTTCCATGATTGAAATGGTAGCTGAGTCTACCACTATTTATTATAGGCATTCCCATAATATGGCCTTTCAAAATTGCCCACAAATATCACTAACTCAGGATTGACAGCACATGTAGCTGTAGAATGACCACTATTGCTACAAACCTCACACTAATATATGGTCTTCTTCACAGATAGGATAGTATCCACCTCATATTTTGAAGGTATCATCCACATGATTCTATCAAAATCTGGACAAAAAGCCTCTCGATAGGGTCCCTCATAAAAATGACAAAAATCGTCATCACTCAAAAACAATCGATTCCAGGCTGACATTTCAAGCAGAGTTTGAAAAAAGTAAGAGAAACTAAAAAAATACTAAAAAGTGTACAACTCAACATAGCTAAACTAAAAATAAGATATCTTCTTATTTATAAGTCCCCGATAATGGAGACTAAAACTTATTGCTCCCTAGTGCATAGTCAAGTGTACATGGTCTCACCAAGTAGTAAAATGACCCTTTAGAAGCCAAGTATCGATCCCACGGGGACTAGTGCTAAGAAAATACACAATTCAAGTTTAACCGTTGAGATTAAAGTGGTGCAAATGTGACAGAAGAGTGTTTGAGTTGTGAATTAAAAGTAAAGTAAATAATGCAGAAGGTAAGAGTGTCAGATAATCAATAAAGAGAAACTCGGGGTTAAAATACTGCGAATAATCATACTGAGCTATTGAACTTCGTTGGTTAGATATATTATCTTGGATGTTGATTCACGAGGTTGATTTTATGATCATGGTCTTTCAATTCTCTAATCACCTATCTAACTTAGCCCCACAAATACATCGAGCAGGGATGTGAGACCTAAGCTAAACGCATTTATATTTCATTTTGTAGTTAACCAAATAAGTCTTCTAGGTGTATCTATATCCTAGACACTAATTCAAATATCTTATTTTTTAAAACAATAAGAATCTTACTCTATTTAGCCCTACATTCTATCCTATAATTCCCTCTCCCGATCTTACAAAGAGGATATTTGATGTATTCTAAGGGTATATAATCCTTAAAATAGTTATAAAAAAGATAAATAAATAACTAAATATGATAAGCAATCAAAAGCAAATCAATTCAAAGCAATAGTAATCATGTTCTTGGCCTTTACCTCGATAAAGGGCTTTTAGCCACTCATTGACGTAATGGTAATCAACATGGATCAATACTAGATAAAATACAATAATAAACTAAAGTAAAAGAATAAAAACCCTAATTTAAGTGTTTTCCATCCCCTATAAAAGTTTCAAAGTCATCAAAGGTCCATAAATCATGTTCAAGTGTCCTATTTATTGGAGGACAAAACTGTTGAAATTTACTTAGGGTACATGTTGTGGAGCTCATAGCGGGTGATAGGGTGCGCGAAGTTCCCTAATCGATGATATACACTATTTTGGGTCCCTTAGGGAGAAACATATGTATGTAATGAGCCTAATAGCCGCGACATGGGTCAGATACTCTCTATGCACATCCAAAGTGTCTGTTTTACATCAAATCCTATCCCGTGCATTCGTTAATACATTCCAAGCCTTTTGTGTAGTTTACATTAGAGATAAAAACAACACACAATCCATAACGGTGAAATAGAAACTTAAGCTAAGAACAAGTTTCGTCCTATTAATCTTTAGCTTAGTTTTTTTAACTCTTGGATTGATTCAATTAAAACTTGAACACTCAAAACAAGTTATTCCCCAAATAATTAAAAAATAATACCATTAGTAACTCATTAAGAACATTAGAATCATCTAGATCAACTAGAACAACACCTAGCTCAAGCTATCAACACTAGTTTCCTCGGTTTTACTCTAAGTGACGATTTTTAGTGCAAATTTTTTTAGAAAACACCTTAAACATTGTAATAAAGTACTTAAACACTTGGATAGTAAATTATATCATTATTCACTCATTAAGCACACAATTATTCCTCAAAACACGACTAAATAAGCTCGAATAACAACTCTGAGGTACATAAATCCACATCAGATGAGACTACAATAAAAAATGGTCTATGATCCTTTCCTAATCAACTATACTCTAACCTTAGCAAGACGAACCAAGAAATTTTCATATTTAAAACACAAAGCGAACTAAGTATCATCTAACACTCATACGACACAATACTATCTCATATAGTTACAGTACATATCCAGTTTATGTAATTATTAGCTACAGTTTTCATGTCCCTAACTCTAATGCCATAACAAGATCTACGAAGGTCAAACATATTTACATCACACAGTTCAAAATAAAGTTTAGAGGGGTATCAATTTTCTTAAAAATCAAAAGCAAAACATGTCAACTGCCCTAAACACTCAAAATTTATCTAGTTATACAACCAAACACATCGTAAAACAAATTTAAACCTAGAATTGCTGTTGCTGCAAAACAAATTTAAACCTAGACATGTTGATTCTGCAACCATACTATGGTAAATAGGAAAAGAAGCCCGGCGGATATGGTTTTCCCTTACCCCCAACTAAAAACCTGTGCATTGTACCTAATGTACAAAATTAAGTAAAACAAAAGGAAGTGAGGATATATCGGGGACGTACTAAGCATCTATGTCATGATCTTTCCCAGATGGGGGTATATCCACTGGTGGAGGAGATATGTCCCATCAATTCCTTATTCAAATAGTACAATGTTAGAGGCTTTTAGACTATAGTATGTTCAGACAGTTATTTCATTTGTTTTGGTATTGATATACCATATTTTTAGATGTTGTGTTTCATAAGATATTTGAAAATTATGGCCTTTCAGCCTTTTATTCCGCATTTATATAGTATATTATGCAGTGTTCAGGTACAAATATTAGTCACGGGTTAGCTTGTGGTCCTTTGGGGTCACGAGCATAATGTAGCATTTCGAGTACCAGATTCGGGGCATTACACCTAATTATGGGGACTTCCACATCATTATTTGTGAATAAATCAAAGTGTTTGAGACCACCTGTACGTGATGGATGAATGTAATACCCCAAAAGTTCAGACATTTTTAGGATCATGCTTCAAACTCATGAGTAATAAATTTTAGTTCTTTGATAGTGCTATGACCAAGATTGATTTATATTAAGGCCTCAAAAGTTTCCTAGCTAATAGACGAATCAAAACATTTCCTTATCGATTGAATTCTTGAGATGGATATTGGTATAGTAAACTTCAAACAAACATATATCTCGTTATGCTATGAATTTATGATATAATGACCCACCAAAAGATAGTTAATTTAATTATCTTTCTAACAATACCAATTTTGCCTAAATCCGATATCAGAGCAAGGAGTTATTCCTATTTTACTCCAGCATGTTAGACTGGGAAACTGAGTGACGACATTCGTGATAAACTATCACAAGCGTGACGACTTATCACCAATGTCGTCAGCTCTGGGCAGATTTCTACCCCCAGTGACAATATTTTATGATAATTCGTCACGCCCGTGATAGCCTATCATTTGTGATAAGTCATTACGCCCGTGATGGCCTATCACCAATGTCATCAACTTTAACTAGAAAATCAAGATTTTACCTTTTTGTAATGACATTTTATGAAAACTTATCACCAGCTTGATGACTTATCACGAATATCGTCAGCTATTTTTTTCCAGCAATTGAGGGATATTTTTACAAGGGTATTTTGGTCTTTTCCTTCACTTTCCATGACTTATAACCCTTAAGGAGCGTATTATCTTCCATTCTCTTTAGTTAAACATATTAAAAAACTCTCTCATACACTCTCAACCACAATATTAGGGTTTCCTCTTAAGATCATCTCCTCAAGAACAAGAACATTCTCTCCCAAAGGGGTCAAACCCTATTAAAGAAAAATCAAGAGCAAGCCTAAGGATTTCTTTAAGAACATTTGGAAACATTAGATCTCTTTCAAGATTCAATCACTAAGGTATGCCTAGTGTTCATCCATGGATCCCTTTCATCCATGGAGCTCAAGAATCATATTTTAAATTATAAATTGTGATTTTATTGTTGTGTTATAACTATATTCATGTTGATGATTCTTGTTTGGATTCAAGGCTGTATCTTGATGTGTTTTTCATGAAGCATGTGAGTAGGTTAGTTGAAACCCATGAATTTGGATGGATTAAAATTGTCAAATTGATAAGTACACCTATGCCCAAAGTTGCGCATGTAAGGTGTTTGATAAAATGACAAGAATGATAGAATCCATGTTTTTATGACTTAATAGTGCTTAAATGACAAGCCCATATTCTATTCTTTATGACTTCATATGAACTCCACGTTATTGTTGTGTGTGATTGTTATGATATGGAATGAGCATGATATTGAAGCAACACGAGTATATACATGTTATGCACATCCACTTCCATGTATAAGATGTTGAGAACCTAGTGTAGTATGAAATCCCCTACTTATGATATTATGAATTGTGGACTCTATTCTTATGATCAAGTCAGTCATATGTGTCAGTTTCCTTTTGTCAAGTCCTGGGGGTACTTGTACCCAAAAAATATAGCTGTGTTCCTAGATCCATGTCAAGTTATCATGATACTCTCAGTCAAGCCATGATCTGTAGAACTCAGACAGTCATGTGACTTAAGAATTCTCAGAAATCTCATGATCTTTGTTAATTCTCAAATAATAGTACTATTCCGTTAGTCAATAGAAGTCAGTTACTCAGTCCATTTACACTCAGTTAATCATGTTCAATCTTTTCATATGGGAGTAGAAATTTAGCACCGAGTGAACCTAAGGATGGGAACTCACCTGCTAGATAAGGGTGTGATTCTTCGCAGTTATCCTTGTGTTCTAGAACTACGTAGCCAGCGTAGGTTGAGACATCTTAACCTGTCAGATTAGGGTTGATGAGATGATTTTACCCTTTACACCAGGGTCTCACCATTCTCATTACAATAACCTTCCAGATAAGGGTCACTCACAGCCTGTCCTTACTAGTGGTGCGGTATTGACACCCTTCCATTCAGGGCACAAATTGGACTCCAGCTCAGCTATTATTGTGCAGTTGGGGCATGTTGGTTAAACAACTACCTGCCACAGTTTTTGTCTCAGTCTCAGTAAAAGAACTCAAATAGTTCTTCAAATTTTAGTATACCGGGACTGTTAGATATAGTAAATTCAAATACTGTAGAAGACTCAGGTAGTTCCATCAGATTTAGGACTGTCAGACACTATCATCCATGTTATGAAAAATCCCAGTATTTGTTATATTAGATATCAATAAACTATGTATTAGCTTACAGATCTAGATATCACGTATTCACAATCTTAGTGACTATGTATGCATATTTGCACTCTCATGTTCATATTAGTCATTCAATTAGCACTGCTCATACATGTAAGCCCTTTTGCATATAGCCTACCTCACTCGTATACTCAATACTTTCAGTTGTACTGACGCATTTTTGCTATGGTGCTTTTTTTTATGTTACACCATAGATTCCGAGCCACGAGTTCTAGATCAGCAGTAGCAGTTGCATTTCAGTATACAGAGTTGCAGTAAGTCCTCTTCACTCGAGGATGATATGATTTGAATTCATTTATTTTATTTGGTTATCTTTCAATTTATGGAGTTAGTTGGAGACATGTTCCTTCAACTCCTTACTCAGATAGTATTTAGAGCCTTTTAGATTTAGTTCAGATTTATTTCAGACTTTAGTTATTTTGGGCATTTTTTACCCCATAAGGATGTTATGATTTGTCAGATATATTATTCCGTTGAACCTTATGGCCTATTGTTCATGTTTTCCATATTTTACATGTATATTATGCAGTTTACAGGTATAGATATCATTCATGGGTTAGCTTGTGGTCATAAGCACCATGTAGCATTCCGGTTTAGAAAATCGGGGTGTTACAAACTTGGTATCAGAGCCTAAGGTTCAATAGAGTCTTAGGAAGTCTGATAGCTGCATCTAGTTGTGTCTTGTACATGGGTGTGTTGTGCTCCACATTTATGTACAAGAGGTTATGAGATGTTTTAAGAATAGTTTCCCCTCTTTCAGTATTCATGTCATGACAGTGGGCATAATCAAAAGTCAGTCTCTTAGTCTAATCTGCTTCTTCTCTTTATTTCAGAACATGCCTCCTAAGAGAAGAAATCAGCCAGCCCCTCAGCCTGAAGAACCTTTGGGCAATCATGCTTCTCATGCATAGTTCAGGACCACATTTACCACTCTTGCTCAGTCTGTGGCTGCCTAAAATAAATGGCCACTAGCTATTCTGGCCAATCCAGTGGCCAACTCAGCCGCAGCTAGGATTTGAGACTTTACCAAAATGAACCCTTCATATTTCTTCGGGTCTAAGTCTGATGAATACCCCCAGGAATTCATTGACCAAGTCCAGAAGGTCAAAGACATCATGGGAGTTACTTCTTGTCAGAGTGCTGAGTTATCCGCATATCAATTACAGGATGTTGCTCACACTTGGTATAAATAGTGAAAGTATGAGAGGTTAGAGGATGTAGGTCCTATAGAGTGGGAGGAATTTGTCACGACTTTCTTAGACAAATTTTTTTCCCAAGAGCTGAGGGAGGCAAAAGTTCTAGAGTTCATCAACCTCAAGCAGGGAAATATGATGGTTAAAAAGTACTTTCTCAGATTTACTTAGTTAGCCAGATATGCCCCTCATGTGGTTGCAGACAATAGGGCTAAGATGAGAAAGTTCGTGTTAGGGGTGAATGATAGCATGGTAAATAAGTATAGATCTGCAATGCTGAAAAATGATACGACTTTATCAAGGCTCATAACCCATGCTCAAAAAATAGAGGAGTAGAAGATTAGGACTGGGGAGAGGAAGAACAAGAGAGCAAGGTCAGGCAGTTTCAATTTTGCTCAACCCAGATTCAAAGGAGGAAACTGTTCGCAGTTTCATCCTAAGCCAGCAGTTCCAGCTCTTTCTTCCACTAGTGCCCTAATGCCTAAATTCAAATATGGTAATTGAGATCGAGCACTAGGCTCTAAGTCTCAGGGCAGTGTCAGCAGTGCCAGAACTAACCCCCTGTGTCCGACTTGTGGTAAGAACTAAGGGTACCTGTAGAGCTGGTAGTGATGTTTGTTTTGATTACCGTAAGCCAGGCCACAGGGTTAGAGAGTTTGTACAGTTAGGTCTGCAGGGTCAGCAGAATCATTCTACAGCCTAGTCTGGTCGCCCAAATCAGTAGGGTGCCACTTCCAGTGCCACTAGTAGGCAACGCCCAAACAGACTCTATGTTCTTCAGACCCAACAGGATTAGGAAAATTCTCTTGATATCGTTACTGGTACATTGTAGATTTTCCATGTTCATGTTTATGCTTTCCTTGATCCAGGTGCATCCTTGTGTATTGTTACTCCTTATATAGTAGGCAATTTTGGAATCAGTCCTAAAATTTTAGCAGAGCCCTTTTTAGTCTCTACCCCAATGTGTGAAACCATCATAGCTCGGCGGGTATACAGGAACTACCCGATTATGATATTTCAGGAAGCAACGTCAGTAGATTTAGTCGAGTTAGAGATGACTGATTTTGATTTCATTCTCAGCATGGATAGACTTTATTCCTTCTATGTCACAGTCGACTGCAGAAACAGGATAGTTCAGTTTCAATTCCCGAATGAGTCCATCCTAGAGTGGAAGGGTAATACTTCATATTTCAGGGGCCAACTTGTTTCCTACCTTCGGGCAAGAAAAATGATATCTAAGGGATGTGTTTATCATCTCATTCATGTTAAAGACTCTGGTTTTGAATCTCCCAATCTAGAATCAGTACCAGTTTTAAATGAGTATTCAGACGTGTTTCCCAAAGATCTTCCAGGCATTTCTCCCAAAAGGGAAATAGACTTCGGCATTAACCTTATTCCAGATACTCAGCCTATTTCTATTCCACCAAACAAAATGGCACCAGCAGAACTCAGAGAACTAAAAGAACAGTTGAAGGATCTCTTAGATAAGGGATTCATTAGACCCAACATTTCCCCGTGGGGCACACCAGTATTATTCATGCATAAGAAAGACAGTTCTATCAGGATGTGTATTGATTACCGTCAGCTCAATAAAGTCACGGTCAAGAACAAGTATCCTCTTCCAAGGATAGATGACTTATTTGACCAACTTTAGGGTGCTAGTTATTTCTCCAAGATAGACCTCTGATCAGGCTATCATCAGCTCAGAGTTAGAGAATATGACATCCCGAAGATAGCTTTCTGTAATCAGTATGGTCACTTTGAGTTTCTAGTCAAGTCCTTTGGTCTTGCCAATGCCCCAGCTGCTTTAATAGACTTGATGAATCATGTATTCAAGCAGTACTTGGACATGTTCATCATAGTCTTTATATATGATATCCTGGTCTATTCCCGTATAGAGCGCGATCATGCAGACTATCTAAGAATTGTTCCTCAGACCCTCAGAGATTACCAGTTATTCACCAAATTCAGTAAGTGCAATTTTTGTCTAAGGTCATTAGAATTTCTTGGACATATTATTTCCGGTGATGGCATTAGAGTAGATCTTTAGAAGACAAAAGCAGTAAGAAACTGGCCTCGCCCTATCTCTCCATCAGCTATTAGGAGTTTCTTAGGTTTGGCTGGCTAGATGGTTTGTTGAGGGATTTTTCTCTATTGCATCCCCTATGTCTAGATTGACTCAAAAGAAGTTCAAGTTTTAGTAGTCAGATTCTAGTGAGAAGAGTTTTCAGGAGTTGAAGACTTGACTCACCTCAGCTCCAGTTCTAGCTCTTCCAGATGGTTCAGATGGGTTCGTAGTGTATTGTTATGCATCCAGAGTGGGTCTAGGTTGTGTACTCATGCAGCATGGTAATGTCATAGCCTACGCCTCCAGAAAGTTAAAGCCCCATAAGAAGAATTATCCTAGCCATGATCTTAAGTTAGAAGCCGTAGTATTTGCCTTAAATATTTGGACGCATTATCTATATGGAGTTTATGTAGATGTCTTCACAGATCATAAGAGTCTCCAGTATTTTTTTTCTCAAAATGATCTCAATCTTCGTCAGAGAAGGTGGTTAGAGCTTTTGAAATATTATGACATGAGTGTCCTTTACCATCTAGGCAAGGCCAACGTTGTGGCCGACGCTCTTAGTAGAATCTCTTTGGGTAGTTTTTCTCACGTTGAGGATAGCAAAATGAAGATAGCTCAGGAATTCCATTAGCTTGCCAGACTAGGTGTTCGCTTAGTCAATTCTTCAGAGGGGGTGTATATGTTCAGAGTAGTTCAAAATCATCTTTAGTTTCTGAGGTGAAAGAAAAGAAAGACAGAGATCCTAGCCTTGTCAAGATAAAAGAGTCAATCAGAGATCATAAGTTTGAGGTTTTCTCCCAACGGGGAGATGGTGTTCTTCATTGTCAGGGTTGTCTCTGTGTTCCAGATGTGGATGACTTGAGGTAGCGGGTTCTTGTAGAGGCACATGGTGCACGATACTCTATTCAACTAGGGGCTACTAAGATATACCGTGAATTATAGGAGATCTATTGGTAGAGTGGGATAAAGAAAGATATTACAGCTTTTGTGGCTAAGTGCTCTATATGTTAGCAGGTTAAGATAGAGCATCAGAAGCCTAGTGGTTCCATGCATGAGTTCACTATTCCTACTTGGAAGTGGGAAGAAGTAAAAGTGGACTTCGTGATGGGTTTACCTCAAACTTGTCATCAACACAATTCAGTTTGGGTCATTATAGACAGGATGACCAAGTCAACTCATTTCCTTCCAGTCGATACCTCTATTCAGTCGAGGATTATGCCAAACTCTATATCAGGGATTTGGTTAGATTACACCGTGTTCCACTATCTATTATCTTAGACAGAGGTACCCATTTCACCTCTCACTTCTGGAAAGCATTCCAAAAGGGTCTTGGTACCCAAGTTCATCTCTGTACAACTTTTCATCCTCAGATAGATGGTCAAGAAGAAAAGACTATTCAGACTTTAGAAGATATGCTAAGGGCATGTGCAATTGATTTCGATGAAAGTTGGGATGGCCACTTGCATTTGATTGAGTTTGCATATAATAATAGCTATCATTCCAGTATTCAGATGGCCCCATTCGAAGCTCTCTATGGTAGGAAGTACAGATCTCTAATCGATTGGTTCGAAGTTAGTGAGGCCTCAATCATAGGGCATGACTTAGTGTTTAATGCCTTAGAGAAGGTTCAGTTAATCAGAGAAAGAATTACGTTCGTAGAAAGGATCTAGAATTTGAAGTTGATGATTTTGTCTATCTTATGATCTATCCTATGAAGGGGGTGAAGAGGTTCAGCAAAAAGGGAAAGCTCAGTCCCCGATATGTCGGTCCTTTCAAAATTCTCAGTCGCTTGGGAAAGGTAGCTTATGAGCTTGAACTGCCTCTAGATCTAGCTTTAGTTCATCCAGTCTCCCATGTCTCTTTGCTCAAGAAGTGCATAGGTGAACCTTCAGTTGTAGTCCCTACTCAAAGTATAGATATCTAGAATAACCTCTGTTATGAAGAGATTCCAGTTGAAATCTTAGACTATCAGATTTGTAGATTGAGGAACAAAGAAGTTCCTCTAGTCAGAGTTCTTTGGCAGAACCAGTCCATTGAGGGAGCTACTTGGGAAGCAGAAGCAAATATACGTACCAAGTATCCTCACCTCTTCTTCGCCAATTTAGATCAAGTTTAAGGTAATAGTTCTCCATAAGCTTATTTAGTTTCATGTTTACAATTCCATTTATGAATTTGGTACTAAATATTATTGCATTCGGTTATGCATACATGTAACAGTTCAGTCACGTAATCATGCATCAGATAGGCATGAGTTTAGCTTTTCAGTTATGCATAAGATATGCAGGTTCAGTATGTTCAGATATATTCAGCTTATCATTCAGGTCAGCCATGTCATCATGTTTCAGATGTTTCATCCCTTATGTAAGGCTAGTACATTAGTAATCTCAGCTTAGTCAATCTCATTCGAGGATGAATGTTCCTAAGGGGGGATATTATAATAACCCAAAAGTTCAGACATTTTTAGGATCATGCTTCAAACTTATGAGTGATAAATTTTAGTGCTTTGGTAGTGATATAATCAAGGTTGATGCATATTAAGGCCTCAAAAGTGTCTTAGCTATCAGACGAATCAAAAAATTTCCTTACCGATTGAATTCTTGAGAAGGATATTAGTATAGTCAAGTTCAAATGAGCATATCTCTCATTATTATATGAATTTCTAAGCTAATGACCCACCAAAAGATAGATAGTTAAATTATATTTCCAACGATTCCAATTTTGCCTAAATCCAATATCTGAGCAAGGAGTTATGCCTATTTTACTCCAGCATGTTAGGATGGGAAACTGAGTGACGACATTCGTGACAAGCTGTCACAAGCGTGAGGACTTATCACCAATGTCGTCATCCCTGGGCATATTTCCACCCCCAGTGATGACATTTTGTGGTAAGTCTTCATGCCCGTGACGGCTTATCACCAATGTCGTCAACCTTAACCAAAAAATCAAGATTTCACCTTTTTGTGACGACATTTCGTGATGACTTATCACCAGTTTGACGACTTGTCACGAATGTCGTCAACTATTTTTTTCTAGTAATTGAGGAAAATATTTGAAAGGGTATTTCGGTCTTTTCTTTCACTTCCCATGACTTATAACCCTTAAGAAGCGTATTATCTTCCATTCTCATTAGTTAAATATCTCAAAAAGCTCTTTCATACACTCTCAACCATAAGATTAGGGTTTTCTCTCAAGATCATCTCCTCAAGAACAAGAACATTCTCTCCCAAAGGGGTTAAACCCTAGTCAAGAAAAATCAAGAGCAAGCCTAAGGATTTTATCAAGAACCTTCAGAAACATTAGATCTCTTTCAAGATTCAATCGCTAAGGTATACGTAGTGTTCATCCATGGACCCCTTTCATCCATGTAGCTCAAGAATCATGTTTTAAATTATAAATTGTGATTTTCTTGTTGTGTTATGACTATATTCATGTTGATGATTGTTGTTTGGATTCAAGATTGTATCTTGATGTATTTTTCATGAAGCATGTGAGTAGGTTAGTTGAAACCCATGAATTTTGGATGGATTAAGATTTTCAAATTGATAAGTACACGTATGCCCAAAGTTATGCATGTAAGGTGTAGGATAAAATTCCAAGAATGATAGAATCCATTTTTTTATGACTTAATTGTGCTTAAATGACAAGCCCATGTTCTATTCTTTATGACTCCATATGAACTCCACGTTGTTGTTGTGCGTGATTATTATGATATGGAATGAGCATGATATTAAATCAACACGAGTATATACATGTTGTGCACATCTCCTACTTATGATATTATGAATTGTGGACTCTATTCTTATGAACAAGTCAGTCATGTGTGTCAGTTTCCTTCTGTCAAGTCCTGGGGGTGTTTGTACCCAAAAAATATAGCTGTGTGCCTAGATCCATGTCAAGTTATCATGATACTCTCAGTCAACCCATGATCTGTAGAACTCAGACAGTCATGTGACTCAGGAAATCTCAGAAATCTCATGATCTCAGTTAATTCTCAGATAATAGTACTATTCCTTCAGTCAATAGAAGTCAGTTACTCAGTATATGTACAGTCAGTTAATCATGTTCAATCTCTTCAGATGGGAGTAGAAGTTAGCACCGAGTGAACCCAAGGATGGGAACTCACCTACCAGATAAGGGTTTGATTCTTAGCAGTCATCCTTGTGTTCCAAAACTACGTAGCCAGCATAGGTTTAGACATCTTAACCTATCAGATTAAGGTTGATGAGGTGATTTGACCTGTCAGACCAGGGTCCTACCGTTCTCATTAGAGTAACCTTCCAGATAAGGGTTACTCATAGCCTGTCCTTACCAATGGTGTAGTATTGACACCCTTCCGATGAGGGTACAGATTGGACCCCAACTTAGCTATTATGGCATATTTGGGATATGTCAGTTAAACAAATACCTCCCACAATTTCAGTCTCAGTCTCAGAAAAAGAACTCAAATAGTTCTTCAGATTTCAATATACTAGTACTATCAGATATAGTCAATTCTATTATAGTATGGAACTCAGGTAGTTCCATCAGATTCAGGACTGTCAGACACTGTCATCCATGTTATCAAAAATCTCAGTATTAGTCATATTAGATATCAATAAACCATGTATTAACGTACAGATCTAGATATCACATATTCACGATCTCAGTCACTATGTATGCATATTTGCACTCTCATGTTCATATTAGTCATTCAGTTAGCACTGCTCATGCATGTAAGACCTTTTGTATATAGCCTACCTCACTAGTATACTCAGTACTTTTAGTTGTACTGATGCATTTGCGCTATGGTGCTTTTTTTTTTATGTTATACCATAGGTTCAGAGCCACGAGTTCCAGATCAGCAGTAGCAGTCGTATTTCAGTATACACAGTTGCAGTGAGTCCTCTTCATTCGAGGACGATATGATTTGACTTTATTTATCTTCTTCGGTTATCTTTCTGTTTATGGAGTTAGTTGGAGAAATGTTCCTTCAACTCCTTACTCAGACAGTATTTAAAGGCTTTCAGATTTAGTTCAGATTTATTTCAAACTTCAATTGTTTTAGGTATTTGTTACCCCATATGGATGTTATGATTTGTCAGATATTTTATTTAGTTGAACCATATGGCCTATTATTCATGTTTTCCGCATTTTACATGTATATTATGCAGTTTACAGGTACAGATATCAGTCATGGGTTATCTTGTGGTCCTTTGGAGTCAAAAGCACCGTGTAGCATTCTGGTTCAAAAAATTAGGGTGTTACAATGAATTACTAGAGGTACAACTTGAGGGATGACTGATATATGGCTCTTTGTGGGAGAGCGTACCTCCGCTCTAATAGGTCCACCTCCTCCCTAATGTCTCCAAGATCTTGCATCTTAATCCTATTGAATCAGGCTAATACTTAACCCTCAAAAGCATCTATCCATGAGTGTAACTCAACTCGTAGCTTTGACATTGCAGCCGAGTGTGCAGACTACCATCTAGCCTCAGTCGTCACTAATGTATTCCAAACCCATGGCTATCTCTTCTCGTATAAAGTTTTTATATCGATCTCAACAATCTGTAGATGAGTGGCTGTCACCTTTATTCTCTCCTCAAAACTTGCTATATCTAGCACACTAGCCTCTATAAAAATATCCTCATTAATAGTGTCTATCACAAACTCTACTCATATATCTCTGGCTGCTGCACTAACATTCAAACATAAAAAACTACTTTCTCATTATTCATATTGAAGGTGTATCCTATAAGTCCATATAAATGAATACCCTACCAGTGTATAGGAAGGGTCTACCCAATATAATAGGGTCTTAAAAATCCACCTCACAATGAAGAACCATGATATCAGCTAGGAATATAAAGAATTCCACCTTTACTTCAATGTCACACAAAATACCCACTGGTTTCATCACAGATGAGTCATCCATCAATAGCTTTAGGGATGTAGGTTTGAGTTCTCCTATCCCCAATAGCTTGTATGCAACCAATGGTATCACTTTTGCTCCGGCTCTGAAGTCACAAAAAGCTTGTTTGACATTTAAGGACCTAATAGAACACGAAATGGTAACTGCTCTGGGATTATCCTTATTTTCTACTAATCATAAAGAAGAAGTCTCACTATAAGGGTGCATATTATCATTGGGCTCTATGACCAATTCCTCACCACTTCCCCGGACACCGCGTGTAGCGGTAGCTTTAGTGCACCGAGCTGCCCTTTTTTATCATCCTTAAAATCATCATAAGTCCCTGTTAACTTATCAAACTCTGCCTAAGGTGTCTTATCACTCTTAGTGTTATCGATATTACACTCCACAATAGTAGAAATAGGGGTATCATCCATAGTGGCACCACAATTAGTGGCGATAGCTAGACAATAACTTATGTTTGACGGATTCTGCACCGTGTTACTCAGGAGGGTACCCAACTTCCTTTGATGCAAAGTGGTAGGCATCTGCCCAAATTGATACTCTAATTACTTGATAGTGTTTGTATAAGACTCAACCTTCTAGGTCAAACTTGAAATATTAGCCTTGATCTCCTTAAGGATAGCCTCCTGACTTTGTTGCCCCTTTACCAGTTTGGTCAATATTGCCTCCATTCTTGATTTCGTATCTCAGTTGGTAAGAAGAATGTACCTATCTCCTTTCTCTTTAAAATCAGCTTGCCATCTTCAATCAATGTATTTCTCCCTAATACGATCTCAATATCTATCTTTATAGTAGTTTTAACCCTGGTTTCCTTGCCATTGGTCTCTAAAACCCGCCAGGTGATGATCCAGATACATAGTCTCTTCTTTAGGTTTGGACTCGTAAACTCTAGAGGTTATACCCTGTGCTAAAACTGCATTCACCTTCTTAGAATGTGCTACCACAAACTACTTATCCAGCAACCCAAGATCGTTCCTCTATAGTTTAATCTCTTACATGACAGAATTATCAGTTACTCTTTGGTCACTAGAGGCACCAATAGCATAAGTGACAAAACCTCTCTTAGCCTCCAGACTTTTCCACCCTCGATTAGAGAGAGAAATCTAGTCCAGAATATCTAAAGCTACCTCCCAGCATAGTCGCATAAAAGCTGCTCCAGAGATGGTGTCTTCTATGAGTCTAAAACTAATGATCAGGGCTCTGTAGAATATCTCAAATAAGCTTGTCCCTAAAATCCACTGGTTGGGCACCATACTCATCTTTTTTTTGAAACTGAACTAACCCTCATATAGAGACTCAGACTGCAGCTACCTAAAATTATAAATCTCATCCTTAAGCTACAATATCCTGGATAGAGGAAGGAACCGGTTCAAGAATTTCCTATACAAATCATTCCATATAATGATAAATGCTCTTGAAAGCTCCCCCATACATAAATATGCTTCTCCCATAAGCCAGAAAGGGAAAAACCTTAATCTAAGTGCCTTCTAATTCACCCTTGAATTTGTATATAAAATGCAAATACTAGTGAAATTAGCCAGATGCTTGTTTGTGTCATCTGTATCAACTCTATAAATACACTCTTTAAGTATAAGATCTAGATGATGGCACTGGTTATGTTAAAATTTACACCCGAGGGCAAAATATGAGGAATGATAGCTCTTGTTTCTCAGCGTACCCTAAATCCTCTTCATCATTCTCATATGGCTACAAATACTGGTACATTATGATCACTTGAGCATGGCCACCCCTAACTCTATTTCGATTACCACTTAGTGATGCTTGGTAATTTGTTTTCTGTCTTTACTTAGCTAGCTCTAACTCCTGAGCTATATGTTGCAAAACTTCTCCCCTCCTATCATTAGCAACTTTTGATAATATCTCATTAGTCTATTAATCAATAATGTCCTGAACTCCATGTTGAGGATGAGAAGGCACCTATCATGCATCATCATGAACCCCTTCAGGAAAGTCATCCCTCTAAGGCTTTGTCATCCTACTCGGTGGTTGTAGGATTCTCTGAAGATTCAGATTCAATGGGAGTAACGGATTGCCTCTACTCCAAATGCTAGGCATACACTGACATATATCCAACTAATAATAAGAACACAAAAGCTCACAAACATCAACAACTCCAATTCACAACTCAATACCATATTCCCAACAACGGCTCCAAATTTTTTGTAATGCCTATGATACACCTTCAATCTAAACATAATGTAGTCTCTGTCAAATATAGTAACCTAATAAAGGTTGGGGTCAAATCCCAAGGGACTATGTAGAACTGCGGATCTTAACTGCTAGTATCAACGAGCAGAACTGGAAAACAAATGGGGGAATTATGGTGGCAATATCGAGTAACAAATATCAACTCTGCTTGTAATCAATCGTAGATGAATACTAGGATTGTGTTTCCCCTGTCTTCTCAACTCAGTAGGCTTATCGTGCTTTATTAAACCAACTTGATACCTTGCATGCAGAATCTAATAAATTAAGTACCTTTAAAATTCTTTTGGACTAGTTGATAGATTTTCATCCTTTACCTTTTGAGTCTCAGGATGTCGACTTACTAACCCTTATCTTGGATCCCGATTAACTATTACCTTTAGGGTCTATATATTAGATGATACTTAATGATCTTTCTTAGATAATAACTATTAGCGTGGATTGATGGTAAATATTCAGATTACTGTTGTAATTATCTTTTCCTTATTACTACTCCTCTTTTGGAGTAAGTAGCAATAATTTAAGTAGGATCCTAAAATTTGCAATCACTAAGACATCAGTTAAGCAAAAGATAATACAATACATACGTGGGTGTTAGTTCAGAACAACATAACACTTCTCCTACTTCATCAATCCACCAGGGTTCCTACAGCCCTAGGTAAGTGTTTTAGCCGCTAATGCTTGTGAAATAATCAACAATATTCATAATTGAAAGCGTTATATGAAATCACAATAATCACAACTGAAAACCTAAAGCTTCAACTAAAATAACAACCAAAATTAATACAAAATAATTCCAAGAACAAATTCAGATCTCAGAATCAGAATATATGTTTGTGAGTATAAAGTGTGTTACCTCTACTAAAAACACATAAAGGTTATTTAAAGTACATGAGAAACCCTAAAAATCAAAGTCCGAATGAAAGAGGAAAAATGGAGTTGGTGGCCACTTTCTTGGGCCACATATGCCCTGTATGTACTACATATGGCCCGCAAGTGGACCCAAGTAAGTACCTCAAATTTTTCTTGCAGCTTTGTACTCTTTGGATCTTGACTTCTGATACTTACCTTATCCACTTACGGTCTGGAAGTATAATATACGGTCTGTAAGTGGACCTAGGTAAGTTCCAGAGTCTTTAAATTCCTGCAACTAAGTCTATGTATTCAATTTATGGTACATGCTTTGGTCACATATGCTCGGTAAGTGATACATAAGCCCAAAAATGCTCAAGTAAGTAGCCCAAAACTCCATTTTTAATCATATCATGAATTTAGCATCCAAAACCTAATTTCCTGTAAAACATACCCAAAACACATCATATCTAACAAAATACCCTAAGAATTATGCATATTTTCATAATTTTAAGCGTCAAAAGTGGTATAAATTCATAGAACATCATTTCAATAATTGTATACAGCCGTTTCAATAATCTCACATATCCCAACCATTAAGAATATACAATTATAAATTTAAACTATGGAATTACCCTAGTTTATTATCATAGAGATTTCTCCCCTTTAAACATCATGAATTCTACATAATTTAGTATGAATAATATTAATAATTATTCTAAAGCAAATGTTTTATAACACCCTAGGACCATTAACAACTGAAAATAATTAAACTCCTACCAATTTCCTCCAGTTCATAAATTTGGCAAACCTCAAATTCTACCATGGGAAAGTATCTAGGTATTTCTAAGAATTTAATCAAGTAAATCAAGTTTCAAAGATTAATAAACGTTACCAACAAATTATTAAAACTATAAAAATTGGTAGAAAATCACCTCCCTCTAAATTCTTGCATGTTTTTTGGAAAAGTGAAAACGTTTTTTTTGGTTTTTAAAAATTGGAAACTACATTTTCTGCTGCAATGGTGAATATGCATTTTCAATTAACCACATGCCAATTGGGGTTGCGTTGCGGTGGTACTATTACCACTACAACAACACTTCTATCTATTGTAGCGGCCCTAAGGTAGTAACTTAGGACATCATTCTAGTTCAGAGCATTTTAGAATATGCCTCTCGAAATTTGACATCGCGAACTAACCCTTCTACGGTAATCATTATAATCATAGTTCTATTAACTAATTTTATGTACCAGTAGTTTCTATGAATTCCTAAAATCATTTTCTAAGAAAAAATTACATCAAATAAACCCACTAATACTCAAATTACCACAAGATTTCATTAGACCACCACATCCTCAAAATACGCCTAAGACTAGGATAACCATAAGTTAAAAAAAATTATCTAAGGGAAAACTTATCACGACCCATTCCACTGTGAGTGGTACCCACATTACTCACCTTATGGGAGAACCATCTACCAAAATTTACCATTCCCAAAATTAACATTTAAGAGATAATATATCTAGTCTATAAATAAAACATCAAGTCTAAAGAACAAACATAAGAACAACTAAAAAGTGAAATATCATATTTAAACAAAACCATCCCTAAAAAAAAGTCATCCATAAATAAACAACTAAAGAATGTCAATGGGGGATGCAACCCCAAAAATTGAAAGGAAATCATAAGTTCAAAAATAAGGAACAGTGCTAATAAAGAGAGATTCCTTGGAAGCCCAAATATAGTGCTTACCCTGAAATCTAGAGTCAACCATAAGAATCACAAATGAGTTCTCATAGGAGCCACTGGAATATTCCCTACACTCATAACAATAAAAGCAAGTGTTGTATTAGTGCACAAAAAATAATAGTGTATTGGTAGCATCATTTGACTAAACTATGATAAAAATATTAACATATTACTAAGTTATAGTATTACAAGTTAATCTATGCTTAACAAACATACACTTAGAGTAACAAGAAACAATGAACAATCAAGAATAAAACAGCATGTCAACATATTATAACCAAGTCAAGTTTAGTCAAGCTAAGCCAAGACCAAGTCAGGATAATTTATTAAGTAAAAATTATATTTTCCCGATTTACTCATAGAATTGACGAACTTACATGACCCTAATAAATACACGCTAAGGGATACACAACCACACTCTAGCCATGACCTGATGGGGACAATTACCATTTAGGTACTAAACCCTATATACAAGTGTAAGCCAACCTTGTTTCACCAAAAAATCATGAGAGCATTCTGAATATCATCTACTTACTTACCCAAATTTTATTTTGTAAATTCCTATAGGTTCCTTATCATCTTAGTAGAATATAAATCTACAATAATACCACTACCCAGTCCAAATCATTTCGTGATTTCTCTAGGCCATATCCCGCTTCAAGATCGATCGAAACTAGCCTAGCCTAAAATTTGCAACTTTTAAAGTGGGAAGAATTTAGACATTAGATTCAAAACATAGGGCTTGTATGTAAAAATAAAGAGGGTAGTTAAAAAAATACCACTTTGCCTATCGTTAATTCCCAAATGATCAAACGAGAAATATAGGAGAAATAAGAAATAAGACAATTAACTGTATCCTAAAATAATTGAGGGTACTTATCCTATATGTCCTTCTCAGTCTCCCAAGTACCTACCCCAATCAGAAGATGCTTTTATTTATTTTACCTTCACTGAGCGAATTTCCTTCATCTCTAATTTTCAAATATCTCAATATAGAATCATTACTAGTTTTCCTCATAAGCCAAATCCTTATCAAGAATCAATGAATCCTACATAATGATGTACTCTCTAACCCCATGGTACAATTTTAGCACTGAAACATAAAAAGAAGATAGACTCCCAACAACCCCGATAATAGCGATTTCAAATATGTAACTAGATCCACTTACTTAAGAACCTCAAAAATACCTATATACCGAGGGATGAGAGTTTCCCTCTTACTAAACCTCATCACCCTCTACCTAGGAGATATCTTGAGAAATACTAGCTCACTAACCTTGAAGAATATATCCCTCACCTTATGGTTTACATGCTCTTTTTACCTACTTTGAGTAGCCAACGAATTGGCTTGAAGGAATCTTACCTTCGCCTAAGCCTCCTTTACCAACTCCATGCACAAAGGCTTAACATCTTCCAACTCAAACCACCTAATAGGTGACCTAAACTTCCTTGTAATAAGTGCCTCGAATGGTGCCATATCAATACTCGAGAGATGACTATTGTTGTATGAAAATTCACATAATGTAAAAGATTAGTCTTAATTATCACCAAAATCAATCACAAAGGCCCTCAATATGTCCTCTAGAAACGAAATTATCCTCTTTGACTGCCAATCAATTTAAGGGTGAAAAGTCATTCTAAGCATAAGCTTGGTACCTAATTCTTCATATAATATTTCCCAAGACATGGAGGTGTACCTTTTATCTCATTAAAAAATAATAGTAGGGGCACCCCATGAAGTCTCACAATTTGCTTAACATAAATTTTAGCTAATTACTGAGAGATGTAGTCTACCTGAAGTAGTAAAACGTGGGTTGATTTTGTAAGCCGATCTACTATCATTTAAATAAAGGCATACTTCCCCAAAGTCTTAGAAAGACCTACCATAAAATCCATAGAAATATCCTTTCATTTCCACATAGGTACAAGTATCCTCTTACGTAACCCTATGGAATTTGGGAGCATATACTTCACCTACCGACAATTTTGACATTTTGATACATAATCCATTATGTCCCCTTTTATCCCAAGACACCAATAACGATAGCTTAAGTCATGATACATCTTAGTTATACCCCAATGGATAGAATAACAAGAGCCATGGGCTTCTAAAAATACATCATGAATCATATCACCAACCTGAGGAATACATAATCTTTCCTTAAATAACAACACCTCTTTGTGCACCACCTTAATCCCGAGTACATTCAGCTTGGCATTAATCCTCTCTGTTAGTGTTGACTTTACCTCGACACTATACAACAAACTACCCTTGTCTAAGACACCAAACTGCATTCCTAGAGATGCTAGAGTTTGAAACTCTCTACCTAACGGTCTCCAAGATACCCTTAAAAATGATAACCACTCATACTTATAGCTTTTTGGATTAATGCGTCTGGCACCACATTGGCCTTACCCCACTAATTATGAATACTAACATCATGATATTTTAATAATTCCATCTACTTCTGCTGCCTCTTAGGTTCAAATCCCTCTGACTAAACACGTGTTGTAATCTCTAATGGTCTATGAAGACCTCGCACTAGAAATGAAAAATAAAGTGTATCCAAATCTTTAATGCAAACACCAATGCAACCAACTATAAGTCATGGGTTAAGTAGTTTCTTTCATAAGGCTTTAACTGCCTCAAATTAGAAGAAATAACATTCATGTCCCGCATCAATACAATACCAAAACACGAAAGTAAGGCAAAACAAAACACTATAAAGTCCTTACTTTCAACCGACAATAAAAGAATAGGTATTGTAGTCAAGAGTGTCCTGAGCTTTTCGAAGCTCTATTCATATTGGTCTCACCAAACAAATGACACTTCTTTCTTAGTCAACCATGTCAATGTGTTGCAATGGATGCAAATTTCTTGATAGATTTACGGTAATAACTTGCAAGACCTATTAAACCTTTTACCTCAATTAGTGAACTAGGATAATTCCAATTCTTTACTACCTCAATCTTATGGGCATATGGTTTTTGAAAAAAGGGTAATGATGTATACCCAAAAGGGTAATGATGTATACCCAGAAGATTAAGGTAGTCACTAAACTAGGCTGATTCCAATTCTTTACTACCTCAATCTTCTGGGCATATGGTTTGTTATTTTGTTATCTATGCGAGGTAAGGCATATTTTTTTCTAATGTTAAACTTATTTAGCTACCTTTAATCAATAAATGTTCTAAAAACACCATCCTTGGTGATGCACTTTGATGAATAAAACCTTTGTCAAGTAGATCTTGTTGAGTTTTGAGCTATCCCAACTCCATTGAAGCCATTCAATAAGGAGGAATAGAAATAGGGTGAGTGCACGACTCTAAATCAATGCAAAAATATATATCCCTATCTCGATGCATACCCAGTAGATTTGAAGAAAACATATCTTAAACTTTTACCACTACCAATAGTGACTCTATTAAAGGGGATTCTGCGTCTACATCTTGAGAATGAGATAAAAATGTTAAACACCCCTTCCCTACAAACCTCATAGCCTAGACATAGGATGCAATTTTATTGGTTTGGCCTTATACACTCCGTCCCACTCTTGTTTCTTTATCCTAGGCATAGCTGGTTCATTATTTTAACATTACTGTTTAAAATAGAATGATATGGAGATGACCTCATCATACCCAGAATTACATTAAAGTCCAACATATCAAAAATAACCAAGTCTACCCAAGATTGAAAACTCATAAATAATATAGGATAAGGACAATAAACATATCACTGCTACAAACTTACCTATCAGAGTAGACATATAAACGAAATAATTAAGAATATCACATACCAGATTCAGACCCATAGCAAACTAAATAGATACATAGAATTAAGTAGACCCCAGATTAAATAAAATAGAATTCATCTGATCACAAACAAAAATAGTACCTATGATTACTGCATTAGAAGCCTCTTTAGACCTTAATCAAATTATATGTACTGGTTAGTATAATCTCATGTATTTTCTTAATCTCCATGATAATTATGGTTTATTATCAAAAAGGCAAAGTCATATGGTCACAGATAGAAATAGTACACGTGATCACTTTGTTAAAAGCCTAGACATTAGTCTTTCCCAAAAATGCATGACAGTGAGCATGGTTATCAGTCTAAGCTAATTTCTTTCCTGACTATGCTCCTCTCTCGGTACCACTATTTCATCAACCACCCTAACCACCCGTCTAATTTCCTATCCTTCATGTAGATAACCCCTGTCATTTCCTTGTTTTCTACCTACTAGGTCTATAGCCCAAGTCTATTGCCGTGTCTGGGCATTCACCTTCCTTAGAGGATGCTTTCTTTTAAAGTAGCTAGCAACCCTAAAATAGTAATGATAACGCTCAACTAATATGTCAAATTAAGTGAATGGTAGTCATTAATATAAACCCAACAAGAGTCAAGGTTGAATCCATGAGGAACAATGTGAATGTGATCGAGTAAGTTCAAAATAAAAGTTACTTGTTAAATTCAAACCTAGGATACAAGTGGTTTTGAACATTTTTGGAACTACAACTATTTTAGGGTTTATAAAGTACTAACTAAAGGGTGAGAATAATTAGTGTAATCAATTAGGAATAGATCTTGAGGTTATGCCATTCTAGGTATGAATTCATATATGGGTAATTAAGAATTTATCCAAATTTAGCTATGTGTCATGGGTAGGCTAGATTTAAGGTATTAGTGTTAGTCTTTCTAAAAAACACCAAGTTTAACTCATGGATTCTTTCAAATACCTAATGAGCATTGCAAAATCATCAATCTAATACCTCATACAAACATTTTATTTCTAAGATGATGCTTATGAATCTAGAATATCCACACAACATCCTTACATCTAAGGTTATGCTATGAGAGAAGCTAGTTGAAAGTGTAGTTCATCATTACTCATTAACCATATCCCTTTTTTAAGGATGATATATGATCCAAGTCAATTAGGGGTTTCACCAACAATTCTTAATTAAAAACTAGGGTAATAGAAAAAACCACAATAAATAGCTAATTAGGTAGATAAAAAGAAACATTTATGCACTAATCACAACCTATCCGAGCATAACCCAAAGAAGAAGAACTAGCTACCCATAAGGATAAAGAGTAAGGATATACCAAAATTTTCCCTAAATTGATCCATCAAAGATAAAGATAACGTAAATCCAAATTTAAATTTCAATAAACATCAATTGAAATTTCTAATCCTTCACTTAGGAATTACTCTAATGTCTTCTTAGCTGAAGAGCAGTACAGTAGTGTTCCCAAAGATCAAAAATTGATAATGGGTCAAGATGGACAAAAGATAAATGGATTCTCTTTTGAAAGAGTTTTAACCCCTTAAGATTTGGGACTCTGCTCTTTGAAATTATGAAACTGGCCTTGGACATTTTTCTACTCAATCACTATCAGCTTTTTAGATTGCAATCGCGATCTTACTTCCACAATCATATGGTTACTAGTTTCCATCGCCATTAGTGACCCTATTTGATCGACCATGATCACGATCATTGGACATTGATCATGGTAATTGAGCTCTACCTAATTCCCAACTCTTTTTATTTTATTGTCCATTTTCCTCTCGTTTTTCTTGAATTTATCTCATTTTTATCATAGGACCTACAAGATCACAAAAGCTGAAAAATAATGCATTTCAATGAAGAATTTTCCTTATTTACACAGTTTAATCATTGTAGTGAGCTAGAATTTAGATGTTAATTAGTGGTAAATTTACCACTCATCAAGTAACATCCTCTCTTGAGAGAAGGCCAACTTGTGAAAGAGTAAAAAGCCTCTTGTCCCCCAATAACTTATGTTGAATAGGAACACTTAGCTGGAACCATAGTAGAAGCTTTGAAGGCCAACTAAATAGGATGGTGTAATGACTTGATTATTGTGAATTATTTATTTTTATATGATTTGATCATTTTATCCCTTCTAATGGTTGCTTTATGGTACTTTTGGGGTATGGGGATGATTGGTAGGGTTCCTAATGTATTTCAGTATGATTTATGCGAGTTTATGATTTTTGGAGACTAAAAAGGTTGTATGGTTGACTTTGGGCATCATTTGTTGTTTTGTGCATTAGATGAAAAAACTGACTCTCCTAACTGATCCAAAATATTGATTTTAGGTTGATTACACTGTTGGTATGATTTTATAGCTCTGGTATCTCATTTTTACCCTCAATTTGGAAAGTTGTGAAATTAGGTTTTGGGGGTCAATTTTGTGAAAATGACATTTTTTTCAAAAATCTAATATTGCCATTCAGTACAAAGCATCAAATTTAGTAGGGTAGCATAGTTTTTCTATATTCTTTGGATTTTGAATTAATCCTGAAGGGTTTGTAAAAACTTGGAAAATTTCCAAGTTTAGCTAGCGTACCACCCATCTAGTGCAATCGCTAAAGCACCATTTTGGACACTTTAATAATAGGCTCTGCAGTGCCACTTTTCCACATAAGTGGAACATTCCATTTGGGCAAGATTGCTTTAATGGTGCTTTATCCTCTTCAGCGGATGACACTGAAGAGGTCCTTGTCCTCTTAAGTAGACTAGCGCATCTAGCAGGTATCGCTAGAGTGGTACTTGACCATTTTAGGGGTAACCCCTAGAGTGACCATTTGATCACTTTAACAACCAACATTGCTACTATATATGAATTCCTTTTCTTAAGTTTCAACTATTTTTTAGACTTGAAGCTTTGGGTTTTAGAGTTTTTTTGGCAATTTCTTCTATTTTGAGGCTAGGGTAAGCTTAAAATCCCTATTTCAATTATTTTCTTTGATTTTTGTCATCATAATCTTGTTAAAACTTGATTTCAAACATGGAATTTTGGGATTTTGGGTTGGGATGCGTAACTTAGTAATTTTTCAATGCAAACCTATAACACCCTCAAATTTTGAGTATTTTTATTTTTGGCTTCCCCGTGTTCGAAACATTGATTTTTGACTGTACTTTAGCATGTTAAAGGGGTGTTCCAGAAGAGTTATAAAATTTTTAGATGGGGTTTGGGGTGGTTTTGGGTTATGAAGGTAGTAAGCCTCTACGATATTAATGTACCACAGAGGCTGGCTTCTGCGATAGCCTCTATGAAAATTTTCATATAAATATTTTTTATATGAAAATTTAAAAAGAACCTCAACGTAATTGCATGATTGGATTTGGAATATGAATTATCACTTGGTTTGGGTATTCTTTTTTAAATTTTGCATTGCATAAATAGTAAATAGAACATGAATTTAATTGGTTTGGTTTTCAAATGGTTTTGGAAAGGCCTTGGTAGCCATGGTTTTGGTTTCTAAATGGGAAATTGTGGAGTCAACTTGGTTTAAAGTTTTTGTATGGCAAAAATAATAGACTTTCAAGTTCTAAATTTTTGTATAACGATACCAACGGTTAATTCCTACTTAAAAGATTCCTTGCTAAATCGGTGAGAATGTTTAAATGATTTTAATTAACTAAAAGGGGTTATGTAGCTAACCGTAGAAGGTGGAGGTTGCGGGGGGACTGATATTGGAAACTCACATTTACCAACGTGATGGTTGGTCTTAGTGATCGTGTGCTTATGTCACACTATATATATTTGTATCAAGGATGCTAAAGGGTAGGGATTCCTCAGCTTTCTATGATACCTCTAGTCGTGTGACTAACATGCACTAGGGCCCTTTTATTAGGGGAAGTGTAACCCATTTATCCCGTTGGTGTAGGTAAAGGACGGTTAAGTTACACATTCCTTGTTAAGGGTTTACTCTCATTGTAAGCCTTGTACCCTTTCTCAGTATTTGGTGTATATATATATATATTTGTATTTTTTATGGTGTTGTACAATGGTACTAATGGCTTTTGTATTACATATTATTGCATTATTTTATCCTACATGCTTGAGTTACATGCTAGCGCTCCAACCACTAACCATCTTAAGATACTGTGTCCCCAAGCGATCCAGGAAGTGGCCATACTTCTACTCCTCCTTCACATTGATTAGTTGTTCATGGGACAACTCAGGTGTCAGATTAAAGTGGTAAGATTCCTTCCTTTGGAAGACCCCATTTCACGCCTTAGATTTCCTTATGTTTGATTTTTATTTTTGATTTATTTTTGGCTATGGTTGGGGGTATGTCCCAACCAAACTATCTTTGTTTCTGTTAGAGACTTTGTTGGACATTACTGTGGGCATTGGTATTGTGGTCTGTTTTTACTATTGATACTTTATAGATTCTTTAAGATTTCCTCTCATATTTTTTTTATATTAGTATTCATTTACTACTAGGTGTACTTGGTTATATTGGATTAGTTTAAGGGGGGATCTCGATCCTCGGTGGACTTGAGATACCCGTCATTACCAAGCCTTAGTTTGGGTTGTGACAAAGTTTGTATTAGAGACTAGGTTCATGGTCAATTAGCTGTCCATAAAACCGTGTTAAGTAGAGTCTCTTTTATGGGTGTGCAATGTGCCATACTTCTAAGGGAAAGGGTATGAGGTATTTAGGAATGTTTCCCCTTTCTTGTTGTCTTAATTTAAGGCTATAGAGTATAAGGTCTTGGATTCCTCTAACATCAATTTGTTTGAATTTCATATCATGCAATATAGATGATTTGAAGCTTTTAGAAACTCATTTGTCCTACCTGAGGATAATTGGTTGGATTTTATCATACCTATAGGGTACACACCTGATCGAGGGTCACTGCTTCTATTTGTTCCCATAGAGTTCCACCTATCTCCATTGATCCTCCTCTACCTGGTGACACTTATACCCACTCACCTCAAAGTGATATTACTAATGTCGAGTTTTGCCAATCTATTCATCTGTTGACCCAGTTGGTGACATGTCAGTCATGTCAGGTGAGTTCTATTGGTATTTCTGGGAGTTCATCTAGGGCCACTAGAGTTGGCCAGTTTATGAGGCTGAGCCTTCTAACTTTCATTTTTACTAAGGTTAAGAAGGATCCTCAAGGTTTTATAGATGAGATGGAGAACATCTTCCGAGTTATATATTTTATAGAGATTGAGGGTATGAATTTGCTGCTTATCAATTAACGATGTAGCATACCAATGGTATTACAAATGGGAGCAGCTTAGGGGTGATGATGCTTAGTCTGCTCTGTTGGATGATATCTCTAGTTCTTTTCTTTATTACTTCTTTCCTCAGAAGTTGAGGGAGGTACAAACTAAGGAGTTTGTGAATTTGAAGTAAGGTATGATGACGGTAAAGGAATATGCCTTGAAATTCTAGTAGTTGTCCCAATATGCCCTTGACCTAGTGTCTAGCATGAGGGCTAGAATAATGAAATTCACTTCCATTTAGCCTCATAAATTTTTTTCAAAGGGAAAGGTTGCCTTGTTGAAAAAAGATAAGGATATCTCTCTATTTGTAGTGTATATGTAGTAGGTTGTAGAGCAAAAGAAGAAGCAAGTAGAGGTGAGGGAGAGGCAGAGTAAGAAATTTTAGTATTTAAAATAGGGTGGGGGTCAACAATAGAGTGGTTGGGATGGTGAGAAATGGTCTAAGAAGAAGTGGGCAACTTTGACTCATATTTGATAGCTAGTGCACCTTATCCGAAGCCATCCTAAGATTATTATTTTCAAAATAGTAATGGTTATAAGGCATAGGATTCCCAATCTCAGGCCAATGGGGTCTATTCAGCACCATTGTATCTTTTTTTGTAGACTTTGTGGTTGGTTACATTGTGGTTTCAGTGATGAGGGGACGAATCATTATTTTAATTTTTTCCAGTCAGGACACATACTGAATGATTGCCTTGGGGAATGGTTTATATAAGGGATAAAAAGAATCCATTTGTCACGTCATCAACTCCTGCACAAGGGGTACAACTTGTAGTACCGACACTGGTCAAAATTGCTGGTAAGCTTTTACTACCTGTTTAGGAGTCTGAGGCATCTCCTGATGTCGTCACTAGTATGTTAAAACTCTTTTCTTGTGATGTGTACTATTTAATTAACCCATGTTCTACTCTTTCTTATGTGACACCATTTGTGGTAGTGTATTTTGGTTTTGGTCCTGAGTATATTTTGGAACCCTTTTCTATTTCTACCTCAATGAGTGACTCAGTGGTTGCTACAAAATTCTATAGGGGTTGTGTGGTATCTGTTAGAGGTAGAGAAACTTTTGTTAATCTATTTGAATTAGACGTGCTATATTTTAATGTCACTTTAGAGATGGATTGGTTGCATTCATGCTATGCCTTTAGACTGTTAGACCCGTAAAATCACTTTCAAATTCCCTAATAACCCGATTATTATATGGGAAGGGAGGCCCTTAGAACCTAAGAGAAGGTTCATATTATATCTTAGATCCCAGAAATTAATTTCCAAGGGTTGTCTTTATCATCTGGTCTGGGTTAAGGATTCTAACTTCGAGGGTCCTTCTTTACAATCCGTTCTCATGGTTAGTGAATTTCCTAGGGTCTTTCCTGATGACCTTCTTAGTGTCCCTCAATATAGGGAAATTAAGTTTAGGATTGATCTTCTTTCGGACACTCATCCTATCTCTACACCTCCTTATAGAATGGCTTCGATTACGTTGAAAGAACTTAAGGAACAATTGAAAGATCTTATTGATTAGGGTTTTATCTACCCTAGTGTGTCTTTAGAGGTTCACCTGTTTTATTAGTGTATAAGAAAGATAGTTCTCATCTGATGTGTATTGATTACCATCAGTTGATAAAGATGATGGCGAAGAATATATAGATGATGGTGAAGAATATATACCTTCATCTAAGGATGATGATCTTTTGACAAACTTTAGGGTGCTAAGAATTTCTCTAAGATTGACCATTAGTCGGGTTATCATATGTTAATGATTAGGGAGGAGGATATTCCTAAGACTGACTTCTATACCCAGTATGGACATTTTGAGTTCTTGGTCATGTCTTTCGTGTTAACTAATGCACCGATGACATTTATGGATCTCATGAATTGGGTATTCTATTAGTTTTTGGACTTGTTAGTGATTGTGTTTATTTATAATATTTTGGTATATTAAAAAAGTGAGGTGAATTATGCCAATCACCTCCGTGTTGTGTTATAGACCCTAAAACATCAACAATTGTATGCTAAGTTTTTAGAGTGTGAATTATTGTTAAATGTTACTTTTATTGATAATGTTGTTTCTAGTAAAGTGATCATGATGGATCTACAGAAAGTAGTGGTGGTTAAGAAGTTGCCTAGAACAATGGCTTCAACTGATATTTGGAGCTGCTTGGGTCTATCTGGTTAATATACTAGGCTTTTGGAAAGTTTCTTATCGTTCATTGCACCTTTGACTAAGTTAACTCAGAAAAAGGTGAAGTTTCTATGGTCCTATTCTTGTTAGGGAAGTTTTAAGAAACTGAAAGATAAAATGACTTCTGCTCTAATTTTGACCCTGCTAGAGGGTAGTGATGGCTTCATGGTTTATTGTGATGTTTCCTGTGTTGTAGTGGTTGTGTATTAATGCAACATAGTAATGTGGTAGCATATGCTTCTAGGCAGTTAAAATTTTATTAGAGAAATTATTCAACTCATGATTTAGAGTTTTAAGTTGTGGTGTTCACATTGAAAATTTTATGGCATTATCTATATGGGGTCTATGTCGATATCTATTAAGATCATAAGAGCCTACAATATGTATTCACCTAGAAGGAGTTGAATCTCAGGCAAAAGAGATGGTTTAAGTTTCTCAAGGACTATGACATGAGTGTCCACTATCACATAATTAAGGCTAACATAGTTGCTGATGCCCTTAGCAGGTTATCTATAGGGATTCTATCCCATATAGATTAGAGAAATGGGAATCTATTGAGGATATTAACCCTTTGGCTAATCTTGGAGTCCAACTCTTAGATTCTAAAGATGGTGGTGTATTTGTGCAACAGGTGGCGAAGCCATCCTTTAATGTTGAGGTAAATTAGAAGTATGTGTTAGACCCTATCTTGATATAAATCAAGGATGATGTGGGTAGGAAGAAGGTAATGGCTTTTGAGAATAAGGATGATGGTATCTTAATGCACCAAGGGAGATTGTGTTCCTGATGTGGATGGTCTATGAGGTAGAATTTTGGCTGAAGCTCACGAGTCGCATTATTTAGTTCATCCTGGTTCATCAAAGATGAATCATGACCTTAAGGATATCTATTGGTGGAATAACTTAAAAAGACATGTGTCTAATTTTATAGCTAAGTGTATGGTATGTCAATAAGTAAAAGTGGAAAACTTGAGGCCTGGTGGGTTTTCTCAAGAAATTAAGTTACTTGTATGGAAATAAGAAGTGATAAATATAGATTCGATTATCAATCTTCCACAGAATCGAAACCAGTTTGATTTTATTTGGGTCATCATGGATAGGATGACTAAGTTTTCTCACTTCTTACTGGTGAGGACTAATTCTGATAAGGACTATGCAAGGTTTTTTATTTAAGAGACCTTGAAGTTACATAGTGTTCCCATTTCTATTATCTCTGATTGAGGTACTCAGTTCTCATTAGAGTTTTGGCACTTATTTTAGAGAGGTTTGGGGACTAAGGTGAACCTTAGTACTATTTTCCCCCATAGACGGATGGACAAGTGGAAAGGAGCATTAAGATTTTGGATGATATGCTCCGAGCTTTTGTAATTGACTTTGGTGGTAGCTAGGCTGACCATTTGCCTCTAGTGAAATTTGCGTATAATAATAACTATCACTCTAAATTTGGTATGGCTCTGTTTCAGGCATTGTATAGTAGAAGGTGTAGGTCCTCTATTGGGTAGTTCAAAGTTGGTGAGGCAAGGTTATTCGATTCTGATTTAATTCATCAAGCTTTAGAGAAGGTGAAGGCTATTAAGAATGGTCTTAAGACTATCCAAAGTTTCCAAAAGTCATATGTTGAAGTGAGACTAAGAGAGTTAAATTTTGATATGGATAATTGTATGTTCTTTAAGGTGTCTCCATAAAGGAAGTGATTCAATTTGGTAAGAAAGGAAAGCTCAGTCCCTATTATATTGGCCCCTATTTGATTTTGAAGAGAGTGAGAAATATAGCCTATGAGTTAGAATTAATGGCAAGCTTCGGTTCCATTCACCCTATGTTTCATGTGTCCATGTTGAAGAAATGTGTGTGTTATCCTTCCTTGGAGTTACGTATTGAGAATGTTAGTATCTCGGATTTCGTGTTATTCATAGAGGTCCTAGTAGAGATCTTGGATAGACAAGTTTGTAGGTTGCAGATTAAAGATGTAGCTTCAGTAAAGGTCCTTTGTAGGAACCATAAGGTGGAAGAAGCGACATGGGTAGCAGAGAAAGATATAAGGGATAAGTAACCATTCTTATTCCATGTGTAGGGTGAAGGAGCTTAAGGTATGAATTTTCTTTCCCATTTTTACTATTCAAGTTTAACATTTGATTCTGGTGTAATATTGCTATTCTCGTGCAAAAAGTATCCTAGCTCATTATTCGGGGATGAATTATCCTAAGAGAGGATAACATAAAACCCTCAAATTTTGAGCATTTTTTTTTTGGCCTCCCCATGTTTGAAATATCAATTTTGACTTACATTCTAGTTAGGTATGTTAAAAGGGTCTCCTATTAGAGTTTCAAAATTTTCGAATGGGGTTTGGGTAGTTTTGGGTCACAGAGACAGAAGGCTCTGCAATGTCGATGTGATACAGAGGTTGGCTTCTGTGATAGCCTTTGTGACACGAAGGCTGGTATTCATATTAAATCCACGACATGGAGGTTAGCTTCCACAATAAGGTCCGTGTCATGGACCTATATAAAAATCCTATGTTTTGTTTTATTTTAAGTGGGACAATGGTTAATGAGGTCCTTTCACTAAAAGATGTCCTTTAAGCATTATATGAGCCAGTTCTCATCAGTATTCACGATATGAAGGGCTATTAATTCACTTTCAAAAGATCCTCTCATAAATTTTCCCTTTCAAGTCAAGGCTAGAGTTTTAAGGAGGTGGTCGTCTAGGGTTCTATGGGTGTTATCTTACTCAAAATTCTTGGTAATTAAGGCATGCACCTCTTTCCCTATACTTATTATTTCTTAATAACATGAATTGGTTATTATTATGCATAGTTTTGATATTGGGTTTAGAACTATGGGTTGAGGGTTTTGACTATATTTGGTTAAATTATTTTCCCATGATTATTATTGAATTTTTATGCATTGAATTGATGATTTATGAACTCTTTAGGTGCATTGGGATGGTGAATGAATTTAGGGGTACAATGGATTCCCAAAATAAATATTTTTGATATGAAAATTTATAATAACCTCGACCCACTTGCATAATTTTCTTTGGAATTTGATTTATCACTTAGTTTGGATGTTCTTTTTGAAATCTTACATTGCATAAATGGTAAATAGAACATGAATTGAATTGTTTTGGTTTTCAAATGGTTTTGGAAAGTCCTTGGAAGCCACAACTTTTGTTTATAAATTGGGAACTGTGGTGTCAACTTGGTTTAATGGTTTTGTATGGCAAAATTAGTAGACATGCAAGCTCTAAATTTTGGTATGGTGATACCAAAAGTTAATGCCTAATTAAAAGACTTATTGGTAAATGGACAGGATTGTGTAAATGATTTTAATTAGGCTCAAAAGAGGTTGTGTAGATAACTATAGAAGGTAGAGGTCCCGAGTTGACCGACACTGGAAACTGACGTTTGCCGACTAAGGGTTGGTCTTAGTGACCATGTGATTATGCCACACTATATATAAATTTGTTTCAAGGATGGCAAAGGTTAAGGATTCCCTCGCTTTCTATGATGCATCTTATCGTGCAGCTAAAATGCAATGGGCTCTTTCAGCAATAGGAGCTAAACCCATATAGTCCGTGGGATTAAGTAAAGGATGGTCAAGCTACAAAGTCCAGTTAAGGTTTTTCTCTCATGCTAATCTTTGTTCCCTTTCCCAGCATTTGGTATATATATGTGTATGCATATATATATATATA
>NC_061119.1:69061846-69097574 GCF_002878395.1 Capsicum annuum | reverse complement strand
AAACACTAAGTCATGCCCTATGATTGAGGCCTCACTAACTTCGAACCAATCGATTAGAGATCTGTACTTCCTACCATAGAGAGCTTTGAATGGGGCCATCTGAATACTGGAATGATAGCTATTATTATATGCAAACTCAATCAAATGTAAGTGGCCATCCCAACTTTCATCGAAATCAATTCCACATACCCTTAGCATATCTTCTAAAGTTTGAATGGTCTTTTCTTCTTGACCATCTGTCTGAGGATGAAAAGTTGTACTGAGATGAGCTTGGGTACCAAGACCCTTTTGGAATGCTTTCCAGAAGTGAGAGGTGAACTGGGTACCTCTGTCTAAGATAATAGATAGTGGAACACGGTGTAATCTAACCAACTCCCTGATATAGAGTTTGGCATAATCCTCGACTGAATAGAGGTATGGACTGGAAGAAAATGAGTTGACTTGGTCATCCTATCTATAATGACCCAAACTAAATTGTGTTGATGACAAGTTTGAGGTAAACCCATCACGAAGTCCACTTTTACTTCTTCCCACTCCCAAGTAGGAATAGTGAACTCCTGCATGGAACCACTAGGCTTCTGATGCTCTATCTTAACCTGCTAACATGTAGAGCACTTAGCCACAAAAGCTGTAATATCTCTCTTTATCCCACTCTACCAATAGATCTCCTGTAATTCATGGTATATCTTAGTAGCCCCTAGTTGAATAGAGTATCGCGTACCATGTGCCTCTGCAAGAACCCGCTACCTCAAGTCATCCACATCTGGAACACAGAGACAACCCTGACAATGAAGAACACCATCTCCCCTTTGGGAGAAAATCTCAAACTTCTGATCTCTGATTGACTTTTATCTTGACAAGGCTAGGATCTCTGTCTTTCTTTTCTTTCACCTCAGAAACTAGAGATGATTTTGAACTACTCTGAACATATACACCCCTTCTGAAGAATCGACTAAGCGAACACCTAGTCTGGTAAGCTAATGGATTTCCTGAGCTATCTTCATTTAGCTATCCTCAACGTGAGAAAAACTACCCAAAGATATTCTACTGAGAGCGTCGGCCACAACGTTGGCCTTGCCTAGATGGTAAAGGACACTCATGTCATAATATTTCAAAAGCTCTAACCACCTTCTCTGACGAAGATTGAGATCATTTTGAGAAAATAAATACTGGAGACTCTTATGATCTGTGAAGACATCTACATAAACTCCATATAGATAATGCGTCCAAATATTTAAGGCAAATACTACGGCTTCTAACTTAAGATCATGACTAGGATAATTCTTCTCATGGGGCTTTAACTTTCTGGAGGCGTAGGCTATGACATTACCATGCTGCATGAGGACACAACCTAGACCCACTCTGGATGCATAACAATACACTACGAACCCATCTGAACCATCTGGAAGAGCTAGAACTGGAGTTGAGATGAGTCAAGTCTTCAACTCCTAAAAACTCTCCTCACTAGAATCTGACTACTGAAACTTGAACTTCTTTTGAGTCAATCTAGACATAGGGGATGCAATAGAGGAAAATCCCTCAACAAACCATCTAGCCAGCCAAACCTAAGAAACTCTTAATATCTGATAGAGAGATAGGGCGAGGCTAGTTTCTTACTGCTTCTGTCTTCTACAGATCTACTCTAATGCCATCACCGGAAATAATATGTCCAAGAAATTCTAATGACCTTAGACAAAACTTGCACTTACTGAATTTGGTGAATAGCTGGTAATCTCTGAGGGTCTGAGGAACAATTCTTAGATAGTCTGCATGATCGTGCTCTGTGTGGGAATAGACTAGGATATCATATATAAAGACTATGATGAACATGTCCAAGTACTGCTTGAATACATGATTCATCAAGTCTATTAAAGCAGCTGGGGCATTGGTAAGACCAAAGGACTTAACTAGAAACTCAAAGTGACCATACCAAGTATAGAAAGCTATCTTCGGGATGTCACATTATCTAACTCTGAGCTGATGATAGCCTGATTAGAGGTCTATCTTGGAGAAATAACTAGAACCCTAAAGTTGGTCAAATAAGTCATCTATCCTTGGAAGAGGATACTTGTTCTTGACCGTGACTTTATTGAGCTGACGGTAATCAATACACATCCTGATAGAACTGTCTTTCTTATGCACGAATAATACTGGTGTGCCCCACGGGGAAATATTGGGTCTAATGAATCCCTTATCTAAGAGATCCTTCAACTGTTCTTTTAGTTCTCTGAGTTCTGCTGGTGCCATTTTTTTTGGTGGAATAGAAATAGGCTGAGTATCTGGAATAAGGTTAATGCCGAAGTCTATTTCCGTTTTGGGAGAAATGCCTGGAAGATCTTTAGGAAACACGTCTGAATACTCATTTAAAACTGGTACTGATTCTAGATTGGGAGATTCAAAACCAGAGTCTTTAACATGAACGAGATGATAAACACATCCCTTAGATATCATTTTCCTTGCCCGAAGGTAGGAAACAAGCTGATCCCTGAAATATGAAGTATTACCCTTCCACTCTAGGATGGACTCATTCGGGAATTGAAACTGAACTATCCTACTTCTGCAGTCGACTGTGACATAGAAGGAATAAAGTCAATCCATGCCGAGAATGAAATCAAAATCAGTCATCTCTAACTCGACTAAATCTACTGACGTTGCTTCCTGAAATATCATAATCGGGCAATTCCTGTATACCCGCCGAGCTATGATGGTTTCACCCACTGGGGTAGAGACTAAAAAGGGCTCTGCTAAAATTTTAGGACTGATTCCAAAATTGCCTACTATATAAGGAGTAACAAAACACAAGGATGCACCTGGATCTAGGAAAGCATAAACATGAACATGGAAAATCTACAATGTACCAGTAACGATATCAAGAGAATTTTCCTAATCCTGTCGGGTCTAAAGAACATAGAGTCTGTTTGGGCGTTGCCTACTAGTGGCACTGGAAGTGGCACCCTGCTAATTTGGGCGACCAGACTGGGCTGTAGAATGATTCTGCTGACCCTGCAGACCTAACTGTAGAAACTCTCTAACCCTGTGGCCTGGCTTACGACAATCAAAACAAACATCACTACCAGCTCTACAGGTACCCTTAGTTCTTACCACAAGTCGGACACAGGGGGTTAGTTCTGGCACTGCTGACACTGCCCTGAGACTTAGAGCCTAGTGCTCGATCTCGATTACCATATTTGAATTTAGGCATTAGGGCACTGGTGGAACAAAGAGCTAGAACTGCTGGCTTAGGATGAAACTGCGAACAGTTTCCTCCTTCGAATCTGGGTTGAGCAAAATTGAAACTGCCTGACCTTGCTCTCTTGTTCTTCCTCTCCCCAGTCCTAATCTTCTACTCCTCTATTTTTTGAGCATGGGTTATGAGCCTTGATAAAGTCGTATCATTTTTCAGCATTGCAGATCTATACTTATTTACCATGCTATCATTCACCCCTAACACGAACTTTCTCATCTTAGCCCTGTTGTCTGCAACCACATAAGGGGCATATCTGGCTAACTGAGTAAATCTGAGAGAGTACTTTTTAACCATCATATTTCCCTGCTTAAGGTTGATGAACTCTAGAACTTTTGCCTCCCTCAGCTCTTGGGAAAAGAATTTGTCTAAGAAAGTCGTGACAAATTCCTCCTACTCTATAGGACCTACATCCTCTAACCTCTCATACTTCCATTATTTATACCAAGTGTGAGCAACATCCTATAATTGATATGCGGATAACTTAGCACTCTAACAAGAAGTAACTCCCATGATGTCTTTGACCTTCTGTACTTGGTCAATGAATTCCTGGGGGTATTTATCAGACTTAGACCCGAAGAAATATGAAGGGTTCATTCCGGTAAAGTCTCAAATCCTAGCTGCGGCTGAGTTGGCCACTGGATTGGCCAGAATAGCTAGTGGCCATTTATTTTGGGCAGCCACAGACTGAGCAAGAGTGGTAAATGTGGTCCTGAACTATGCATGAGAAACATGATCGCCCAAAGGTTCTTCAGGCTGAGGGGCTGGCTGATTTCTTCTCTTAGGAGGCATGTTCTGAAATAAAGAGAAAAAGCGGATTAGACTAAGAGACTGACTTTTGATTATGCCCACTGGCATGACATGAATACTGCAAGAGGGGAAACTATTCTTAAAACATCTCATAACCTCTTGTACATAAATGTGGAGCACAACACACCCATGTACAAGACACAACTAGATGTAGCTATCAGACTTCCTAGGACTCTATTGAACCTTAGGCTCTAATACCAAGTTTGTAACACCCCGATTTTCTAAACCGGAATGCTACATAGTGCTTATGACCACAAGCTAACCCATGAATGATATCTATACCTGTAAACTGCATAATATACATATAAAATATGGAAAACATGAACAATAGGCCATAAGGTTCAATGGAATAATATATCTGACAAATCATAACATCCTTATGGGGTAAAAAATGCCCAAAACAACTAAAGTCTGAAATAAATCTGAACTAAATCTAAAAGACTCTAAATACTATCTGATTAAGGAGTTGAAGGAACATGTCTCCAACTAACTCCATAAACTGAAAGATAACCAAATAAAATAAATGAAGTCAAATCATATCGTCCTCGAGTGAAGAGGACTTACTGCAACTCTGTATACTGAAATGCAACTGCTACTGCTGATCTAGAACTCGTGGCTCAGAATCTATGGTGTAACATAAAAAAAGCACCATAGCAAAAATGCGTCAGTACAACTGAAAGTATTGAGTATACGAGTGAGGTAGGCTATATACAAAAGGGCTTACATGTATGAGCAGTGCTAATTGAATGACTAATATGAACATGAGAGTACAAATATGCATACATAGTCACTGAGATTGTGAATATGTGATATCTAGATCTGTAAGCTAATACATAGTTTATTGATATCTAATATGACAAATACTGGGATTTTTCATAACATGGATGACAGTGTCTGACAGTCCTAAATCTGATGGAACTACCTGAGTTTTGTACAGTAATTGAATTGACTATATCTAACAGTCCTGGTATACTAAAATTTGAAGAACTATTTGAGTTCTTTTACTGAGACTGAGACAAAAACTGTGGCATGTAGTTGTTTAACCGGCATGCCCCAAATGCATAATAATAGCTGAGCTGGAGTCCAATCTGTGCCCCGAATGGAAGGGTGTCAATACCGCACCACTAGTAAGGACAGGCTGTGAGTGACCCTTATCTAGAAGGTTATTGTAATGAGAACGGTGAGACCCTGGTGTAAAGGGTAAAATCATCTCATCAACCCTAATCTGACAGGTTAAGATGTCTCAACCTACGCTGGCTACGTAGTTCTAGAACACAAGGATAACTGCGAAGAATCACACCCTTATCTAGCAGGTGAGTTCCCATCCTTAGGTTCACTCGGTGCTAAATTTCTACTCCCATATGAAAAGATTGAACATGATTAACTGAGAGTAAATGGACTGAGTAACTGACTTCTATTGACTAACGGAATAGTACTATTATTTGAGAATTAACAAAGATCATGAGATTTTAGAGATTTCTTGAGTCACATGACTGTCTGAGTTCTACAGATCATGGCTTGACTGAGAGTATCATGATAACTTGACATGGATCTAGGCACACAGCTATATTTTTTGGGTACAAGTACCCCCAGGACTTGACAAAAGGAAACTGACACATATGACTGACTTGATCATAAGAATAGAGTCCACAATTCATAATATCATAAGTAGGGGATTTCATACTACACTAGGTTCTCAACATCTTATACATGGAAGTGGATGTGTACAACATGTATATACTCGTGTTGCTTCAATATCATGCTCATTCCATATCATAACAATCACACACAACAATAACGTGGAGTTCATATGGAGTCATAAAGAATAGAACATGGGCTTGTCATTTAAGCACTATTAAGTTATAAAAACATGGATTCTATCATTCTTGTCATTTTATCAAACACCTTACATGCGCAACTTTGGGAATAGGTGTACTTATCAATTTGACAATCTTAATCCATCAAAATTCATGGGTTTCAACTAACCTACTCACATGCTTAATGAAAAACACATCAAGATACAGCCTTGAATCCAAACAACAATCATCAACATGAATATAGTTATAACACAACAATGAAATCACAATTTATAATTTAAAATATGATTCTTGAGCTCCATGGATGAAAGGGATCCATGGATGAACACTACGCATACCTTAGTGATTGAATCTTGAAAGAGATCTAATGTTTCTAAATGTTCTTAAAGAAATCCTTAGGCTTGCTCTTTATTTTTCTTTAATAGGGTTTGACCCCTTTGGGAGAGAATGTTCTTGTTCTTGAGGAGATGATCTTAAGAGGAAACCCTAATCTTGTGGTTGAGAGTGTATGAGAGAGTTTTTTAATATGTTTAACTAAAGAGAATGGAAGATAATACGCTCCTTGAGGGTTATAAGTCATGGAAAGTGAAGGAAAAGACCAAAATACCCTTGTAAAAATATCCCTCAATTGCTGGAAAGAAATAGCTGACGATATTCGTGATAAGTCATCAAGCTGGTGATAAGTTTTCATAAAATGTCGTTACAAAAAGGTAAAATCTTGATTTTCTAGTTAAAGTTGATGACATTGGTGATAGGCCATCACGGGCGTAACGACTTATCACAAATGATAGGCTATCACGGGCGTGACGAATCATCACAAAATATTGTCACTGGGGGTGGAAATCTGCCCAGAGCTGACGACATTGGTGATAAGTCATCACGCTTGTGACAGTTTATCACGAATGTCGTCACTCAGTTTCCCAGTCTAACATGCTGGAGTAAAATAGGAATAACTCCTTGCTCTGATATCGAATTTAGGCAAAATTGGTATTGTTAGAAAGATAATTAAATTAACTATCTTTTGGTGTGTCATTATATCATAAATTCATAGCATAACGAGATATATGCTTGTTTGAAGTTTACTATACCAATATCCTTCTCAAGAATTCAATCGGTAAGGAAATGTTTTGATTCGTCTATTAGCTAGGAAACTTTTGAGGCCTTAATATGAATCAATCTTGGTCATAGCACTATTAAAGAACTAAAATTTATTACTCATGAGTTTGAAGCATGATCCTAAAAATGTCTGAACTTTTGGGGTATTACATTCATCCATCACCTACAGGTGGTCTCAAACACTTTGATTTATTCACAAATAATGATGTGGAAGTCCCCATAATTAGGTGTAATGCCCCGAATCTGGTACTCGAAATGCTACATTATGCTCGTGACCCCAAAGGACCACAAGCTAACCCATGACTAATATTTGTACCTGAACACTGCATAATATACTATATAAATGCGGAATAAAAGGCTGAAAGGCCATAATTTTCAAATATCTTATGAAACACAACATCTAAAAATATGGTATATCAATACCAAAACAAATGAAATAACTGTCTGAACATACTATAGTCTAAAAGCCTCTAACATTGTACTATTTGAATAAGGAGTTGATGGGACATGTCCCCAACTAACTCCAACTACTAAAATAAACTAAGTACTGTAGAAGTGAAGTAATCAAATCATAACTTCCTCGAATGATGAGGATTCACAACTGACTCTGACTGTTGAAAATAGAATACTACTGATGCTCTGGAGCTCATACTTCTGAACCTATGGTATAAAACACCATAGCACAAATACGTTAGTACGATTGAATATACTGGTATTCTAGTAAGGTAGGCTAAATGCAAAGGGTTCATATGCATGAAAAATACTAACTGACTGTATAACATAAATGTGAGAATACATGCATGAATAAGTAATTATAACTGAATTCGTGATAATATTGACTACTGAGTCTGAATACTAATATCATGAGTTACTAATAACTGATATTGAGTGACTATATCTGACAGTCTAGATTCTAATTGAACTACCTAAGTTCCGTACTGTACTGGGTGACTGTATCTGATAGTCTAGATTCTATAGAACTATCTGAGTTCTATAACTGAGACTAAGACTGAGACTGTAACTTTGGAAAGTAGTCATCTAACCGATATGCTCCAAATAAAGCAATATAGCTGAGTTGGGATCCAATCTGTAACCCCAATTAGAAGGGTGTCAATATCGTACCATTGGTAAGGAAAAGTGGTGGGTGACCCTCATCTAACAGTGTCCCTAAAAGAGAATGGTGGGACCCTCTTCTAACAGTGTTAATCCACCTCATCAACCCTCATCTATCAGTGTTGATGTCTCAACCTATATTGGCTACATAGTTCTGGAATGCAAGGATTGCTTCTAAGGATCACACCCTCAACTGTCGGTGTATTCCCTCATCCTTAGTTCAATCAGTGCTAATTCCTACTCCCATCTAAATAGACACTAAAACATGATTAACTAAACTAAATTGGACTTATTTCATTGAGTTTCTTTAACTGATGGAATACTACTGAAATTCTTGAGTTACTAAGATTTCTGATATTACTGGGATTACTGTGTTTTCCTGAGTCATGAGATTGATTGAATTCTACTGAGCATGGCTTGACTAAGAGTATCTTGAAAACTGACACTGGCTCTAGGCACATAGCTAAATTGTTAGGTACAAGTACTCCCAGGACTCGATAGCCTAAAACTGACAAGACATGATACTTCTTGAATACATGACCATAATCAGTAATTCATAATACAATCACTTAGGAGTTTCATGAAGCACTTGGTTCTTATACTCTTGTACATGAATAGGAATGCATTCAAATATATCATGGTTACACAATTCTAGTCTCATGGGCATTCCATCAAATAATTTCAATATATCACAATAGCATGAGAGTCATTTTGAAACATAAGGATAAAGCATGGATTCATTATTTAGGCCTCTAACTCTCTTAGGCATTTTATCAAACATCTGGTATGCATAACATAGGTCTTAAGCATGAACATCAACTTAATACATTAAGTTCCTTCATTCAACTTAATATCATCAATTTCAATACATACATTAACAATATGAAAACATATTAAATCTTCCAACTTGGAAGTCACACAACAACATAAACATGATTATAATCAATCCACACCATGGGTTTCACAATTCATGATTTTAAAATAGTATTCTTGAGCTTCATGGGTGAAAGGAACTCATGAATCAATACTAAATATACCTGGGTGGATGATTTCTTAAAGATTGGTGGAGGAAAACTTGAATTCTTTACTTGGGATTAAACACCTAGGGTGTCTTGTTCTTGGGGATTGATCTTTGAGAGAAACCTTAATTTCGGGTTGTGGATAAATAATGAAGTTATGAGCTCTGGTCTGGTATAATGGCTTAAAATCAGTAATCGAAAGTAGTGACGACTTGGTCGATGATCCATGGCTGGCTTGATGGTCAGTCGGTCCTGACAGTCGCACTTGGCCAAAATCTAAACTTTATGCCTTGTTTATGATGGTTTGGGCAATGATTCGTCGCTGTCTCAACGGTCCAATAGTCCTAGACGTCGCACTTAACCAGAAGTCAGGTTTACTACCTTAGTCACGATGGCTTGAGTGATGATCCATCGCTAGCTCGACGGTCCATTGGCCTAACCATCACTTCTGGGCAGTTCTGATAGTTCTCTGTAAAAAGTCCATAACATTTTATTCCGACATTGGAATTGGATTAAATTGGTATCGTTGGAAAGCTAATTCAATTTTTCACATGATAAAAAGTTGAAATTGGGGAAATTCTATCTGATTTAAATATTAATCATTTAAGAAGTCATCACTAACTCTTCTAGAGACTAGATTTGACTTAAAGAAATTTTGAGATATTACATTAGGACAAAGAGAGATTGAGATGGGGACCTGCAGAATCCAAATATGCCATATGAGCAAGCCCTGAAAAGGGTCACCCATGATTTGATGGAGACTGCATTTATTGATAGATAAAGGCATACTGAGCTAGCTTCAGGTATATCTTCTTATAGTGCATCACCACCACCATCTCCTCCACCAGTGGATATACCCCCATCTGGGAAAGATCATGACATAGATGCTTAGTACGTCCCCGATATATCCTCACTTCCTTTTGTTTTACTTAATTTTGTACATTAGGTACAATGCACAGGTTTTTAGTTGGGGGTAAGGGAAAACCATATCCGCCGGGCTTCTTTTCCTATTTACCATAGTATGGTTGCAGAATCAACATGTCTAGGTTTAAATTTGTTTTGCAGCAACAGCAATTCTAGGTTTAAATTTGTTTTGCGATGTGTTTGGTTGTATAACTAGGTAAATTTTGAGTGTTTAGGGCAGTTGACATGTTTTGCTTTTGATTTTTAAGAAAATTGATACCCCTCTAAACTTTATTTTGAACTGTGTGATGTAAATATGTTTGACCTTCATAGATCTTGTTATGGCATTAGAGTTAGGGACATGAAAATTGTAGCTAATAATTACATAAACTGGATATGTACTGTAACTATATGAGATAGTATTGTGTCGTATGAGTGTCAGATGATACTTAGTTCGCTTTGTGTTTTAAATATGAAAATTTCTTGGTTCGTCTTGCTAAGGTTATAGTATAGTTGATTAGGAAAGGATCATAGGCCATTTTTTATTGTAGTCTCATCTGATGTGGATTTATGCACCTCAGAGTTGTTATTCGAGCTTATTTAGTTGTGTTTTGAGGAATAGTTGTGTGCTTAATGAGTGAATAATGATATAATTTACTATCCAAGTGTTTAAGTACTTTATTACAATGTTTAAGGTGTTTTCTAAAAAAATTTGCACTAAAATTCGTCACTTAGAGTGAAACCGAGGAAACTAGTGTTAATAGCTTGAGCTAGGTGTTGTTCTAGTTGATATAGATGATTCTAATGTGCTTAATGAGTTACTAATGGTATTATTTTTTAATTATTTGGGGAATAACTTGTTTTGAGTGTTCAAGTTTTAATTGAATCAATCCAAGAGTTAAAAAAACTAAGCTAAAGATTAATAGGACGAAACTTGTTCTTAGCTTAAGTTTCTATTTCACCGTTATGGATTGTGTGTTGTTTTTATCTCTAATGTAAACTACACAAAAGTCTTGGAATGTATTAACGAATGCACGGGATAGGATTTGATGTAAAACAGACACTTTGGATGTGCATAGAGAGTATCTGACCCATGTCGTGGCTATTAGGCTCATTACATACATATGTTTCTCCCTAAGGGACCCAAAATAGTATATATCATCGATTAGGGAACTTCGCGCACCCTATCACCTGCTATGAGCTCCACAACATGTACCCTAAGTAAATTTCAACAGTTTTGTCCTCCAATAAATAGGCCACTTGAACATGATTTATGGACCTTTGATGACTTTGAAACTTTTATAGGGGATGGAAAACACTTAAATTAGGGTTTTTATTCTTTTACTTTAGTTTATTATTGTATTTTATCTAGTATTGATCCATGTTGATTACCATTACGTCAATGAGTGGCTAAAAGCCCTTTATCGAGGTAAAGGCCAAGAACATGATTACTATTGCTTTGAATTGATTTGCTTTTGATTGCTTATCATATTTAGTTGTTTATTTATCTTTTTTATAACTATTTTAAGGATTATATACCCTTAGAATACATCAAATGTCCTCTTTGTGAGATCGGGAGAGGGAATTATAGGATAGAATGTAGGGCTAAATAGAGTAAGATTCTTATTGTTTTAAAAAATAAGATATTTGAATTAGTGTCTAGGATATAGATACACCTAGAAGACTTATTTGGTTAACTACAAAATGAAATATAAATGCGTTTAGCTTAGGTCTCACATCCCCGCTCGATGTACTTGTGGGGCTAAGTTAGATAGGTGATTAGAGGATTGAAAGACCATGATCATAAAATCAACCTCGTGAATCAACATCCAAGATAATATATCTAACAAACAAAGTTCAATAGCTCAGTATGATTATTCGCAGTATTTTAACCCCGAGTTTCTCTTTATTGATTATCCGACACTCTTACCTTCTGCATTATTTACTTTACTTTTAATTCACAACTCAAACACTCTTCTGTCATATTTGCACCACTTTAATCTCAACGGTTAAACTTGAATTGTGTATTTTCTTAGCACTAGTCCCCGTGGGATCGATACTTGGCTTCTAAAGGGTCATTTTACTACTTGGTGAGACCATGTACACTTGACTATGCACTAGGGAGCAACAAGTTTTAGTCTCCATTATCGGGGACTTATAAATAAGAAGATATCTTATTTTTAGTTTAGCTATATTGAGTTGCACACTTTTTAGTATTTTTTTAGTTTCCCTTACTTTTTTCAAACTCTGCTTGAAATGTCAGCCTAGAATCGATTGTTTTTGAGTGATGATGATTTTTGCCATTTTTATGAGGGACCCTATCGAGAGGCTTTTTGTCCAGATTTTGATAGAATCATGTGGATGAGACCTTCAAAATATGAGGTGGATACTATCCTATCTGTGAAGAAGACCATATATTAGTGTGAGGTTTGTAGCAATAGTGGTCATTCTATAGCTACATGTGCTGTCAATCCTGAGTTAGTGATATTTATGGGCAATGTTGAAAGGCCATATTATGGGAATGCCTATAATAAATAGTGGTAGACTCAGCTACCATTTCAATCATGGAACAACCAACAACAATAATTTTAGTAGCAACAGAAAAACACATAGGCCAGTAACATAGAGGAGATGTTAAAAAAGATCATGGACACCCAAGAACAGTTGGTTGTTGAACTTAAAAATCAACAAATAATTTTGAAGAATTATGAGTATAAGTTGGGGCAGATACGACAGGCACAAATTACTAGATCTTAAGGTGGTTTGCCAAGTGACATTGAAGTTCCTAAAAAAATGAAAATCACTTTAAGTAATGGTAAAGAGCTTAATTAAGAACCTCCGAACACAACTAAGGAGGCAGATGCAGAGTTGACTCTGAAACTAGTTGCAGACCAAGTTAATAATCATTTGAGGAAGTCTAAGTACTCAACTACTAAAGTTACTAAATGGGTTAAGGATATACTGCCACAACCATCTCCACAGAGGCAGAGAAAAGCATAAGAGCATACTAGACAATTTATGGAGAAAACACAAGAATTTCATCCATTCAACTGTCATCTTTCTCTTGAGACTAAAATTGAGAATGTGAATAAGAGTAAGTGTGTTATGGATGGTGTAACTTTGTAAGAGGTATTGGTTGGGCCTCATTCAAAGCACTTTTTAATATTAAGTTTAGATGATAACATATATATAAAGTCGTCTAAAATAGTGGAAGAGTGTAAAGATAAGGAACAAGAATCCTATATTCTTAATTTTACACTAGAATAGAAAAACAAAGACATACCTAACTTTAAGGCTGAGTGGTTTACCATGCGCCATCCATTACTCAGTTCACTCATCTTTGTACCACCACCCTATAAGCAAAGCAAAAAGATAGGTACAAGGTTGGGTATGAAATTATATCTCAATGTAGAGGGAAAAGTTGATTGGTCGTTCCCTGAGACTATATGCGCTGGTTGGGTGGAAACCCAAGTTAAGATATGTTTTATTTTTAGTATTTTAGTTTTTAATTCACTAGTTATTATTTTTGTTAAGTCACAGGTTGATGAAAAGTCTAAGTACTAGAAAACCTAAGCTAAGGAGTATGGAAAAGACTAAGTGTGGGGTCCCAGGACCCTCTTAATACTAAAAGATGCTAATAGCTAGGCCCAGAGGCCTCAGGTAGTGTTTCTATCTCTACTTTTGAGTATACTCTAGGGACAAAGTATAATTTTAAGTGTGGGTGGGGAAATTCCCATTTTTAGGAGAAATTGTTAAAAAATTTTGCTTTAGGTAAGTGAGATATTCTTGTTGGTGCTATGTATGAATGCATGATGCAAGTTTTTTGGTTGTAAAAGCATAATGATTGTGTAAATTACTACATTTTAGACTCATATGCTCATGATTATGACTCTTGTACTTGTTGGCTTAATGTTGAATTCATGAGATTGTTTGGTTGAGAGCCTATGATGATCCTACTTGAGTTGAGCATGAGCCATGCGTGTAAGAGGTGTTCATATATTCCTTGTTGCATTTGATAGTAGAACTTGCCAGGTGTGTATACAAATCGAAATAAAAAGTGTAGGTTTAGGAGATAATATAGTCATTTCTTTGATTGCCATGTTTCACACCTTATTTTGACCTACCTTTGTGCATAATCCTAGTTAAACCCATCAAGACTTTAGCTTATTTTATTTGGTAGCCTCATATGTAGCTTATATCACCTTCATTGATAGACCTTAATTTGATCCAAAGCTCCTAAGTATTTTAGTATAAAATTAATTGAGTTAAGGAGTTTGAAATTCAAGTAGGAGAAAGGTGAAAGTGAATCCCCAAAGTAATATTTATTAGTGTGTACAATTGATGTGTTATGGTTGGGAGTTAGAGAAATTTATGCTAAAAGAATTTTATATTTTTAGCCCAGTTGTGTTACAATGAACTTGTTTTGGCCCTGGTCCTCCTTAGATATTGCGCACCTCAACTAAGGAAAATCACTTAAGTTTAAGGTGACTATGTTAGTGGTGTGTAACATAAAGTAGGTGTGAAGAAGGGTAAAATTGAATCATGAATTAATAGACAATACTCCCACCATAGTGTATGTGAATAAGCTTAAAGAGATGGGGCAAAACAAAATATAGTGGTAGGTAGAAGTTGTGGAAATTGGTTATTAAAGGTGAATTAAATGAAAACTGTGATGTATTAAAGAGCTTAGGGAAGATAGTCACTATTCCTGATCAAAATAGTTCCTACCCATCCCTTAACCTACATTACAACCCTTAAATTCCTGCTTGATCCTAAGCTTCATCATTCTAATAGTAGTGGAGTACTACACTAAGGGAAAGCCTATGGTTCATCTTGTGTAACTTTTGAATTCTTTGTGAGAGTGATCATAAGATTATTCTTGTACCCAATTTTAATAAATTGCATTATTGTGAGTGATTATAGGTAAATCTCTTGTTGTTAGGGAACATGTTTGATGATAGTTGAGTGATTTGTATGATATCTTTGATTGACCAATATGTATAGTTTTCAAACTAGGTGAGTCAATTCTTGAGTCTACGATCTTTTGAAGTAGTATTCTTGAACTGTCAATTGTGTTTGTAACATGCTTAGTGTAGGAACTTACATTTTGTGTAGTCATTGTAGTACGATATTGAGTGTATTGCTTTTAGTAGAATTGTGGAGTGACCTCAACTTATGATTCTTAGAGTAAAGAGTTGTTCAATAATGAACAAGGCTTTAAGTGTGGGGTGATGATCTAAGGTGGATTTATGTACCTCAGAGTTATTATCCGGGCTTGTTTAGTATTTTTTTGAGGAATACTTGTCTTCTTAATGAGTGAATAATAATTTAATTTATAATCCAAGTATTTAAGTACTTTATTATAATGTTTAAGGTGTTTTCCAAACAAGTTTGTACTTAAATTGGTCAATTAGAGTGAAAATGAGAAAACTAGTGTTACTAGCTTGAGCTAGGTGTTGTTCTAATTGATATCGATGATTCTAATGTGCATTCCTAATGGTATTATTATGTAATTATGTGTGTAATAAATGTTTTTGAGAATTTAATGTTCAATTGAATCAAACCAAGAGTCAAAACACTAAGATAAAGATTAATAGGACAAAACTAGTTCTTACCTTAAGTTTCTCGTTGACCTTTACGGATTGTGTGTTATTTTGAGATCTAATTTGTGGTTTTTAATGATATAGTATGCTTTTTTAGTTGATTATTATGATATGTTAATGATATAAAATCTTTAAATCAAGTGAAAAAAACACAAAAAGGCTTGTAATGGATCAACGAAAGCACAGGACAAGATTTCACGTAAAACAAATACTTTGGATGTCCATGGCTCATATATGACCCAAGACCTGTCAATTTGGAGTTTTCCACACATAGGAATCTCACTAAGGGAACCAAAATAGTATGTATCCATGATAAGAGTGCGTCATACACCCTAGTCCCTTCTCTAAGCTCTGCAACGCGCACCATAGGTCAATTTCGGTAGTTTTGTCGTCCTATAAATAGGACACTTGAACTTGATGTTATGGACCTTGGAAGACTTTGAAACTTGTATAGGGGCTTAAAAACACTTCAATTAGGGTTTTATTCTTTTACTTTAGTTTATTTATGGATTTTACCTTATTTTCATCCATGGTGATTATGACTATGTCCATGAGTGGCTAAAAGTCCTTTTCCGGGGTTAAGGCCAAGAACATGATTACTATTACTTTGAATTGATTTGGTTTTGATTTATTATCATTTTTGGTTGTTTATTTATCCTTGTTATAACTATTTCAAGTATTAACTACCCTTAGAATTCATTAATTATTATTTTTTTAAGCTCAAGAGAGGGAATAAGAGGATAGAATATGAGGGTAAATAGAGTAAGGTTCTTATTCTTTTATAAATTAAGGCATTTGAATTAGTGTCTTGGATAGAGATATACCTATAAGCCTTATTTCATTCACTATAGGATGAAATATTAATGCTTTTATCTTAGTTGTCATATCCTCTCTCAATGATGTAGTTGTAGGGCTTAGTTAGATAGGTTATTAGAGGCCTTAGAAACCATGATCATAAAATCAACCCCATTAATCAACATCCAAGATAAGAGATCTAACCAATGCAGTTCAATAGCTCATTATGATTGTTCTCAGTGCTTTAACCCTGGGTTTCTCTTTATTTATTGTCCAAAACTTTTTCTTTCCGCATTGTTTACTTTATATTCAATTCACAACTCAAACACTCTTTTGTCACATTTACACCACTTTAAAATCAATGGTTAAACTTAAATTGGGTAGTTACTTAACACTAGTCACTGTGGGGTTGTACCTCACTTGTAAAGGGCCACTTTACTACTTGGTGAGACAACGTACACTTGTGTGTGCGCTAGGGTACAACATGGTCCACTTTTAGCCTAAATGACCTTACCTTTAATAAATAGTATCTACTGATCCCTATTTTGAGCCTTATAGCCTATTTCTTTATTTCACCTTTCACCTTCCTATTTGTATTACAATAAACCTATTTTGTCCTTAGTCCACCATGGATATTATGTACCTTAACTCAGGAAAATTTCCTAAGTTGAGGGTGGCTATTATAGGGGTGCATGATGTAAAGTGGGTATTAAGAAGGGTAAAATAAAACAAAATAAAGTATGACTGGTTGTGGTAGCAAAAGAAAAAGAAATGAAAAAGAAAAATATGAAAAAGTTGAAAAAGAAAGAATAAAGAAACTACACCCAACCTGAATGTGTTTTAAAATAACAAGGGAGAAATAAGGGTAGAAATAAAGTGAAAAATAGTTAATAAGTGAAACTCTAAAGTAAGTTTAGTGCTAAGGAAGCTTAGTCACTTGATATCCATATGGACCATACTAGCCCTTGAAGACTACATTACAAGACGATAAAAGTCCTATAGTGATCCTGACTTGACTGTCTGAAAGCTTAGGTGTAGAAAATAAGGAAAAGCCTATGGTATTTGACATTTATTGATTGGAACTTCATTTTTGAGTGTAAATGTCTCTTTATCGTCCATGCATTGATATGCTTGATTTTATATATGAGTAAGTGGGACTTCTTTTGATGTGAGGGCACATAGATAGAATTGCTAAGTTGCATACTTGTTTGAGTAAGGGTGACTTACATGTATGCATGGTTGTCTATTGCTAATTTAATTGTCATTACTTGATTCCTTTTTGTCATACTCATGTGCTTCAAATGAACACGCAGTTGGTTTTCACTTGAGGTATAAAAGGGGATAATGAATTTGAACGTAAGGTGATGACTGACTTCTTTGGATATCTTAAATTCTCCAAGTTAAGCGTTGTTTTTGGTCTTTCTTTTTATTTTGTTTCTTGAGGACATACAATATTCTAAGTTGAGGGTGTTGATGTGCTATGAATTTATAACACTTTTGAGGCTTAAAACTTTGAAAATATGTATGATTCTTAGGGTGTTTTGTTAGATATGATGTGTTTTGTGTAAGTTTTGTAGGAAATTAGGTTTTGGATTCTAAGTTTAAGAAAAAGATGAAAAATAGAGTTTTTCACTACTTATATGAGTATTTTTGGGGTGTATGTAGCACTTACCGGGTGTGTGTGACCAAAGCATGTACTATAAATTGAAGTCCAGAGACTTGGTTGTAGGAATTTGAATACTTTGGCACTTACCTGGGTCAAAGTTCAGACCATATGTTGTCCTTATGGACCATAAGTGGCTAAGGTAAGTATCAAAAGTCATGATCCAGAGAATGAAAAGCTACAGAAAAACTTTTTAGGACTTACATTGGTCCATTTGCAGACCGTATGTAGTACATACGGGGTTGTATATGGCCCATGTAAGTGGCCACTGACTCCATTTTTCCTTTTTGGGGCATTTATTTTTAGGGTTTCCTGATGTACTATAAATATCCTTTATGTGTTTTTTTTAGTAGAGGTAACACATTTTTTTATACTTATAAACATATATTCTGATTTTGAGATCCGAATTTGGTCTTGGAATTATTTTGCATTAATTTTGGTTGATAATTTAGTTAAAGTTTTGGGTTTTCAGTTGTGGTTATTGTGATTTTATCTAATGCTTTCAATTATGAATATTGTTGATTATTTCATAAACATGAGAAGCTAAAACCCTTAGCTAGGGTTGCAAAAACCCTAGTGGATTGATGAAGTAGGGAAAGTTCTATGTTGTTCTGAATTGATACCCACGCATGTATTGTATTATCTTCAATTTAATAATGTCTTAGCCGTTGCAAACGTTAGGATCCCACCTAGATTATTGCTACTTGCTCCAAAAGAGGAGTAGTACTAGGAAAAGTTAATTACAATAGTAATTTAAATATTAAACATCGATCCATACTAATAAGTATTATCTAAGTTAGATTGTTAACAATCATATAATAACTAAAGACCCAAAAGGTAATAATTTACTGGGATCTGGGATAAGAGTTAGTAAAGTGAAATTTTGAGACTCAAAAGGTAAAGGATGAAATTTATTAACTAGTCCAAAAGATAGTTGATAGTACTTAACTTATCAGATTTTGCATGCAAGGTAATGGGTTTGTTCAATAAATCATGATAGGCCTACTGAGTTGAGAAGCCAGGGGGAACACAATCCTAGTGTTCATCTATGACTAGTTATAACGAGAGTTGATAGTTGTTACTTGTTAGATATTTTCACTACAATCCCCCCATTTAGTTTCCCAGTTCTACCCATTGATAACAATAGTTAAAAGACACAACTCCACAAATTCCCTTGGGATTCAACCCTAACCTTTGTTGGTTTACTATATTTTACAATGACCACATTATCTTTATATTGAAGGTGTAGCTTAGGCGTTATCAATGCAATTATTATACGAAATGAAGGTAGGTTATGGCTTATTTATAGCAAAAGACTTAAATGACCTTATGATTATATGTAAATTGAGTGTTCATGGTTGCTTTTAGGCACTACTTGTGATTATTGACTATATTTGCATTTGCATTAATATTGATGATAAGTATTGCGTTGTTGTTGAGATGATTTAATGATATTGATGATAATGATGATATGATATTGTTGATGATATTGGGATCATAATGATGATGATGTTGAAAATAATATTGATGATGATATTGAGATGAGAAAAAGTCTATAAGCACATCTTGCACACATACATTCTTCATATGAATTTTAATGTGCATTTATATATATGTATATAAATATTATGATGAATCTTGCTAACAAATTTGCCTAAGTGTCAAAGGTGTAACTGGGTTCCTATATTCTTTCTAATGGTAGTGTTATATCTGCACTTTGGTGTCTTAAATGTAAGTTCTATATTGTTGTTACTTTCATTTGATTGCCTATTTGAATAGTGTCAAATTGAATCAGTCTATACAACTTACTAATACTAGGTTGATGTGTTGATACTGCATGTGCTCTTTTTTTATTGGGTGTAAAGCATGTTTAGTGTTTGAGATATGACCTCAACTCTAGCCAGCATTTGTAGACTTCTATTTAAGAGTGATCTTGTAACACCCCTGGGTTTTAGACTCTGAAATCCCTGAGGTGTTGTCGACACTACTCTGACCACGACTCTAGTGATGAGTCATTATCACTCGTCATGAGTCATAGAGTGGGACTTGTTGTCATGTCATAAGTCATGGTGAGTGATGCGTGACTATATCAGTAAGGGGTCAAAAATTTGATCCCCAGGTAATGAGCCTAGGTAATGACTCGTGGCCTCATGATTCATTACCTGACCCATGACGACTAGACCTAATTTTTCCTACACATTTTAATTAGGGGCTATTTGGTCTTTTCTTACCTATTCACTATTCCTCATGACTTAAAAATATCTAAAGGACCCTATTTACATTAGTTATCAAATTTAAACACTACTCCCTCTTTTCTAAATCCTATGTTAAGAGAAAACTAGGGCTCATACGAAATTCATTTTTCAAGCTTCAAACTCTAGATTTTTTCAAAATTCTTGTGTGTTTCAGGCATGTCTCTCATCCCTAATTTAAATTTTATATTATGGAACATGTTTTAATTATTGTTTATGTGATTTAATTGGGGTTTGAAATTAGGTTAAGGGCTATTGGTTGTTTACTATTTGAATTGGTTTCCCATGGTTTGAATATGTCATTCATGCTTGATAAATGGTTTTGGGGATGGAATGGGTGCACTTTTACGGGAATTTAGAATGGGGGACATGGGTTTCCAGAAATTGATGGATATTGGATTGGAAAATAGTATTAACCTCAACCCACCTTTCATAACTTTAGTTTTAAATATAGAACTTTCATGATTAATCCATTGTTGATACTACTGTATTACTTTAATGGACAAATAGATAAAACACATTTGAAAGACCTTGGTAGCCATGGATTTTTATTTATATAGGAACTTGGGAGTAAATTGTCTAATTAGAATGGATTGGCATAATTATATAAGCTTGAAAGCATAATTGGTATGATGGTACCAAAAGGTAAATGCCTTAATAAATGACTTCTTGGTTAATAGTTGGGATTATGTGCAAATAGTTTAAGTTAGGCTTAAAGAGAGTTATGTACCTCGTCGTTAAGGTGGAGGTCCTAGGGGTACCAGTACTGGAACCCATATTTGCTAGTGTGGTGGTCTATATAACCGTGTGCTTGGTTCACACATTATATTTTCTTGGATGACTGGATCCTTAGTTTCTTTGAATATCCTTAATTCATGTGGCAAACATACGCTGGGGCCCTTTCAACAAGGAAAGATAAACCCATATAGTTTGTGGGTTCCCTTAAGATGAATAGAGCTACATAGTCTAGGTTAATGTTCTTAAACTCTCATGTTCATAACCCTTTACCCTACCCAACATCCTATATAAGTATATATGAATGTGTGCATAGGGTTTTGACTGGTTTTAGATATGTCATTATTTTACCACTTTCCCTGAGTTACATGCCAGTGCTTATTCCACTGCCCATCCCAGGACAGTGCATTATTTTATGATATAGGGTCCTAGGGTTCTTTTGTTAGTCTTTTGCAGCATTAGGTAGTGCGGATATCAGTTGAGTTTTTATGAAATGGTAATCCTCCATCGATTGGAAAGCTTTACTATTTTAGTAGGTTTCTTATTTAGATTTTAGGTATTGTGACTTTTTGTTTTCATGGTAGGGGGCATGTCCTGACCTATTTTGGTATTTTAGATTAGAGGCTTTCGTGGACAAGTGTTGGTGGATTATTATTTGAATTCTTTGAACGGCTATTTGATTCATCTATTTCTACTACTATTATTATTGATTTGATTGGCTTTTGCTTTATTTTTATGATTATTGTTCTCTTGAAGTTAAATTAAGGGGGTGGTCTCGAGTCTATGGTGCGCTTGAGATGCCCATCATGACTAGGCCCTGATTTAGGTTGTGACAAAATTGGTAATAGAGCACGGTTTAGGGTCTTTGGATATCCACAAAGCCTTATTGAGTAGAGTCCATTTTATTGGTGTGTAGCATGCCACACTTTTAAGGGGAAGGCTACAAGGCATTTAGGAATGTTTTCATTTTTTGTGTTCCTTTCGGGCAGTAGAGTTTGGTGTCATGAATTCTCCTAACTCCTAGCTTCTCATATTTAAGATCATGCCTCCTTAAAGATCTGACATTTATAGTATCTCTACTGGACCCTCTGCCTTTCTGAGCAAAATATGGAGGGAACTCGCCCTTTTTATGGAGTGCAGACCCCATCTAGGATCCCTCCTTATGACTAAGACACCACATGTGGAGTTCTACCAATCTCTACAAGCCTCCATTAGGATTCTTGGGCTTATAGTACTCATGCCCAGATGCCTCAAGGTGATATCTCTAATTTGGAGTTTTGGCAGTCCATTCATATGTTTGCTTCACTAGTGGCCTCGCAGTGTCGTCAGTCTGATCATGTTAGTTCTATTGCTCATTCAACTTAGCTCTCCTGGGTTGGCTAGTTCTTAAGGTTGAATCCTAACCTTTATAGGCTCTAAGGTTCAGGAGGATCCTTAAGGTTTGGTGGATGAGATGGAGAATATTTTTAGGGTGATGCATGATATTGATTCCAGAGGTGTAGAGTTTGTTGCACATCAACTAAAAGATGTAGCTTATCAGTAGCTTTAGCTTTGTTATACTAATATTAATTAGGAAAAATTACCTAAAACCTTAAATCTACTTTATATTATTACACAAAATTTTATAATTTCTCTCTCTATAATTCATATACATAACTCTACCTCCCATTTATATGGTTTTTTACCTTATAAAGTACGTACAATTAAGGAGCCATATTCAAGAAGGCTAGGGTTTTATCTTGCGGATTGCTTTGGAGCTGGCTTTGGTGATTTCTTTCTGTCAATTCTTCGGTGTAAGGCATGATTCTCTTCCCTTATTGTAATTTCAACTAAAGGTATTGTTTATATGATTGATTTCATGGTTTTACTATTTCATGACTATGGTTTTCAACTATTATTTGGGGGGTTTTGATATTACATATTTGGTTATCGTTTTAACTATGCTTTTACATACATTAATGGTGGATTTGGACAATTGGATTCCACTGTAATGGTTTAATGATCTTTGGAATTGGTTTTGGTTATATTATTCCCCCAAGGTGTTTGATAAATTGCTTATAAAGATATGTTTATTGCATTGACTTTTTTTAATCGAACTCTTGCATGTTTAAAACTGGATAAAGAATTTATTCATGGTTTGAATGGTTTAAAAAGGCTAAAGTCTCGTGGTTATGCTTGTGGAGAACATAGAAGTCTCCTAAGTGGATGTAATTTGGTAAAAGGAAGGGCACCTAAGGTCCCCTAACCTAAATGGTTTGGCTTGTGATATTACTTGCAAGTTATGGGGTTGTATGACGATAACACCAATATTAGCCTTGGTTAATAAATGGTAAATAGATTGTTTAGGCATGGTTTTAATTGGGCATTAATAGCGGGGTATGTAGCTAAGCCTTGGAAGGTAGCGGTCCCGAGGGGACCAAAATTGAAAACTCATAGTTTGCGATATAAGGGGTCTTGATGACCATGTGCATGTTATACATTTTCTATTAGGGGATGTACTAGTCATTCCATGGGATATTCTCTGGTCGTGTGGCTACACGCACTGGGGCCCTTTCAGTAGGAGGAGTTGAACCCATATAGCCCGTAGGTGGTTAGGATGACAAAGCTACACAGCCCAGGTAAAAGGTTTTAAATGCATGCTAAACTCGATTCCCTTTCCTGGCACTTATATATATGTATGGTTGTATGCATTATGGATGTTTTAACTTTGTTTTATAACTGGCATTATTTTATCATTATCCTGAGAGTCATGCTAGTGGTTACTCGTTAACCTCATTTATTGGTGGTTGTATACCCATGCTATGCAGAAATCATTCATTCTACTCCCCCTATTAAGCAAGCGGATTTGATATTGGCATTTAGATTGAAGTGGTAGGCTTCCATCCTTTCAGAAGGCATCATTTCATGCTATGGATACTTTTAGACACTTTTTTTAGTTTTGGATATTGGTTTTGGCCATGGTTAGGGGCATGTACGAATTGGATTTTTTTAAACTTTTGGATAGAGGCTTTGTGGTAATTTTGAGGGTTGGTATAGGCGGGACCAATGGAGGTGTCAGCCTTAGCATTGGTTTTGATATTGAGGCTGGCATCATCAAACATGATTTTCACTGTTCCATCATACTATATTTTGGGATTGATGTTCATATTATGTTTTTGTATTCCCTTTTGGCTTATGGTCTATGGCTTTGTTGGTATGGTTGGGAAGTTGTTGTGGTACGGTTGGACTCAGTTGGGTCAGTCACGGTAGTTATCCTATCCTAGAGTCTTAATGAGAACAATAACACTATCTTGTTATATTTTGAAATTCAAGCCATCTAAGGCTGGATATAGGTGGTTGGGTTGGGTAACAGTGGGCGGTCCCTGCTCCTGGTTTGACTTTAGATGTCCATTACGACAAGGCCCAGGGTCAGGTTATGTCATGGTTAAAATACTTTTGGTGTTGAGGTGAAGGAGAAGCAGGCCTTGGATCCATTACTTATGTAGATTAAGAATGATGTGGGTCAGCAGAATGTTATAGCATTCAAAATTGGGGGAGATGGTATTCAGAGGTATCAAGGGAGATTGTGTGTTCTTACTGTTAATGGGCGATGGGAAAGGATTTTTACTGAGGCTCATGATTCTAGATATACGGATCATTCGAGTTTGACTAAGATGTACCATGACTTGAAGGAGTTCTATTAGTGAAACAACATGAAAAGGGATGTGGCACATTTTTTGGCTAAGTGTATGGTTTGTCAGCAAGTCAAGGTAGAACATTTAAGGCCTGGTGGTATATATCAAGAGATAGAATTGCCTATGTGGGAGTGGGAAATGATCAATATGGATTTCACTATAGGTCTTTCATGGTCTTACAATTAGTATGATTCAATTTGGGTCATTATGTATAGGATGACTAAGTCGGCTTACTTTTTATCGATAAGATCTAATTACTCAGGAGAGGATTATGCTAAGTTGTTCATTCAGGGGATAGTTAACTTTCATGGAGTTCCTAAGTTCATCATTTTAGATTGAGGTACGTAGTTTTCTTCTCAGTTTTGGCATTTATTTCAAAAAAGTTTGAGTACTCAGGTGAACCTTATCATCGCTTTCCACCCTCAAATTGATGGACAAGCGAAGCGTACTATTAAGACTTTGGAGGATATACTAAGGTAATGTGTGATTGATTTTAAAGGTAGTTAGGTTGATCATTTACCCCTCATATAGTTTGCATTCAATAAAAGTTACCATTCTAGTATTCAGATGGCTCTTTTCGAGGCTCTATATGGTTGGAGGTGTAGGTCTCTTATTAGGTTGTTTGAGGTTAGTTATATTAGGTTATTGTGTCCATACTTGGTTCACCAAGTCATGAAGAAGATGGGGGTGATTAGAGAAAGGCTTAAGACTGCCCAGAGTTGCCAAAAGTCCTATGTATATGTGAGGCAGAGGGAGTTGGAGTTCGAGGTTAGTTTGGGTGTTCTTGAAAGTTTATCCTATGAAGTGAGTCATAAGGATTGGGATGGATGGGAAGCTTGGTCCATATTATGTTGTCCTGTACAAGATTTTGAGCAATGTTCAGAATGTTGCTTATGAGTTAGAGTTGCCTGCGAGTTTGCCTTCCATTCATCCTATTTTTCATGTGTCAATGCTGAAAAAGTGTGTGGGTGATCTTCCTTGATTGTTTCTATGGAGGATGATGGCATTTAAGATTCCTTGTCTTATGAGGAAGTCCCGTGGAGATATTAGATAGGAAAGTTCATAGGTTGAGAACTAAGGATGTAGCTTCGGTAAAGGTGCTTTGGAGGAATCAAAAGGTGGAAGAGACTACTTGGGAAGCTGAAGAAGATATAAGGGCCAAATACCCATCCTTGTTCCCCGTGTTGGATTAAAAGGCTTAAGGTATGAGTTTCTCTCATTCTGTTGTTTTTTGCATTAGTTCTTGGATTCTGGTTGTACTTTCAATGTCATCGTGTTAAGGGTTCCCCAATTCCTCATTCGGGGATGAATGGTCCTAAAGAGGGGATAATGTAACACCCCTGTGCTTTGCTAACACTACCCTGACCTCAACTCAGGTGATGAGTCATTACCACTCATCATGAGTTGTAGAGAGGGACTCATTGTTGACAATAGTAAGATTGCCAAAGGTTATTGCTTTTATCACGACTCCTTATGACAAGTCGTTTTGTCAGGTCATGAGTCATGGTGAGTGACTCGTGACCATTGAAGTAAGTGGACAAAAATTTAATCCCCTGGTAACGAATCTAGGTAATGACTCGTGGTCTGACCTCATGATTCGTTACCTGACCCGTGATAACTGGGCCAATTTTTATTTGGCGATCTTTAGTCTTTTCCTACCTATAAACTATTCCCCGTGACTTAAAAACATCTAAAGGAGCCTTTTAACATCAGTTATCAAAATCAAATACTATTCTCTCCTCTCTAAATTGCAAATCGAGAGAAAACTATTGTTTACAAGAAATTCAATCTTCGAGCTTCAAACTCCAGATTTATTCTAAATTTTTGTGTGTTTCAGGCATATATCTCATCCCTAACTCAAATTTTATACTATGTCACATGTTTTAATGGTTGTTTATGTGATTTAATTAAGGGTATGAAATTAGGTTGAGGGCTTTTATTTGTTTACTACTAGAATTTTTTTCCCATGCTTTGAATATGTCATCCATACTTGATAAATAATTTTTGGGATGGAATGGGTGCACTTATGGGAATTCGGAATAGGGAACATGGGTTTCCCTAAATTGATGGATTTTGGCTTTGAAAACAGTATTAACCTTAACCCACCTTTCATAAATTTGGTTTTAAATATGGAACATACATGGTTTAACCCACTTTTGAAACTATTGCATTAAATTAATGTACAAATGGATAAAATGTATTTTAAAGGATTTGGTGGCTATGGTTTTGGATTTTTAAAGGAACCTAGGAGTCAATTGGTTCATTGGAATAGATTTGCATAATTATATAAGCTTGCAAGCATAATTGTTATGCTGACAAATGGTAAATGCCCTAATAAATGACTCCTGGGTTAATAGTTGTGACCATGTGCAAATATTTTAAATTGGGATTAAAGGGGGTTGTGTAACTTACCATGAAGGTGGAGGTCTCAGGGGACCATTACTGAAAATCATATTTTCTAGCATGGGGGTCTATATGATCGTGTGCTTGGTTCACACATTATATTTTTAGGATGGCTGGAGCCTTGTCATATCTAGTTCTCCTTAGAATTTCCTTGGTTTATGCGGCTAACACGTGCTGGGTCCCTTTAAGCAATGAAAGTTGAACCCATATAGCCCATGGGTACCTTTAGGATGGATAGAGCTACACATTCCAAGTTAATATTTTTAAACTATCATGTTCATGACCCTTTACCCAATCCCAACATCCTATATAAGTATATATAAATGTGTGTAGATTTCTTTGACTTATTTTGGACATGGCACTATGTTACCACTTTTCCAGAGTTATATGTCTGTGCTTATCCCACTGACCATCCTTAGACGTTGTACTATTTTACAATATAGGGTTCTTATGTTATTCTTGTGCAGCGTTAGGTAGTGCGGATATCAGTTGAGTTGTCATAAAGCGGTGATCCTCCATCATTCAGAAAGCATTACCATTTCATAGGTTCCTTTTTCAAATTTTGGGAATGTTGACTTTTCTTTGTCATGGTTGGGGGCATGTACTGACCTAGTTTAGTATTTTGGTTCACAGGATTTCATGGGCAAGTATGGGTGGATTGTTTTTTGAATTCTTTGAACCATCATTTGAGTCATCTATTCATATTACTATTATCATAGGTTTGATTAACCTCCTCTTTATCTTTATGATTATTATGCTCTTAAGGTTAGGCTAAGGGGATGGTCTCTGGTCCACGGTTAGAACTTCAGTTATAGATTTTTTTATGGAGAGGTTGGTTCATGAGGTCAGTTTTTTTAGAATGTGCAGTAAAAAAATAGCTGAAGAGAGGTCTTACGTTTCTAACTCAGACTTTCACAGTGGAAAAAGTAACTATTATAGTGGTACCACAGCAGCAAAAAAATATACTGCCCCAATAGGTATCTAATTTTAGTCATAAACCATAACTACAGTAATTTAACTGTTATAGCAGAAACATGTAGTTTTGATGGTTTTAAAACTCAAAAACCCTTTTCATCCTCCTTTTTCTGGAAAAAAACAAGGCTTTGGGAAGGTAATTTTCTATAAAATTTTAGAGGTTTTCATCTTTCTTACATTCTAAACTTGAACTATGTTCTCTAATTCCTAAAAATCATTAGAAACTTATTCATGGTCGAATTTGGAGTTTAACCCTAATTAATGAAGTTGTTGTAATGTAATAAGTAAGATTATAAAATTAGCTAATGATTCTCGAGTGTTATAAAACACTAGTGGGTGTAGAATTATGGTTGTTCATTCTAATTCAAGTAGAATTCATGAGGTTTAAAGTGTAGAAAATCATAAGATGATGAAATAGGACAAGTTTATAGTTAAAATCAGTGAATATTGATCCCTAGTGGTTAAAAAAGGATGAATAATTGAAGTATATAATCTTATTGTCATAGATCAAGAATGAAGTGAAGGAAGTGGAGGAGCAACTTTTGTGCTGTTGATTGAGGTAGGTTGAGCTTAATTTGTAGTATATGTGGGCTAGATTCACTTAATTTTGATAGTACTATTGGGAGTATCATGTCTTAGGCATTCAGGGACGACGTTCTAACAAATAAGAAAAATCTGATTAAGCTTAATATTATAGAGAATTGTTGTTTTACTCTATTGTCTATATATTCAAGGCTTAAAATTGGTAGAATATTGAAAGAACTACAATTACATGAAATAGTGTAATAATAATATTTATGGTATTGTATTTTTTGTGGATCCCCTGATGGGTGTTTTTGTTGGTTTGACTTGCTTGATGAATTATAGGGTTTAATTGGTGATGGTGAACGATAACTGAAGATTTAGGTGACCTCCTAAGCTGTAATACTAGTTTATAATATCTTAAAAGGAAGTGGAACTGATAGGGTATATGTTTCAAGTAAGAGAAATCCTTGCTAGAAGATAGTTAGAAGGGTTGGTTGTGATAAGAGGTTGTGATGATATGGCTTAAGAACCTAAATTTGGGTTATTCTAAGTGCTAATTATAAGTTGAATAGAGTCGAATAGTTAAATAATAAGCTAAATGGGATAAAATTTTAAAACCTTAGTTATGGCTTGAATGTATGGGTGACTAAATAGTAATTGAATTATCTATTAAATATGAATAAAAGAAATTTGGAGTGGTGAACGAAATAGGTTAATGAGTTAGAGTATAAATATCAACATGGGTAGAATGTGCACTCCTCAAATGGAGACCTACTTGTTTTGTCTGCTGACATACTTTTCTTTTGTGATTGGGTTTGATAACGCTCAATGGAGCCTGGGGTGAATGGTCCTTTGGGAATGCTAGTGATTTCTAATGGTGGTGACTATTTGTTATTAACTAAAATGATGAAGTAGTGATTTACTTTATTTACATTGTCTTTATTAATTAGATGTTCGATTTTAATTGTTGTTGCTTGCTGTTGCTTGCATTTGATTTTCAATTTGGTGCTTGTGATTTGCCTTCCAGCACGACTTATAATTCTTAACTTCATAGAATATTCACTCATATTTTTTATATTACCTGGTTATAGAGGATTGGGTATGTATGTTGGTTATGATTGACTGGGTACTATGTGTCGCACCCTATTTTTTTCGCAAGAAACGGGATTCAACATGACAACTCTTTTTTTAAGATATTTGAAAGAGTTAATAGTCGCTGCCTAATGAATTAAGGTGCCCTAGGGCACCATTCTAGGCTAATTATGAATTATTTAATTAGTCTACATCACCAAAAATTTGAGTAAAGGTTCAACTTACCTCGGAAGGAAGGTGTTAGGCACCTTTCAAGGTCCACAAAACTAGATCACGGTCTACTTTATATGTTATGTATGGATTCTAAGTGTTAATTATCCAGGTGATGACAATATGCATTAAAAATAAAAATGACTCAGATAAGCAAGAAGATAGAAGAAACACAATAAATATAGAAAAAAAATTGATTAAATAAGAGAACCTAAATTACCCCAAACAATTAAAATATACAAAGTAAATAAAACAGGCTAAAAATTTGAAGGTTCAAACTAGGGTTATCAGCACCTGACTTATTAATGGGTGACAATGTCACATATTGAATCGTCACAATCGGCTCGGGACAACATCAATCATTTCGATCTATTTTCCCAACCCAACTAATTTGCTTATTAGACTTAGAGGCATTCTCAGAAAATGACAAACTAGTGTTCCCTAAAGTGCCTACCCATCCCAACTTGTGGTCAAATAGGCATTGGGCTTTCTACTTTGGATTTATGGAGACAAAGAAGACTATTCAACCTAATTAGACTCGATTCGCGTTAAACAAAATAATAAGGAAAATATTTAGCACATAATGGTCTCAATAAATCTTCTTATTTGATTAAAAGATTGATTAGGTGATTAACTAAAGAAAAATTACTCATTTTCATATAATTAGAACCTATAGGAATGGTATATAAAAATGTCCAACAACTGATTAATATGTTGAAGATTCATTAGTTAAATCCTATAGACAGAATATCTAGATTAATAGGAATCAATATGTTGGTATGGACAAGAAGTTAAATTAAAAGGTTGAAACGTGAATGACATGCTGAAATTTATTAAAATCTATTGTTTAATGTTGAAACTGGCTTTATATTATTGTACAAAATTATGAAACTAATTGTATAAAATTATTATTTAAAATAGAAACTAATTTTTTTAGTATTGCAGAAAAATTATGAAACTGATTGCAGAAAATTATTATTTAAAGTAAAAATTGGTTTTTATTGTTTCAGAAAATTATTAAACTGGTTGCAAAAAATGATTATCTAAAATAAAATTTGATTTTTACTATTGCAGAAAATTATTAAATTGATTACAGAAAATTATTAATTAAAAAACAAAAACTATTTTTAATATAGCTAAAAAATAATTTCAAGGCTGAGATTTAAATCTTGATAGATAAACATGATATTAAAATATTGTGAACACAAAACTAAATGTTGAAAACAAATTAGACATGCCAAAAACTAGCTAAACTGCTATATGTAGTTTTGATGATGAGCAACTAACTGCAAGGGACCAAGTCCTTAGATGTGCAAGATAGAGTACAGCTGGCACGTGTTGTCTACAGAATTTTGTCATCTTGTGTAACAATCTTGCAGGTGCTATTTTGTACTAATTAGGACAGTTGGTCCAATGATCTTTCATCGCTAATCATCACTCAGCTATAAAAGAAAAGAGATGCCTCTTCATCAAGTGTATTTTGGCAAATAAAAAGAGTGAAGAGAGGAAGCAAAAGCCCTATTTCAACACTGCTCAAGTTATTAGCTTTATGAGTGCTTAAATAGGAATTGCTCTTAAGTTAGTACTGATTTGTAACTGAACTACTTATGATATAAGAGTAGTGTTTTTCTCTTTGAGTAGAGAGTGATTAGGTAGAGTTTCCTAAGTGTAAGGTTGATTAGAGTTAATTAGCATAGAGAGTCCTTGTTGGAGTTACCAAGATAAGCTTATAGTAGAGTTGCTACTAGAGAAGGGAGCCTAGAGGTATGCTAAAATCTAGAGAGTAATCAGAAGGTTTATTATAGTGGACTTCTTTGATGCTTGTGAGGGAAAGCTGCGGTTTTTCCCTTCCTGGGTTTCAACATAAATATTCTTATGTTTCTACTCTTCCTGCAATTTCTTTTACTTCCTGGTTAGTTTTTTGTACTTTGTTTGTGATTGATTTTGCGGGACCTGGTCCCTTACATTATGGTGCAGCCCTTAGGGTTTCAACAATTAGTATCAGAGCAAGGTGACTCTAAAAGGTTCACTCCTAGAGTGACCTGGTTAGCATGGCTACTCCACCTAATCAAGAAGAAGGATAATCTACCACTAGACTACCAAAATTCAATGGGAAGTATTATGGGTGGTTGAAGACCAGGATGTTTGACTTCATTATGGCTGAGAATAGTGAGTTGATGGACATAATTCTTGATTATCCTCATGTGCCTGTTAAAAAAGTCAAAGAAGAAGAGGTTACAAAGATGGTTGTTAAAAGATAGAGAGAGTACAATGATATAGATAGGAAAACGATTGAAAAGAATTATAAGGCCAAGAAACTGTTAGTATGTGGCATAGGTCCTAATGAATACAATAGGATATCAGCTTGTGAAAATGCTAAAGAGATCTGGGATTGCTTGAGGACTACTCATGAAGACACCACTGATGTGAAGGATTCAAAAGTAGACATACTTACTAGCAGTATGAAGCCTTAACCATGAAAGAAGGAGAAACAATCTATGAAATGCATACAAAGTTCACTTCTATCATAAATGAGCTTCACTGCTTAGGTGAAGTGATACCCTTGTACAAACAAGTGAGAAAAATTATTGGTGTTCTTCCTAAGTCCTAGGAGATCACATTGGATGCTATAACAGAAGCAAGGAACCTTAAGACCCTTACTATGGATGAACTCATTGGAAACCTAAAAAATCATGAGCTCAAGAATCTGCAAAGGTTGGAGAAGAATGAAGTAACAAGAGAAAAATCCCTAGCATCGAATGCTTTAAAATATGATCCAATTAATGATGAAGACACTAATTTTTCCTATTTGGAAAATAGGATTTTAGAGCTATGAAAAGTAGTGGTCAGTTCCATAAAAGAGGAAGAAATGTTGAGGTGTGTCACAAATATAAAAGTCATGAGCATTTCATCAAGGATTGTCCCATGCACAAAATGGATTATCTGGATTACCTTAAGGCTGCAAGTGACAAAGGAAAGATCAAGGACCAGGTCCATAACAATTCAACGTGGAAGGCTGCAGCTGATTATGCAGTAAAGCAAGCTCTGGCAGCATGGAGAGATTTCTCTAGTGAATTAGATGAGGATAAGAAGTCTAGAGATGTGTCTATGCTAGAAGTGGAAGATAGTTTAGTTATTTATAAATCCTTATTTGCTATCATAGAAAATATAGATGATGAAGAAGAAGATGAGGTAACTTTCTCTTATATACAGAAAAATCTAGGTAACTATTCTGCTAGAAAGATAAAAAGGCAAGTGTATTGATTGACTGTGTATGTGAAATAACTGCTAAGAAGAATACCTTAGAAGAAAAAGTAGAGAATCACGAGCATGAGTTGATTGTTTTAACTCTCTAAATTTTTGGAACTGAAGAGTTATTCACAAAGATAAAATTTGAAAATCTAAATTTAAAGAAGAAAAATGGTGTATACGGTAAAGAAGGAAGCCTCAAGGCTTCAGATTGATCTTGAGGAAAAATTGAAAGCTTCACAAAAACACCTTATATCAGCATTTCAAAGGAATAAAGAGCTAGAGAGGGATCTGGTCTGCTTGAAAGAAGAGTTGAACAAGTCTCTTAAGTGGACTACTTCCTTATCGGTCCTTTATGACTTGACTAGTCAAGGTGTTAGTGATGGTAGAGGTCTGGGATATCAAGGAAAATCCTAACCTGTTAATCTAAAGAAAAAGTTGTTCATGATGATAGAAGCAAAGGGCATAAACTCTTGTACACTCACTGTGGAAGAGACGGGCATTTGAAAAATAATATCAATGCTGGCTTAAGGAAAACTTAAGGAATACTGAATACATTCAGCAGGAGAATGCATATCCTAAAGGCTTTGAGTCTCTAAAAAAGGTTAAGAGGAAGCTATCACTGCCTTAATAGGCTAAGAAGAATTTGATCACACCATTATCCTCCTACTGGGAACTCAAACTTAAGTGGGTTCCCAAATCTAACTTGTAATCATTATACTAGTCTACGGGGGTATTGCAGTCAGGAATAGCTCATTGATTGAAATGGTTTAAAGATCAATGATGGAACATCTGGCTATATTTTCTCTCTTAAGACACTTCAGGTGAAGGTTTCTTATTCTGAAAAGTTGATATCAAAGACCTATTCCTTGGCTTATGGAAGTTGATATTCGAAAAAGGAGGGTGTGAAACTTGTGTTCAAAAATAAGCCCTAGAATGACCTTTAGATTTGATGATGAAAATACTTTGGACAATGAACTAACAAAAAATTTTATGGATTGATGAAAGAGGTGCATGTAGTTCCTTATTAGTCAGGAAAATTACTGATCCTTGGTGGTGCTTAAAATGATGAGCAAAAGGATGAAAAATACAGATAAGTCTTAATTCTCAAGGACCTAGTCCCTAGGAAATTCATCTCAAAAGGAGAAGATTCAGAAGCTTGAATAAATTCAAGTCTGGGACCGAGTCCCCAGACCTATGTTGGGAACAAGTTCGAAGATAAAATGAATGCACAGAGATTAAAGCATGATACTGACTTAGCCTAATATGTGAATCAATGTCTCTCTACAAAATTATCTAGGATAAGGAGATAGGTATCCTTAGTAAAGTAGGTGCATATTAGACTAACTCAGTACCATAAGCTTGCAGGTATTCACCTATGGGAACAGCTTTAAAGTGGACAAATGTTACTTGCAAAAATTTAAAGATTCACTCAAGAAAGAGAGTGACCTAGTCTCATCTCTTAGGTTAGTATCACTATAGTATGTTTTAATAATCATAAAATATTGTCTAGGAAGCCATGTGTTTTTTCTTCTCTAAATAAAAGTTGGTAATTATTTTTGCAAAACTAAGAGTTGCTCTTATTAGAATCAAAAAGGTCATTTAAAAAAGGAACATCTTTTGATGAAAATGGTCACCTCTTCAATTTTCTAAATCAGGCTATTTCTCATTCTTAGTCTCAACTCATAACTCTTCCATTCATCTAAACTAAGTTGGTACCTCTCACTCTCTGTCACTCACAAAACCAAATAACTGACATTCTACTTTTTTAAACTTAGCTAAGAACCCTAAAGTAGATAAAACTTTAAAATATCAAATTGAATGTGCACTCATCGAATACCTTGATCCTTCAGCACAATAGCCACAGAAAACTTCACCTTAGATCATCTAAGTCATAGTCTGGTAACCTTGCTGGAATGAGGCATAAACATATAGTTGTCAAGAAAAAGAAAGACTCTAAGGGACCTGGTCCTAAGAATAGGAAAGTTAAGATTTTAAAGGAAGAAGCAAGCAATGATACCAAAGAAAGATATGAATGATGTGGCTAGTTAATGAAGGAATAAAATATTGATGACTCAGAATGTTCAGTCAAGAAGAACTTTTGATCTAAAGATATGTAAGAAACCTAGAATGATGGAAGTTGGTAGAGTATTTCAGGCACCAAGGATAGCTACATCTATTTGAGAAAATAGCACCAGTGGTTTTGAAAATGAGGTAAGGTAATTTTATTTCACCATAGAATTCTCAGAAGATATGTTAAGTATGAATGCCCAGATGCAAGGGAAGCTTATCAATTTGGATGAAGAATCATGGGACAAGATCTTGGATGTTCCTATAATAGGTGTGAGGACAGTTATGAAGTATCAACCCTCAACTGAGTTCATGATCAATGTATCAAAAATAGAAGGAACATCAACAACTGCAGTGAAAAGAAAGTTATTACGAATGAGACTCAGTTAGTATTTGAGTTTATCAATAAGGTTTTGTTACCAAGGTTAGAAAAAGGAACAAATACCTCCAGTATTGAATT
>NC_061119.1:68881348-69058846 GCF_002878395.1 Capsicum annuum | reverse complement strand
TCAATTGGGGGTTTCAAGATTCAAGCTAAGATCACCGTAAATTTCCACAGATTCTTAATCTAAGGTATGCGTAGTGTTGATTTATGGATCCCTTTCATCCATTAATCTCAAGAACACTCTTTTAAATTAAGAACCATAAATTTATGTTGTTGAAGTTGGATGATGCCCAAGATGGGATCTTTGTATGTTTGTGTGAAACCATGGTGGTATATGATATATAAATATGTGAAATTGGTGGTTGAATACTTGTAATCTTGATGAATCCACCTATGCCTAAGATGTGCTTGTAAGGCATTTGTGAAAATACCTAAGTGACTATAAATCATGCTTTTATGATAATAGGTCCTAAATGACTAGTCCATGTTCCATGCTCCATGCTCCATGCTCCATGCTCCATGCTCCATGCTCATGTTTAACATAATTTCCATGCTATTGTCCTGAATTGAAGATGTTGTATGAGATGCTCATGATATGATTGTGAATGTTGATGGGATAATTATGAAAATAGATTGATGAACTCATGGCATGTTGATTATATGAAATCCCTCTCTTATATAGGATTTGCAAGAACTATGTATAGTATGAAATCTTCAAGTTATGATGTTATGAAATGTGGACTTTAGTCCAATGATCAAGAATCGTCATGTTGTGCCAGTTTCCTTCCATTGAGCCTTGGGGGTACTTGTACCCAAAAAAATATAGCTATATGCCTAGAGCCATGTCATGTTTTCACGATATCCACAGTCAAGCCATGTTCCATAGAACTCAGTCAGTCATGTAACTCAGGAAAAATGCAGTAACTCAGTATTCTCAGAAATCTCATGAACTCAGTCAGTCGTAAGTAGTAATCCGTCAGTCAACGAAACTCAGTAACTCAGCTCAGTATTCATATTCAGTGTCTATTCAGATGGGAGTAGGATTCATCACCGAGCGAACCCAAGGATGGGAATCCACACTGCCAGATTAAGGGTGAGATTCCTAGAAGCAATTCTTGTGTTCCAGAACTATGTAGCCAGCATAGGTTGAGACATCAATACTACTAACTTTAGAGTTGATGAGGTGGATACCCGTCGTTCTCTTATGGGGATACTACCAGATGTGAGGGTCACTCATAGCTTGTCTTTACTCGTGGCACGATATTGGCACCCTTCCAATCAGGGTACAGATTGGACCCTAATTTAGCTATTGAAGCACATTCAGGGCATGTCGGTTAAATGAATTCTCCAACAATTTTAGTTACAGAATCAGGACTGTCAGATACAGTCATTTAGGCTCAGTAATAGAACTCAGATAGTTTTTCAGTTTTTAGGACTGTCAGATACAGTCAACTCAAATACAGTATGAAACTCAGATAGTTTCATCAGATTCAGGACTGTCAGATATAGTCATTTATGTTATCAGTTATATCAGTTATCATAACTCACTTATCAGTCATGCTAGCTATCGGTAAACCATATTATCAATATTCAATTTTAAGACTATCAGATACAGTCAATCAGACCAGTTTTTTATAATTAAAACTGTCAGAAACGATCATTCACTTATCAGTAATATAATATCAGTCTCTCAGTATTCCATAATACAGAATCAGTTGCTCACTTATTAGTGACCTAAATATCAATATCAGTAAACTCAATCATTCTGTATCTTAGTATCAGTAAACTCATGTGTCAGCATTCAGACTTAGTAGTCAGTATCACGACGAGTTCAGTTATAGTTATCTGTGCATGTATGTATTCTCACATTCATATCAGTCAGCATTGTTCATGCATATAAACCATTTGCGTATAGCCTACCTCACTCATATACTCAGTACATTCAGTCGTACTGACGCATTTGAGCTATGGTGTTTTCTTTTAATGTTACACCATAGGTTCAGAGGCACGAGTTTTAAAGCAGCAGTAGCATTGCAGATTTCAGCAGTCAGTGTCAGTAGTGAGTCCTCTTTATTCAAGGATGATATGATTATTACTTTATTTATCATTTCAGTTTAGTTTTCAGTTGATGAAGTTAGTTGGAGATATGTTCCTTCAACTCCTTATTCAGTATAGTTAGAGCCTTTCAGACTACAACATGTCAGACAGTTATTTCAAATTTGTGTTGGTATTATTATACCATTTTCAGACATTATTTTATCAAATATTTATTCAGATTTGAACCTTACGACCTTACAGTATTATGTTTCCGCATATTTTACAATATGGTTATTCAGTGCTCAGGTACAGATATCAATCATGGGTTAGCTTATGGTCCTTTGGGGTCATGGGCACCGTGTAGCATTTCGATTCAGAAAATTGGGGTGTTACAAATGTGAAAAAAAGATATTATAGGAAAAAAAATACACAAGAAATATAAGAAATACAAAAAATCAAAATATAAATATAAGAAACCAAGAAAAAGATATTATGTAAAAAATTACAAAAAATAAAAGACCATATAGAAAAAAGAAATCTATAAAAAAATTTACTTGTTATTATTGTGGAAAACTAGGACATTTAGCTAGAGATTGTAAATTACCAAAAAACCCAAAAAATAAACAAATATCAGAAATAAAAATAGAAAATACAGAATATATGCAGATAGATTATGTAGATTATGAATTAAAAAGTGAAGATAGTATATATGAAATTTCAAAAAATGAAACAGATAATGAAATAGATAGTGAATTAGATGAATCAAATGACTGAAGAAGATATCAAAATGAACCAAATAACTGAAGAAATAAAAATAATAACAAAGGAAGAATATTTAAATGAAGAAAGAACAGATCAAAAAATAATATTTGACAGTAATATATTTGACGAAATAAAAGGAAAAGAGTTAGACTTAAGTATAGAAAAAACATTTAAAATACCAACAATTAAAAATATATTTAGTAGAAAAAAGAAAGAATACTACGTAGTAAGCCAAAAAGAACATGTAATAGACTATAGATATGTAAAAGGAAGAACTAGTATACCACTAGTAACAAAAAGAATAATTAATAATGAAATAAACGATATAAAAAGTAAAGACCCAATAAAATATGTACACCTTGGAGGAACAGAGATTTAATAAAAGCATGTTTTAGAGAAGGAATAGATACACCAATTGAATTATATTTAGCAGATGATAAAATTATAAAACCTATAGAAAAAAGTATAATAACAGCCATAAAAGGAAATTTAATATACCAAAAATTTAAATTTATAATAACTGCGAATTATTCAGTAGCAATAACAGATAAAAATATAGATAAATCATTAGTATTATATTGGAAAATATCAGGAATAGAACTAACCCCAGGAAGTAAAATATTTACAGCAAGATGTAAAAATCTATATGTATAAACAACAAAACATAAAATAACAGGAAAAAATAAAATTAATAAAATACAAATAGAAAGTCCTTTTGAACAATTTGTAAAAACAATTGATAATAATGATTATAGTTACAAAGACATAAATATAGAAGAAGATTTAGAAATAATAAATGATAGAATAAGTACAACAAAAAGAATAGCTTATGAAAAACCAGAATCATCAAGCTCATCAAAAGGAACAAGTTATGAAACAACTTCAACAGTTAATTTAAATCAATATTATATAACAAGAACAATAAATAAAAAAGAATATTTAATACTCTTAAACACAGGACAAAAAGAAAATTATATAACAAAATATCTAGTAAAAAGTGAAGAAATAAAATCTAATAGTGATATATGCGCAGATCTACCAAGGAGTCTAATAAAGATTAAAGATACGGCAGAAAAAGAAATAATAATAGGAGTCAGATAAAAATAGAATTTGAAATAAAGAAAGAAATCCAAAAAACAAGAAATGCAAAAAAACAGACATAATATTAGGAATAAAATGGTTAGAAAAAGTAAAACCATACAATATAGAACATACACAATTATCTATAACATATAATAAAGAAAGATTATTCATAAAACGAACTTTAACATGATATGAAAATATATGTACTTATAAAAATAATAGTAGAAGGATATAAATAGGTATTATACACATATGATAGATACAGGAGCAGAAGAAAACTTATGTAAATACAATTGTTTACCAGAAAGTAAATGGGCTAAATTAAAAACACCAATAGTAGTGAAAGAATTTAATAATGAAGGAAGCTTAATTACATATAAAGCTAAAAATGAATAAATACAGATATGGGAAAAATAATAACAATAGAAGAAATCTATAATTATGAACTAACATCAAAAGATATGCTTTTAGGAATGTCATTTTTAGATAAATTATACCCACATATAATAACTAAAATAGATTGGTGGTTTACAATACCATGTAAACAGAAAGTAAGAGCGAAAAGAGTTACTAATAAAATAAGAAAGAAAACTGATTGGATAGAACGAAGAGAAAAAATTACACAAAAGTTAGAAAATATAAAAAATATAGAAGACAAAGTAGAACTAGTTGTATTTTTGATAAATAAAAATGAAATAACTATAATTTCAATAGATAAGGTAGAAATAATAAAGAAAAAATTCAGACAATTATATAGTGAAGATCCATTAAGAGGATGGAAAAAATATAAAACTACTATAAAAATTGAATTAATAGATAAAAATAACATAATAACTCAAAACCATTAACATATAATTTTTACGATTTAAAAGAATTTAAAATGCATATAGATGAATTATTAGAAAAACAGTATATACAAAAAAGCAATAGTAAACACAATAGTCCAGCATTTATAGTAAATAAACATAGTGAACAAAAAAGAGGAAAAAGTAGAATGGTTATTGATTATAGAAATCTAAATGCAAAAACTATGACATATAATTATCCAATACCAAATAAGATATTAAATATAAGACAAATAGAAGGATATAATTATTTTAGTAAATTTGATTATAAATCAGGATTTTACCACTTAAAGTTAGATGAAAATTCTAAAGAATTAACCGCATTTATGGTACCACAAGGATTTTATGAATGGAACGTATTACCATTTGGATATAAAAATGCACTAGGTAGATATCAATATTTTATGGATAGTTATTTTAAACAATTACCTTATTGTATTGTATGTATAGATGATATACTATTATATACAAAAACTAAAAGGGAACATTTAAAATTATTAGAACAATTTACAGATATAATAGAAAAATCAGGAATAAGTTTAAGTGAAAATAAAGCCGAAATTATGAAAAACCAGATAGAGTTTTTAGGAATAAAAACAGATAAAAGTGGAGTAAAAATGCAACAACATATAGTACAAAAAATAATAAATTCAAAAGAAGAATTAGATACAAAAAAGAAATTACAATCATTTTTAGGATTAGTAAACCAAGTAAGAGAATATATATCAAAAATAGCAGAAAACCTAAAGCCTTTACAGAAAAAATTAACAAGGGACGTAGAATATAATTACAACAAAGAAGATAAAAAACAAGTCCAGAAAATATACTTTGTAAAGAATAACCAAAATTACAATTCACAGATGAAGATAATAAATTTATATATATAGTAGAAACAGATGCTAGTGAATATAGTTATGGAGGAGTACTTAAATATAGGTATGAAAATGAAAAATTAGAACATCATTGCAGATACTACTCAGGTACGTTTAATGAAACAGAAATAAAATGAAAAATAAATAGAAAAGAATTATGTTAATTATATAAATGTTTATTAGCATTTGAACCATATATTAAATATGACAAATTTATTGTGAGAACAGATAATACCCAGGTTCGATGGTGGCTAACAAAGAAAATACGAAATTCAGTTATAACAAAAGAGACTCGGAGACCAGTATTAAATATATTAAATTTTACATTTACAATTGAAGTAATTAGTATTAACAAAAATGTTATTGCAGATTACATATCAAGACAAAGCTACACAGACTGATATAATAGGAGATGATTCTTTAGAAAAGATACTCAAAACCCTAACTACGCTTTCAATAAAAGTGGACAGTATGGGTAATGAAATAGAAAAGCTAAAGACTAATAAAGTTAAACTGAAGTCTGAAGCTACAAATCAGCTAACTCAGCAGTGTACAGAGCTATGTTGATTGGAAGACATTAAATTTCCAGAGCTAAAAGGATACGTTGGGACACTCCATAAAACCCATAACGTTTATCAATCTATAATTACAGGTACAAGCAAAGGAGTTAGATATCAGAACATGAACATGAATAAGATATTTGAAAAACCATTTATACCAAAAATACAAAAAGACCCCTTGTACATACCCCCACAAATTACCACATATCGAGATAGTTTGAACCAAGATAAAAAAGCTTATAACCATATAGCCCGAGGATATATAGAAAATATCTACAAAGTACAAACTTTTCCAAACCTTAACCCCAAAGCTACAAATATCCAAGAACCAAACACAAACTATATAACCCAAAAATTGCTAGGTTACAACAAGCTAATCGCACTACCCAAAACCAATCCAAGCATAATTAAAACATGTTTCGACTATGGATTATTAAATATCGTATGTACCCAAGATGGAGAAGAACTAACAGCTATAGAAGAATTACATAAAGTATTCACCACCTATAAAAGAGTAACCAAAGGAAATCTATTTTATATAAAGTTTTTTACTGCACCAGTAGAAATATTATACAATGAGATCAAACCAGTTATACAAATTGTAAAAATAGGATTAACCAGAGATATGATTATACCGGAAGATATTGTACAGCAGCCATAGAGACCCAAAATTGAGATACCTGATTTTTATGTAAATAAACGACTTATTGGATTAGCTACAATTATTCAAAAATTAGCAAATAATTATATCAATGGAAACCCAATATGGAGCTATTATTAAAGAGACCTTAAAATAATTTATTCAAATTCAAGAGAACTATAACAAAAAAATATAGAAGATGTCAGACAATGGATAATGACGTTACTTAACCCAGAAAAATAATCTACTACAAGAGCAATTAGAAAATAATTTATTTCAGACGGATTATTAACAAGATATTGCAAGATAATTGGACATAAATATCCAGACCATCAATGTTCGAGATGCAATAGAGGAGATAATATTATCCTAGAAGTCCAGCTAGAATAAAAGAAAAAATCAACCAAGAAGATAAGGACGCCAGCTAGAAGATAACAACGAAGCAATAATGGAAAAAGACAAGCTATTAAATTATGAAAGCGACATGTAGATATCTTTATTGATTTCCTTTACGTAAATAATATATAGGAACTATTGGCTTTTTAATTTTGTTGACTTTTTGGAACTTGCCATAATTGATTTTTTGTCTTTGTAAGACTTTTCGTAAAAGATGTAATTATTAAGTAGGAGATGTGTAAATATATTAGGACAGGTGTAAAGTAAAATAGTATACACACTTTCATTCTTAGGTTACAAATAGACGAGCATTTTGCTCAGTTAGAGGCAAGTCTTCATGTGTTGAAGCAAGCCTCCTTCTTTGTAAACAAAAAAAACTTTTGAATATTTAATAAAAACAGATATATTTCTAAGCAACAGCTATGGATAAACAAAGCCTAGAATTATCAAACCTACTAGAACAGGTATATTTATTTATGATTATGAATAGCTAAATTAATAAATTCCTAACAATCATGATATGATAAAATAGGTTGATGTTAGTTACTTTATAGTAGAATTATTCAAAAAATAGCTTGTTAAGAAGTTTATTAGCAAAGTGGAAAAGGTGAAAAATCCCTAAGAACTATGCCACCTAAAGGTAAAATCGGTGAGGCAAGAAAGCCGTGATAGGGGAGTAGCTAGAGTAGAGACATTATTTAAGGAAAAAGTATCCAGATTACCATGCTAATAGTGATCGAAAAACATGTTATTTAAGAATAATCTAGTATATAGTAATCTAAAATGATCATATTTTGTTATGTGTATGATTGAAGGAAATATTTTGAAAAAACATCATATGAAAAATTAATACTTATTTATCTGATGAAATGGTAGATAAGTTTAAAATACTTGTTTTGTATGTACTTAAGGATATAGAAATTACAGATATAAGAAAAATCATATTGGAAAAAATATTTGATAAATATTTTATAACTAGAATAAATTACATATCTCACCTACCTAACTACTCTTATAAATACTTACATACCAAACCTACACATCAACCATGATAAATTACAAATATTGAAAAATGGATATGAAAAATATACAATTAATAGAAAAACTAATTAAAACAAATTTGGAAGAATATATGAGAACCAAAGATATAAAATATATAGAATATCTTAATAAAAATATAGAGGAATTAATAAGATTAAAACAAAAAACTAAAGAAAATTATGAAAAAGCATTTAATTAACCCACCTAAATGATAGATAATTTTGAAGTACTAGTTTTATACATACTTAGAGATATAGAAATTATAGACGTAAAGAAAATAATATGAAAAAACATATTTAACATTGAAGATGAAGAGTTAGATATAAATCAGATAGAAGATGAGTTAGGAGAAATATACTTAAGTGATGACAATCACTATTACTACCTAGATAATTATTCAGATAGATATTATACAGATTAAGAAATGCTAGAATATATTCAAAGAGTTAGAGAAAAACAAAGTTGGCTATATGAAGAAATTAATTATAGAAACCAGCTTAAAAAGGAAAGAAAACAATTAAAAGAAAGATTAATTTGGGTAAATAAATTCATAAAACAACTAGAATTAAAAGAAAGTTTAGAATATGATTTAGACATAGAATTATTCATAGACGAAAAAGACAGGATAATTAACAAAATAGATAACCTAGAATTTAATATAAGATATAGTACTATTAGAATAAATTATTACAGAGAAATTTGTAGTATCACAACTACTTTAGGATAAAATGATAGGCTATGAATATTGGAGACAAGATATGGAAGAAATAGATTAACAAAAATACTTATGAAAGAGAATTTAATTGTATATTTCAGAACAATAGATATAGAATATTTAAAATACCTCTAAAATAATATACAAGAATTACAAAGACTAAGAGAAAAAACTAAAGAATACTACAGTAAAGCATTTAATCAAATACCATCTAATCACCCCCCAAAATATGAACATTAATAAAATAAAAATAAATACACTAAAAATAAAAATGTTTAGAGAAGTTAAGAAATATCCACACATAAATAAAAATAGATCCATTAGAGCTATAATAGATCTATTTAAGTTATCCGATTTATCCGCACCCCCTATAATTGGTATTAGAGCCTATGCTGATTAAAGTTACGGAAGTAGTATATAATTGGATTTCAGGAGGTTTATTATAGTGGATTGGAAGTAGTCTTAAATCTTGACTGTATTCAGGAGGTTTATTATAGTGGATTTCTTTGGTCTTGTGAGGTTAAACTATAGTTTTTCCCTTCCTAGGTTTCCACGTAAAAATTCTTGAATTTTTACTCTTCCTGCATTGTGTCTTACTTCCTGGTTATTTTTGTATAGTTTGTCTGTGATTGATTTTGAGGGTCCTAGTCCCTCACTATGTGGTGAAACCCTCAGGGTTTCAACATAAACACATTATAAGTTAATTAGACATGCTCAAAGTTGACTTAATATATGTGTGTGTGTGTATATATATATATATATATAGTTAATTATTAATCCTAAAACATTCTTTCTAGGTGACAAACAAATTTATTAACAATTCTAAATTATGTTTTGCCTAAGTGATTCACATAAACAATTAAATCATATAGTCCCCTCCTCCCATGAGCAATTGCCATAATTTTATAAGTACATAGTGGAGGTTTATACAATAATATTACAGATTAATGAATAATAGAAAAAAAATGAGACTAAACTAAGGAAGTACTAGGATCCAACCCTCCCCACACTCCCGGGCAACTCTTCCAATCTCAAAACACCCTTTAATGAGACCTATTAAATATAAACAGAGCAACGGAAAAAGCACAGAACATTCGAATACACTAGAAAATGGCCCCAAATAGAAAATCAATGAAACAAAGGCACAACAAATAGAAAACATAAAATATTGATAAATTTCACAGTGGGATACTTATTTTAGATTGGTTCCTGTAGGCATTTTTTCTAGACTTTATGATACAATGATAACTATGACATGATAAATAAAAAATATATCGATAGATACTAACCAGTTAAGCTTCAAATAATTAATAAGAAGTCCTTAGGCCGTAGCAATTGAAAAATAAAATAAGAAAATGAAGTCAGAAGCCCTGTGAAACCAAAATGTGTGATGGAACTTGAAGCATTTTTTTTATCTTTCTGTACAACTAAATAGATGCCCAAAAAAAGTTTTTGTTTTTTGTTTATGGAGTAATAGAAGATGGAAAAGTAGTTTTTGATTTTTTTGAACGTCCGGAAGAGGATGAGAAAAGTGTCTCAAATATAGGAAAAGAACTGTGAGAGGTTTAATAATTAAAAAAAAGACAAAATATTTAGTAAATCAATTTAAAATTTATTTTCCTTAAATCAATAGGCTGAATTAAAATAGTATCACAAATTATGTTAAAATTGCCAAAAATAAACTAATGAAATAGTGTTCAAAATTAATGGAAAGGCAAGGAAATCAATCAAGAAAATAAAAAAGAGTAGAAAAAATACTCAAAACAATCAACCAATACAAAATTAATTGGGTTAAGGAATTACCATGATAAATACTACATCAACCCTGATATACCCATTTTCCTTTTAAAAAGAAAGCAAATCATAGATTATTAAAGTTAGAATCCATCAAAGGGGTTAATTTCCTAAAAGGTATGGACAAAATTTACTATGAGAATAAAAGTATGTTAATATATTCTCAAAAATAAACAAATAAAAAATCGGTAAATAAGGACCAGATCAGTTAGGGATTTTCATAGATAGGAAGCTAAATGTATAAGTAAAGAGTGGTGTCACTAAGAAACAATAATGAACAAAATCAAGATCATTCAATATGCTAAACATGAAACAAATGCATTAATCAAGATATGATAATCGGAGGACAACCGAATCATTTTAATGACCCTAGTAAAAACTATGAAGAATAGGATAATCTGAACAAGTAATCACGCAAAATTAAAAGTTAACATCACTTAAATGAGATTTGTTCACCAAGAATAATTAGAGATAACAAATTACTATAGTTAAAGTCAATGAATAGAAATAATCAATGCAATAAAGGGTAAAGATAGAGCTGACAATGATGTTTGGCCGATGTTGTGTCGGGAAAAGTTATTTTGGCTAGACCTGGAACAAAGTTGTTATTGTTGTTCTTTTTTTATCACAGGAGTTGTGACTCATTTACATGGTAAGTTCGACGCGCCGACCATCAGCTCCGATAAGCCAATAGCGTGAGGTGGCAGTGGTGTGGAACAAGAGGAGAGGAAAGAGTAATGAATTTTTATCGATAGCTTATCAATAATTACATCCAGTGAATCTGCAGTAGAAAGGAGGAAAGAGGAAGGGGGAAATTGTCGGCCATGCCCACAAGTTGCATGGGGGAGAAGGGCAGTGGAATGACGACAACAACCATCTATCAACGACGATGTCACAATTATTTTAGAAAAAGAAAGAGAGAGAAGGGGGAGAAGATGAAGTTACGACTATTTTAAGGAAAATGGGGATTAGGGTTAGTTTTTTTATTTAAAAAGAAAGAAGGGAAAGATTTGATCTTAGTCGTTGGATCAATTTTGATCAGTGACTGATATTAATTGATATAATCATATTTAAAAGTGAACCAAAAAATTAAATTTTAATTTGGGGTCAAAATTGATATCAATGTTAGCTAAAATTGACACTAATTGAGTACAAAAAATGGATAAAATTAAATATTTTGGGGAAATTAAATGGAATTGCCTATTATTTAAATATTAATAATAATAGAAATAATAAATCTAGATGTTTGTAAATTACAAGAGTGAACATCAAATAATGTGAAAAATACTAATAAATTTTTTAGAAATAATATATTTGAATTAATAGGGTGTCAACAGTTGCCCCATTGCTGCCCAGTAATTATAAAAGAATTATCGAGCAACAAAAGTTGATATTGTAGCCAATTTTGTCCTAACAATAAAATAGTTTGTTGGAATGGAAGCTACCGGGGGTAGTTTTAAAATAGAGTGGCTGAGACTTTAGTTTTAAATCGCGTACCTATCTCTGGTTTTATCAGAATCAAGCTGTGTGTAGTTTTAGATTTAGGAACAAATAATATTCCTAAATAATATTAATGATAAATAATGGGCATCAATAAAGATATCATGGGTCGATGAGATTTGAGTTAGTAGGATTTGAAACAACAATATAAGAAGAGGTGTGAAAATGAAGGTAAGTGAGTTTTCAAATGGTATTTGCATGATGGATGAATGAACAGGTTGCATTTAAAAAATAGAAGATAAAATTATTCATGTTTGTTACTCTTTTTTTCGTCACCTACGTACTTTTCAGTATACTAGATTAAAAAAATTAGAGCATGTAGGTCAATAAACAATTGTCCTAACTATCTATGCATATAAGAATAAAGAATGAATATTTGTTATATTGTTGGGTTAGCCGTTGGGCCTATCAATGTAGTGTCAGAATAGTTTTTAGGCCTCTCAATGTAATGTCGAATTAGTTATTGAGCCTCTCGATGAAATATAATATTGGTTGTCCGATCTCTCAATGTAGTGTCAGATTGGATGTCGGACCTCTCGATGTAGAGTCAAATTGTCTATTATGCGTATCAATATAGTGTTGGATCGATTGACGGGCCTATTGATATAGTTTCATATCAGCTATCAGTACTCTCGATGTCAAATTGGTTGTTGGGCCTCTCGATGCAATGTCGAATCGACTGTCAGACCTCTCAATATCAAATTAGTTATTAGGCCTCTCAATGTAGTGTCAGATTAACTGTCGGGCCTTGAAATTTTGGATTGGCTGGCGAGTATCTTGTGATACTAATCACTCAAGTTGTCATGGAGTGATTCTTGTCATTTGTACCTAGAATTCCTACACTCGAAGAAAAATTATGACTTTATAATATAAGGAAGGTTAATTTATTTCTCTACCTCGACTGAAGTATCCTCTTCTCGATGTCGCAACCTATGATGAGCCTCATCCTAGTTTTTACCTGGATAAAAAATAACTACTTTTTAAATCATATTTGAAAATAGTTGTCTTTTAAAAGTGATAAGTAAATATTATTGTAAACAATATGTAGTGTTGTTGAATCATTGGCTGTGACATATTTAGAGACAATACATCTTATCAGAACTTGTTCTCTTGTCAAGAAATTTTTGAGACCACCTAAAAATTTCTACCCCAGTATAGTGTTGTCTTGTTGTAAATGATTTCAAAAGGATGCTTATAAGAATTTTTAATGTCATCTAAAAAATTCTGCCTCGGTGTTATAGTTGTTACTATGTTATGCCCTATAGAATTTTTGAGATCCTTCTAAATAATTTTATCCCATTTACATACTCATAAAAGGGAAATAATAGAATTTTGTTATAATGGGACCAAACTATATAGGAGCACCTATATATCTCTCTTAAATGTGAATCATCTCAGACGTAGACCCATTTACAATTTAAGAGGCCATGAAATGAAGATTAAACATAATATCTCTTAACGACGTTTGGATTAATAGGATTGGACCAAACTTTGCCATCCATTCATCCAGTATGAGTGCTCCTCCAGTCAAGACTCGATGAACCACATAAGGACCTTGTCAATTTGGCAAGAATTTTCCCTTTTCCTCATATTGATATGGAAAAATCCTCTTTAAAATCAATTGCCCAGGCATGAAGTGTCTCGGCTTACCTTTTCATTGAAAGCTTTAGACCATTTTGTTCTGGTAGAGTTGACCATGACAAACTATATTTTTTCCCCTCCTATAAATGAGTTCTAGTTGCTCAAATTGCTATGTACCCATTTAGTGTCGCTCAATTTTTCTTCCTAGATGATTCTTATACATGATATTTTGACCTCAGCAGGTATCACTGCTTTACTACCATAAACTAGATAATAGGATGTGGCCCTGGAAGATGTTCTAATTGTGGTGCGGTATCCCAATAATGCAAATGGTAACTTCTCATGACAACGTTGGCTGTTGTTAATCATTTTCCACAGTATCCTCTTGATATTTATGTTCACATATTCTACCGCTCCATTCATTTGTGGCCTATATGCTTGGAATTTCCATGCTTAATCTTGAACTTCTCACATGTTTTTTTTTATCAAATCACTATTAAGATTGGCACCATTGTCTGTGATAATAGACTCGGGAATCCCAAAATGTCAAATGATGTGATTACAAACAAAGTCATCCACGTCCTTCTTTGTGACTGATTTTTGAGAAGTGTTTTTGACACATTTTGTGAAGTAATCAATTGCAACAAAAAGGAGCCTGTGACTATTTGACCTGACCAGTTCAATGGGACAAATGATATCCATAAACTAAGCTCTAAAGTTCCATGGTGATCTAGTGACGTAGAGCTTGTTGGGAGAAACTCAGATCATATCATCATGAGTTTGACATTAATGGCACTTCTGCACGTAGTGGATGCAATCGGTTTCCATAGTTATCCAAATGTAACCCGATTTTAATATTTTCTTTGCCAACATAAAGCCATTCATATGCAGACCACACATTCCAGGATGCATCTCTTCAATCATTCTGGATGCCACTCCGACTACAACACACCTTAGCAACCCTAAATCAAGAGTCCTCCGATATAGGATTTCCCTACTTAAGAAGAATTGGTTCGCTAATCTCTGAATAGTGCATTTTTGGGTACTTGTTGTATTCTCGGGATAATATAATTTCTTCAAATACCACTATATATCTGTATACTATGGTTTTCCATCTAGTTCCTCTTCAACATAGAAATAATATGATGATTGCTCCTGTATGTGAACAGAAATAGGTTTAATATAATTCTTGTCCATATGTTGCATCATGGAAAACAAAGTGGCTAATGCATCTGTGAACTAATTTTGTATCCTTAGGACATTTTCCACTCTATTTTATAGAAGCTCATGCAAATTTTTTGTACACACTAAGTAGGGTAGATGCTTTGTATTTTTCATGACCCATTCTTCTCATACCTGATGGATTAGTAAGTTTAAATAACCAGTCACCAATATTTCTTGGACGTCCAAATCAATAGCCAAACAAAGACCCAAGATCCAAGATTCATATTTAGCCATGTCATTGGTGTAGGGAAATCTGAGCTTGGCTGACAAAAAATAATGTTGACCAGTCTACAAGATCACAACGACGTCAATTCCCAGTCTTTTGATATTCATAGCTTTATTAAAGAATAATCTCCAACCATTATATTCTTTAGAGATATCCTCCCCCACGAATGTTTCCTCTTCATCAGGAAAGTATGTCTTTAATGGTTGATAGTCTTCATCCACAGGGTTCTCAGACAAATGATTTGTTAATACTTTTTCTTTTACAACCTTCTGTGTAACATAGACTATGTCAAATTCACTCAATAGTCTTTGCCATTTAGTTAGCTTTTCAGTAGGCATTGATTTTTAAAATATGTAGTTTAATGGATCCATCCTGGAGATTAGATAGGTAGTGTGTGCCAATATGTAGTTCCTCAACTTCTGGTCTACCCAGGTCAAGGCACAATAACTGCTCCCCAATAAAGAATACCGAGCCTCATATAAAGTAAACTTTTTGCTCATGTAATAGATTTTTTGTTCTTTCTTCCATGTTTCATCATGTTTCCCAAGGATAAAATTAAAGGCATTATCCATTATATAAAAATACAATAGCAACGGCCTACCAGGTTTGGGAGGAACCAAAATAGAAAGGTTCAATAAATAATCCTTTATTTTGTCAAATGCCTGTTGACACTTTGTTGTCTATTCTATAGCCGCATGTTTCTTTAACTGCTTGAAAATTATCTCTCCAATGACCATGGACAAGGCTATATAATGGCTGAATTAGTTGAGGCAACCCAAGAAACTTATCACATCCTTCTTACTCTTTGGAGGAGGAAGATCCTAAATGCCTTTGATCTTGGCAAGATCCAACTCTACCCCTATGATTGATAATAAGTCCCAATAACTTTCCTAAACGGACTATGAAGATACAGTTTGTTGGGTTCAACTTTAGATTTTAATTTCTCAGTATATTAAATAACTTCTCAAGATTGGTTATATGATTCATACCCTTCTTTAACTTTATAATAATGTTCTCCATGTGGACCTCAACTTTCTTATAGATCTTGTCAAAGAACAGAACGGTTATGACCCTCATGTATGGAGATTCAACATTTTTCAACCTAAATGGCATGAACTTGTAATAGTAAACCCCCCATGGAGTTATAAAGGTAGTTTCCTCAGCATCATCCTCATGCACCTTACTTTGATAATAACCAGTAAAGCATTCAACAAATTATTGTGTTTATGCTTTGCATAATTATCAATAAGAATATGGATATTAGGGAGTGAGAAGTCCTCTTTGGGACTGGCCTTGTTGAGGTCCCTATAATCTACACAAACTCTAAGCTTCTTATCCTTCTTAGGGACTGGCACAACATTGGCTAGTCAGGTTGGATACTTTATTACCTAAAGGATACCGGCCTCAATTTGCTTCGATATTTTCTCTTTGATTTTTAAATTTAGATTAGCCTTATACTTTCTAAGTTTCTATTTAACAAGGGGACACGATGCACCAGTAGGAAACCTGTGAGCTACTATTGAAGTGCTTTTCCCTGTCATATCAACATAAGACCAAGCAAAGACATCTGGGTGTTTTTTCAAGAATTAAATATATTCCTCTTTCTTATCTTTAGTCAAATGGATGCTAACATGGATATCTTTTACTGCTTTAAAATCCATTGTGTTTACTACTTTCGATTCTATGAGGTTTGCCTTGGGCTTATAGTAAAAATCTTCAACCTTAGTGACAAATTCCTTGAGTATCACATCTTATTCCACTTCTTCTAATTCACTTATATTATGTTGTACAGTCTTGTGACATGTCACAGTCCCAGATTCAACATTTTAAAAAGTGATTTTACTGTACGAAAAAAATAGAGAAAATTAATAAGCCAAAAAGAAAACTTTTATTAATGGTGCTAAAATGTCTCAAAACATAACATTAAATTAAAACAAAAACTAAAATTACAAACTAGCTTGAAAACTGAGCATTTATTTTAAAATTATGAAAAACATCAAAAATCTTCCAAGTTTACCCAAGTTCCTGGTGAGGCCTTGATGGAGTGGTGGTCCAGCTACCAAGTGTGGTCTTTTGTCTACTGTTTTGACTAGGGTTTCCTCTCTCCTCATTGATAATGACATGACAATTTTATTTCCCTGGTCAAAAACAGGAACCTTAAGCTTTCGTATATCTCCTCTTAACTATGGCCAAGAAACCCATCAAAGTGAAAAGTCTCATATATCGAGGGCATGGGATCGGGTAGAGGATAATAGTAACCACCCCTAGGTGGCCTCCATTCAAGATACTCTTCTACAATATACTTATAACTCAAACAAAAAGTGGTATTCCTGGGATGTAGTTGTATCGTCTTGGTTATCACTGGCAATCTTGCTCCCAGAATGCTACCTGGTTCATATCCAAATTTAAGAAACATTGTATCACCCTTATTCTTCTCTTATATCTCTTTCCAATCAGCTCCGGAGTGTTAAGACTCTCTCATCTTCTCTCACTATGTATCAGTACCTATTGATAATTATACTTAAACTTGAGAAATTGGTGTAGTATGAAAGGGATTCACCAACCATGACCGTTAGAGTAGTAGGTTGTATGAAGCAGGAATATCCATCACCTGGAAGGTTATGGGAAAAGTAGAAGGACTTATCACCATGTCTGGTGTAATTTCTCCAATGATGTCTCTCCGGGAGCCATTGAACACTTCCACATTCATCTCCTATTCTTGTACCCTAGCCAAATCAACTTCCAACCTCATCAAGGTAGCTAAACGACATATTTTTAGTCCTAAAACTAGATCAATCAACACCTGGATATCACTTTTCATTCATATTGCATTATCATATGTAAGGCTCTACTGTGCAATCTTTCTTCTATGCTTTGAACCAGCTTTATAGCATGAAATATTTCCTTATCAAGACTCTTCTTTCCCTCAATAGTGTGTATAATATATTCTCTTTCCTCATGTATCACTACCTCTTGATAGCCATATTCAAACTTGGGGCATTGGTTTAGTGTAGAGGGAATTTCACTAACCATGTAATCCACAGACGTCCGTGAAATAACTTATTTGAAGCGGAAATATCCATCACCTTCAAAGTTATGGGATATGTGATTGGACCCATCATCATAATTAGCATAATCTCCATAAAGGTGACTCTTTAGAAGCCATCAAATGATTTCACATTCATCTTCCAAGTTTGCACTTTTGCCAAATTAACTTCCAACCTTACAAAGTATTCAAAGGAAAAATATTCAATCCCGAACTTAGATCTATAAACACTCAATATGTCACTCTCTCTTGATATTGAAGTGTGAGGTGCAAAGCCTTGTTGTGTGATTTCCCCTCAGGCGGCAACTCATTATTATGAAATGATATCTTGTATGCTTCAAATACTTACCTGACCATGTTGGCCATTTCTCCACCTTTTATGGTAGCCAACATATTGGCTTCAATTAAGATCCTCATTAAATCCTTTTTATGATTCTCAAAAGTATGCAATAGTGTTAAGATAGATGTTTAGGTTGTGGTCTAATTTAGTTAATTTACTACAAAATACTCTTTAGCATGTACCTTTTTCCAAATGCCATCTTTATCTATTTCCACGATGGGCTACTTACCTTTGTTAGAACTCCATTGGAATAATTTTTGGGTGTGTATACTCTTCTCGATTAGTAACACCATATGCAATATTTTCTTCTGCCACCTTTGCTTTTCTAGGGATATTTTTCTGATAGTTCTATAGGACTACATGAGGACTATAAGTAGTTGGTGAGGCCTTAATATTTGTGAAAGGAGTTTTAGGTATGGCCACCTCAAATTCAAATAATGACCATCATTATAGACCAATGGGGGTACCTCATTCCTTCTTAATGAATTAAGTGATGTTTTCCAAGTCTACATCTTTATTAATGTCGATAATATTTAACTGATGATCCAGAAATGGATTGTTGGTGACTTTCTACATTAAATATTTCAACTTAGTGGACTTAGTGTCAATCAACTTCTGAATTTTGTTATTCAATGAAAAACATCCCTCAATAGAACACCCTTTTATCCCAAAATGATAGGCAAAACTCTGATCGCGGCAATACTGCACAGACTTAGTATCTACAGGTACAGTAGAAATAGGCATGATATAGCCTATTTCTTTGTGTCTTTTATACAGTTGGGCTCTTGGTTCAACTAGAGGGGTGTATTGACTTTTCTGAAAGTTAGATTTGGGTTTTGGATTTGGTTGAGAAAACCATTTGGATGCTTGGACTTGAGAGGGTTGGACATTGTACACAGGATAGGTAGGTCTTAGGAATTGTAGATATGTTTGATATGGGTAGGTATTTGGTATAGTGGGGGTTGATATGGCACTGAGCGTTGTAGTGGATAAGGAGATATTGGGTACGGTATTGGAGATTATGGATAAGGTGATGGAGATGGAGTAGGGGTTTGGTAACTTAGAACACTCTCTGAAGGTTGGGCTACCATCACTATACCAATATCTTTCTGTTTTTTATTCTCTAAGTTCCCTCCAGTCTATTATGCTTTATTTGTAGACTATAACTATTCCAGACTGTTGATGCTCCCATTCATAAGACACTCTTCTAGAATTTCTTCTCCCTTGATAATTTCAGCCAAACTTTTCTCCATAGCATTTATTATTTGACCAAGATATTTTGACTACTGTGTGCGAACAAAGTATTCTTTAATTTGAGATTCTTCAATTGACGGTCAAACTCTTGCGGCCTCAGACCTCCACCTCATAGCATAATAATGACTCATTGGGTTTCTTCCACAAAGTTATTTTGGCTATTGTGTGTGAAAAAAGTATTCTTTAATTTGAGATTCTTCAATTGAGGGTCGAACTCTTGCAGCCTCAGACCTCCACCTCATAGCATAATAATGACTCATTGGGTTTCTTCCAAAAAGTTTTCATATAGAACCAGTTAAGAGCATTGGTAATATTAAATCTGAACCGTTCCATGAAATCAGACACCATATTAATGTAGTCAGTCCATTTATTTACATCATGTTCTATGTACCATGTTAAAGCCTCCCCAATGAGACTTCTCATGAAAATCTTCATTCTTATCTTTTCATTCTTTTCAACTCCTGCCAGTTTGTCACAGTACATGGACAAATATGCCTTGGGATCTCCAATCCCATTGTAAAAATCAAATTTTAGAAGTTTATACCCCCTCTTACAACTCAACATCAGCATGAACACTCAAATCTTCATAGTTGAGCCCTCTCAATCCTTTACTTCCCTCCGATTGTATTATCCTCATAACCATAGATTGCATGGTAGAGTCTTTTTTTGAAGGATCAAATGAATGTTGAAGGTAGGAATATGGGACCATTTCAACATATAGTGGGTTTAAAGTGTGGCTATTAGATGCATGGTGGTAAGATATATTTTGAATGTTTTGGTTTAGAGGATTCTGAAAGGGTAAGAGAGTTAAGTATCAGATATTTTTAATGTCTTGGGTAGGAATTTAGGGATAGTTTTAGAGGTTCTAGATGGGATTTGGGAGGCTTTGGGTATTTGGAGGAGTTTGAGATTGAGCTGGTCGCATTTGATGTCCTGGAGTGGGTACTTGTGATTTTTTTATGGTGTGTCTATCAATTTGAGGTTCCAGATGGGTATTCAAAGAGAGATATAATTTGGCTAAGTTGCACACCGGTGCCAACTCTCCTTGCAACTACAAGATTATCTATTCAATTTTTAGTATTATTATATTTTTTCTAGCTGATGTAATGCCCAAACTATATCTCTTTATAAGGATAAAGCAGTCGCTGTCAACATATAGTAACCCAACTAGGTTGGGGTCAAACCCAAAGGGAATATGTGGAACTATCTCTCATAACTTGCTGAAATCACTGAGTAGTACAGAAAAGAAAATGGGGGAATATTTACCATAAACAGTAAACTATAACAAAACTCAAATGCTTTGGGTTGTAAACAATCTAAAATGAACACTAGGACTGTGTTCCTCCTAGCTTTCTAACTCCGTAGGTTTATAGTGCTCCGTTGAACTATCCTAATATCTTATATACAGAATTTGATAAGTTATGTGTCACTAACCATATTATGAATGTCTTAGTGAATTTAAGTCCTTACCTTTGAGTCTCAGAGTGTCATCTTACTAACCCTTATCCAAATTAAGGATTACCTTTTGAGTCTCTAGTTAACTAGATGATGATAATTAGCTTAAGTAGATGAGGATGATTAGATTATAGAGATAATTAACTCCAAATTACTGTTATGATTTTCTTCTCGTACTCTCTACCTCTCTTTTGAAGTAAGTAGTGAATATAGGCGCATTCATAATGTTTGCAACTGCTAAGAAATCTATTAAACAGAAGATGATCACAATAAATGAAAGAATATCAGCTGGAAAAAATATTTTACTTCCCCTACTTTGTTATACAACCAAGGTTCCCACGACCTTAGCTAAGGGATTTAGCCTCTCGTCATTGTGAAATAATCAATAGAATTCATAATTGAAAGCATTAAATGAATCTCACAATAATTTATGACAAAAACCCAAAGTCTCAAATTGAATATCAAATCAAAATTCAAGAATACAATCTTAAGATCAAAATCAAATCTTAGAATCAAACTATATTTTTGTGTATGATAAGAATGTGTAAAATAACTAAAAAATTCAAAAGGGTATTTATATAATTCATGGACACCCTCAAAAACCAATCAAAAACAAAAGAAGAAAACTGGAGTCGGTGGCCACCTACGGAGCCACTTACGGGCTATAGGTGGCACCTACGGTCCATAGATGGTCCCACGTAGGCTCTAGTGTCCAACTTCTACAAAATCTTCACAGAAATTCATGAATTCTAACACCTACAAATCATTGGTACAACTTACGGCCCATAGGTAGTCCCTAGTAGGTGACAATCACAAATCTTCAGCTTTTAAATCTCTAGACTTCAAATTTCTGGCATATGTTCTAACACCTACTCCATGTAGGTAGTACCTACGGGGCTTAGGTACCCACATTGATGGTCCAAAATTTTCAATTTTCACTTATTTTCTCTTGTTAAGCTCTAAAACCTGGTTTTCTACAAGACACGTCATATCTAACAAAAAGACCTAAGTAACCACATATTTTTATTGTTTTAAGAGTCAAAAGTGGTATGAAACCATAGAACATCAACACGCTCAACTTAGAACATTTACATGTCCTCAAGAAACATAAAAAAATACAACCACACAACAATGCTTAACTAGGAGAAACCTAAGACACGTACAACAGCCACTCATCAACTTTAAGCTCTAGGACATTACTCCCCCTCCCTCTCCAATATTAACATTTCAAAACCAATTGTATGTATCAGTGAGGCACAACCATGTGACATAAGGGAATCAAAATATGGCATTACAGTAGAAACAAATAATCATTCATTTATACAAGTTACACTACCAAAAAAATAAGAAGCTAGAAATGTAACCCTTGTACCCTTTCAACAAGGAAGTCCCACTCACTCAATAGAATCATATATGTTAATGCAGGGATGATCAAGAGATACTCACACTCATAAAGAAGATCTAACAATGTGCAAAAAATAGCATAGGCTTGCCCTTATTTTCTTTACCTTAGTTTTTAGACAATCGGGTTAAGATCACTATAGGGCTTTACTTGGTTGCTAATGTAGGCTTGGGGGATGGTATCGTATATATAGAAATTTTGTGACTAAGCCTCCTTGGAACTACACTTACTTTTGCGGTCCAATTATCAACCAATTCTCTTTTATTCCACCCTTATTTATCCCTTTTATTATTTTATGACACATTTAAGTTGGGTGTGGTTTCTTTTATTCAATTTTTTTCAATTCTTCTTTTCTTTTTCTTTTTCTACCGCATGCAGACCTACCTTATCTTTCTCTTATTTTCCCTTCTTCAAACCCACTTCTCATTACGCACCCCTATGATATCCACCCTTAATATAGGCGTTTTTTTGAGTTAAGGTACACAATGACCAAGGAGAACTAGGGCCAAAACAGGTTCATTGTAACAAAGATAGAAAGGTGAAAGTTCAAATAAGATAATTAGTCTATACAGGCTCAAAATAAGGATCAAGGGATCCTTATTCACATTTGGAATGACATTTAAGCTAAAAGTTGACTTATTTATACAATGTCCTGTGATCCTTTCCTAACTGACTATCCCACAACCTAGGCAAGACTAACCGGGTAAGTTCTGGATTCAACATACAAAAGGAAAAAAGAAATATCTCACATATGCATAGTATAGGGTTGCATCACAGAATACTAGCTATTCGGTTCAGGAAATTGTTAGCTATGATTATCATACTCCTAATCCTAATGGCATAATGAGGTTCACAGTGTTCACACCTATATACATATCACACAGTTCAAAAATAATTTTTTTGGAGGGGTATCATTTTTCTAAGAAATCAAACAAAGTACATTAACTGCTTTAGATACTTATTTTTCTCCTAATTACACAAAACACAACACAATACGAAAGAAAACACAATACAACACAATATTTCCCTATACATGTCAATTTTACAATCATACCATTGCCAATAGGAAAAGAAGCACGATAACAAAAATACATGACAGCTGTGGTATAGCCCACCCCAACTAAAAGCTACGCATTGTCCCAAGTTCAAGATAATAATATATAGCAATGGAATAAGGACATATCTTTGATGCACTAGGCTCCCGTTTTATGCTCGTCCCTCTCTAGGATATGTCAACTAGCTGAAGTGGTAGTACTGGCAGGGCTTGACTTAAAGACGCACCTACAGTGATCATAGATCAGTACACTTCATCAACTACTCTGGACACCCTAGAATCATGGCTAGCCCATCTCATGGCCTGGTCAAATTGAATAAAGGGGTCCTGCCGAGCTCTCTTGGTCCCAAAAGCTAGGACTACCTTTTCATCCTCCACAAATAAATCAAAATATCTAGGGTTGTATAGAGCCACCAGCTGAGCAAATAAGGAGATAACAGAAGTGATGGCTAGAATCTGGTTTTCAATAATAGAGCATACCTCTACTCGAAACATAGACAACTCCTCTCAAATCTCACCTAAGTCAGGAGCCTCTATGTCACTGAAGTGAGCTGCCACGGGTTTATGAAAAGCATCTATATGGGCATGCAACTTAGCAGTAAAATCTAAAATCTCATCCTGGAGTGCAGCCTTTCCTTAGCCTAGTCTCAACAGTCTCTAGTGTCATCAAAACCCAAGGCTGGATCTGTCCATGTAGGGATGCAAGATCAGTCTCAACATAATCAAGTCAGGTGGTAGTAATATCTTGGATCTCTATAAACCGTTGCAAAAACTCTTATGGTACTACTATAAAACATGTGGCATCAGCTATAGTAAAAAGGGGAGAGAGTATAAAATATGCCCCAACAAACTTTGAAGTAGAGGCCGAGACTAAAGAAGATGCGGCTGGGGTCCCCTATCCCTGAGTACTCATCTTGGGTGCATCTCTCTGCTTACCCATCTCAAAATCCATAGTCATATCAACATCACCATATTGTTTTTCACTATACTCTACAAGAACTGATAGGCTCTCAAAATGGGCCAAAATCATTGTCGGGGGTGTACGGGTCCTCTAAGAAATGACCGGGCTTGCAGGATCCTTGATCAAACTCATCTGGGATACACCCATCACCTCAACTCTCCGGTCAACACCTGGAACCTCAGGTACACCAACCTTATCGAACATTTGCTGGATGAGGCAAGGGAAGGACAGTATAGTCTTATCACCAAAGGCTCGCTTATGTAACTTATATTTAATAATGGATGAAAAGTCCATATTGTACCTATCCATCAGACTCGTAATCAATGCAGCACCATCCCAAGTCAGCAGGTTGTCTACAGTATTCAGATATAATCTATAACAAACCACCATCCACCAAAACTTTGCAGCAAAATTCAACACTGCCTTTTTAATTACCTCATTTACCTCAATCTAGGGGCATCATCACAAAGGTTTGAAATGTGATTGGCGATCCATCTTACCAAATCTACCCACTATCTCCTATGTTGATTATCTCACTTAGAAAATCTATCTCATGGAAATATCAATTAAAAGTCATATACTGCAGTCGATACAAAAGTTATATAGTTAGATCCAAAGAGAACTCGATGGATGGATGCCACTAAAATATCCACCTGAACTCCTCTCACCGACGTCAGCTATAACCAGGGATAATCTACATCTATAACTCCTTTGGGTGTTGTCAATGATACTGTAATAGTGTAAGAAGCATAGAACTCCCGCACTAATGCCTGGCCATATGAACCTTATAGTCTAGTCTTCTACTCCAACTTATAACATTCAAACACAACCAACTAGTGTGGTGCTAATTCTAACCCAGATAACTCAATTCGCCTCTACTGCCAAATAGTTCTCTTTGGTCGACCTATCCCAGCCACATAGTTGTCCTGCTCATAAATCATCTATAGTCCATCTACGCACCACCTTGGGTTTACCTCAATAATTGGCTCAATCGAGTTGTGAGTTGGGTTAGAAAGTTAGTCATTCTAGATCAATAGCTCTATGTATGGTGCTGGCACTTGATGTGATGTTTGGGTTATAACCTAATGACTGGGGTACTGCAAATGATTACTCAGGAATTGCTGCTGGGGACTCGTCCTACGACCCTCATCAGACTGGGGGTCTTCTATAGCTTCATCTTTTAGTGACTTGAAATCCACCTCCTCTCTCTCTTCAGACTGGGGAGAATTTTATGGGGATTTTTCACTAGTATACTATCCTCTGACTGGTCCCTACCTTGAGGTTATATCGGTCGTCTGCCCCACTATGTTTGTGTTGGGAGCTGGATTCCCAAGGTGTCTCTAATAAATACTCAGCCGCATATTATATCTAGGCACTAGTCTTTTGGACCACTAATCTTGTTGTGATAATAAGGTACTCCTCCATCGAGCCACAACACTCGGGGGAGTCATCCCATCGCCTTGATGGTCCTGCCTTCTTTGGTGCCATAGTACCTAAAAGGGTCAGTGTTAGCATCTGAAGGATTAAAAGAAAATGAAAAAGTTCTATGAAAATCAAATTTATCAAAATTTAGACCCCTTCTAAATTTGCACATCCATATACAATGATTTCCAACCATTCCAGTCAAATATTTCCATATAAAACTAAAATAATAGATATGGCATATAATACTTCTGGGTGTCCACAACCTTTTCAACTTCTAATTCCATTTAGGGCATGATCTTAGAGTTTTAATTAAAGAACAATGCACCAATTTCAATTTTTGGATTCTTCTAGGCTCCTACCAACAATATTATTAAGTTTCACATAATTGTCAAGCATATTCAAGCATCAACTCATGTTTCTTTGTTAACATTCCATTCTAGTAGTTATAGGAGCCATGGAGTTTACCTTGATTTTGAAATATGGAAGTAGAAACTTGAATAAGTGTAGAAATCCTAGCCTTAGTGAGTGAATATATGCATAAGTGATGGACTGAGGAATGGGTCTTTCCTTTTATAGGATTTGAGAAGGAGTTGGAGAGTTTAAATTTTAGAAGGAGTTGGAATTTGAGGATTATAGGGTAAATAAACCGGTTTCAGAGCTTTAAAAACCTATGGTAGGCTGGTGAAATTGGTAGGGTTGGGGCACACCCCTTTTTTTTTTTTAAAAAAAACAAGGCCCAAAAATTTGGATCACTTATGGCACCACCTACGGGGCGTCAGTGGCACCAACGACCCGTATGTGCCCTGCCGTAGGTGACCAAAATTTTTTGTAGTTTCCCTATTTTGAACCTTCTGTTCTAACACTTAGTACACAACTTACTAGGTTGTAAGTGGTACTTATGACACATACATAGGTTAGTAGGTAAAGGTTCAAAAATTACCAAATTTTCTTCTGACTTTAATTGCAGAACTTACTTAGCCCAAGTAGGACTTATGACCTCCAAAGTGGTTCAATAAGTCCCGTTACCTGGAATTTTCTATAGTTAGCAATATTTAACCATGTTCTAGGTAGTTACTTAAGCTACAAATTTAAAAAATTAAAAAAATAATGTGAACACTAATATGGTGGGTTGCCTCCCATCTAACGCTTGATTTAACTTTGCGGAATGACGTGGCTATGTTGGTTATTCAGACTTCACCAATAAGCCCATGGGTTGCCTCCCGTGCAACACTTGGTTTAACATTATGGCACAACGCAAGTACTTTGATTACTAAGAATTCATCAAGGTAACAAAAGGGATGGCCTCCTAGGTCATCAATACAATGTATTACTGACACCACCCTCATGTTGGTTGGCTTCTTCATTGTTCTGGAAATGTTGAATGTGACCTTCTCATTGTTCAATTTGAACTAGAGTTGTCCTTTCTCCATATCAACTATTGCTTTACTCATAGCCATGAATGATCTCCCCAAGATTATGGGAATCTCAAAGTCAACTTCGTAATTCAAGATAAAAAAGTCAAATGAAAAAATAAAGTAGTTGGCTTTCACCTAAACATCAAACGATATGCCTACGGGCTTCTTCACTGTATGTTCTACAATCAACAACTACATAGTTGCTTGTTTCAGAGGGCTCAAGATCAACTGTTTGAACACAGCCAGCAGTATCAAATTAATGTTTGCACCCAAGTCACATAATGCTATGGAAAACCTAAATGTTCCAATGGTGCATAGGATTATGACAGCTCCTATCACGACCCAATTTCTTAAGTCATGATGGCGCCTATATAACCCACCAGTAGGTAAGCCAAACCCATAGTTTGGAACATCTAGTAACGGACTATCCAATCACATAAAGAAAAGAATATGGAATAAATGAATTAAAATATTAAATGCATAATATAGTCTCAAAACCTTGTGGTATCAGTACAAAAGCTTCTAACATAACAAGGATTCAAAAAAGGCACTAAAGAAATATACAAATACAACTATCTTTGAATACAACACAGAGACTAGGCTAATACATAAGTGGGACAAAAGTAATAATTTGAATGTCAGGAGCTCACTCTAGTCTTAGAACTATAGCTACTCCACACGATGCACATATCGACGATGATAACCTGTACTATGATCTGCACACTGTAAAAGTGTAGTATGAGTACCAAACACATTGTTCTCAGTAGGAAATTGCCAACTTTGCTCCAAAGATAATTCAGATATATATAACATATAAATAGAACAAAAATTACACCCAGGTAGAGGTGGCAATTTCAGCCCATATTTGTGAAAAGAGTCCGTTTAACTCATATTTATTGAATTGGATCACTTATATTTCAAATGGGTAAATATAGACTTCAACTCATTTTAAAAGCTCATACAAATATGGACAAAATGGGTAAAATATAGGTACCCATTTAAATACAAAGATCACTCACCTATGCTTTAAATTTTATTTTTTTCTTCTTTTCTAGTTTCTTTTTTTTTGTTTTTTCTTTCTTTTTTCCTTTAATTTACTTTTTTTCTTTTTCTTTTTTTTTCATTTTATACTCGTTTCTTATAATTTCTTTTTTTCTTTCTCATCTTTTCATCTATTTTTTTATTTTTTATTTTTATTTTTTTTTATCATTTTCTCCTTTCTCATTCTTATTTCATTATTCGTATGCGATTGAGACCTATATGAGTTAATAAATACAAGCTTCTAATGATCTCATTTATCCTATACAATTCATAGCATCTCTTATCAATTAAATATGCTCTATATATAGTCTCTCCCCTTTATTATTTTTTTCTATCTTTTATTTCTCTTTTTTCCCCTTTAATTTACTATTTTTTTCTTTCTTTTTTCTTTTAATTTACTTTTTTTTTTTTTTTTTTTTTATTTTTTTTTCCACTTATTTTTTACTCATTTCATACACTTTTTTCCTTTCTTATTTTTCCTCAATTTTATTTATTTTTCCTTCGCATTTTTTTTGCATTTCTATTTCCACCTTTTTCATTCTTGGTTCGTCATTTTTGTTATTTTTCTTATTTTTTAATATTCTTTTCCTCATCCTTTTTTTGTCATTGCACTTTATATTTTATATATTTTTTTACTTTAAATTTATTTGTATCATGCTATTTATTTTAAATAAATTTATTATTTGTATTTGAATAGTTTAGTTGTTAATATGTACAATTTATCATTTATATTTATATACAAATAAGTATATGAATTAATTAGATTTTCTTGAGATTGAAATATATAAATATACAATGTATCATTCAATGCAAATGTGTCATTAGTATTTGTATATCAAATTTATCATTTATATTTGTATATAAACAAGTATCATTAGTATGTGTATGGTTCAAGTTGTATAAACATTTATCATTTGATACAAATGTAACATTTGTATTTGTATAATTTAGCAATTGTATTTGCATAATTTTATTATTTTTATTTGTATTGTTCAATTTATATCAATAAAATATAATTTGTATCAATATATATAAAATATAACTGTGAATTATATAAAATATATACGATGGTGCAAACTATAAAATACAAATATGAGCTTGAAGTCTAAAAAACAAATACAAATATACAATTGTATTAAGTAAGCTCGGTCCATCTTTATTTCATTTCATATATGGCTGAGGATCCACATAGCCTTCGATTTATGGGAAACTCCAGCTTCAAATCCGACTTTTAACTCTCTCATCTTAGAGTTCTTGTTAGAGTAGAATTAAGGCACGAAGCGAGGAGCTCAAGGTCAGGCAAGGCAGGAAGTACATAGAAACCTTAATTTGTGTACTTCTTGCGACTGATAAAGATATTTGGTTTGACGAATGTAATTTCAAGATCTTTCTGGATACTATCTCTGTATCTATTTATTAGGTGGAGTCCACTTGAGTGTACTTATAAAAATTATAAATGTTGGGCGAATATAAATCAATATGCGCTTATGGTATTTTCATTATCATAAAAAAAGAAAAATAATAATAAAGAAAAAAAGAAAGAGAGGTAGAAGTTAGAGATAGAAGAGAGAGAAAAATCGTAAAGAAAAACTTGAATAAAAATACAAAAAACTCAGAAAGAAAAAAATACTGAAAAAGGAGAAAAGAAAAAAGAAAAAAATGATGATGAATATAAATATTCTGAATCATTATGATATCTGAGTCATCATTCATAATTTGTACTCGACTTAATCATGTTCTTCGAAAATAAAAAAAATAGAAAATATAAAATAAAACCAAAAAAGAAAAAAAAAGAAAGAAGTAAAAAAAAACTAGAAAAAAAGGAGACTAACAAGGAAAAGAAAAAAAAAGAGAAAGAAAAGGGGAAAAAATAAAAGAGAAAAAAAAAAAGAAAACTAGAGGTTATATATAGAAGAGAGAGAAAAAAACTAAAAAGAAAAAACTTTAAAAAAAAAGAAACGGGAAAAAAGTCAAATTGATATGATATAGAAGTTTTAAGTTCTTGATTTGAGGAGATAAAGTAGGTTGGAACCATTTTTAGCCAATCCATATTTGACCAAATCCATATTTACCCATATTTATATGGGCGGATTGCAATCCAAACCATTTTTGCTTGATCCACATTTAACCCATCCAAATCCAATCCAATCCGCCCGTTTACCACCCCTACACCCAGGTGTCCAGCAACCTCATAAGCAGGCCAATTCAGATAATAAACATGAACTATCCTATTCATATCTAAGAGACTAACATAACAAGGCTTAAGAAGGTAATAAGGATGAACTATCCTATTCCAGGCATACTCGTGAATCTCAATACTATACCCTATATCCTTGGCCAATATACGAATAAGGGGTGAAAAAAAGGATATATATAGCATACAAGGCCAATAAATGAATATACAATCTAAATAAATAAAGGAAAGGATATACGGTAACACCATAGCTACATATAGCAAGTTATACATATATAAAAACATAAATAAGGTCAACTCGAAGTATACCCTAAATCATCATGTCTTCATTTTAAATTCTCATAATCCTTGCAGGAACTAGTGCTAGTATACTAAGGGTTTCTAATCCATATGTCTATTCACGAGATTATCATGCATAATAATGTAATCACAATATAGGTGATCCAGAACTGTACCTCAAATCTCTATACGAAATCAATAGCCAATCTGTCACAAACTAGCCATAACAATGATCATAACAATAATAATAACAGTACCAATAACAAACCTGCTAGTCTGGACAACCAAATACCTAGATGAACCTATAACGTTCCCCTACTTCCCTAGGATCATAAGGTTCAATCAACATACAACACACCACAAGAAATAGTCATCACCCATACGTATACAACCCCCTCCCTTCCCCCATATTGACTGATAGATATAGGTGCATAGAGGTGATGGGCAATGCGCATGCAAGAATGAATGCAAAGTATATAACCAATATCATAATTGTTCCCAGGACTCTAACCGGTAATATATATATATAGTCAATACCCGGAATTGAACAGATCATAATACAAGCAATACATGAAATTGAATCGGTCACAATATATATAATCAATACCCGAACTCAAATTGATAAATGATATAATTAGTAACCAAACTCAAACCAGTAAATAATATAAACAATACTCGAACCTAAATAGGTAAATAATATAATCAACATCGTTAACATCATCAATATCATCAACATACTTATATCTAACATCAATAATATAATCTGCCATTGGGTTTTTACCTAAAATTTATATCATCAATACAACATCTTTCTTCGTCCTACAACGGAGGGATGTGTATATAGAAATAATAGGTGTGCGAACACAAGTTGTGGCTAAAAGAGTGTAAATCCAAAAATCCATTGCCCAGAGTGAACTTCAGGACAAAATCATTATAAAAGTATAGAAATGGTGGAAATCTCTCATGACTGGAGTAATGAGTAACCTTAAATTGTAGACTGTAATCTATCTCGGTCATATCTTTAAGACATCATTATTAATCTCTTTTACATACATGCTATCCATTTAGATAGGAAATTATTGTTATGAAGAAATCTATTTTTTTAAGGTGAAAAGTAGGCTTTAATTATTTAGGAAAAACAACAATAAATCATATTTTAGCTAGAATCGCATCATTTAACTATTTAATGATCATGAATGTACAAACTTTATGCATGCCATCACCAGTATTCAAACAATGGAACCATAAGCATCAATATATTCATAAACTACAATCGCAGTCTTTACAAGGATTAACACTTCCCAAATATCCAATCGATATCATAACATGGCCTTTGGACCAATAATGTGTCTGGAATAATTACCACATCATAAACATGGACTTAGTCCCATGTACATATCTGGAGCTCATATCAATAATCATACTCGCAACCCATCCCATATATATATGCCATATCATAGTTGCAAGTCATTAATCATGATGGGGGGGAAACCATCATCATTCACCAAGTCACAAAGTAACCTTATACTAAAGGTTAAATAGTCTCAACCCAGTCTAACATGCATAAATAAGTCTACAAGGGCTAACCCAAGTCTTGGCCTAAGGTGGGCCGGAAGAAACCACTTCTAATCCTCAATTCTATGTGTAGGAAATTTATACCCCAAACTAGCCTAAGGTATCGAGTTTAACTTCTAGATATCAAGTAAGCCACAACCAAGCCTAAGATAGGAATTCCGCCTATCAACATAGGCGATTTTGGCAACTCCACCTAAATTAAGTTTTCAGTATCACTAGTATAGTCCAAATAAGATTAATCATACTAACCATACTTCTAATGCTAAAACCACATCCCCAAACCTAGCATCATGTCATAACCATTCTACAAATTAGTTCAAACTAGGGAGATGGTAATAGGATTCTAAAAGTGTAATAAGAATTTCATCTTATGGGTCAAAACCTTCATATAATCCCCAAACTTCAATAATCAAGACTAAGTCATTCTACCAATAATCAATCTTAATATTACATTCATATGCAATATATATCATGCATCATCTTACGAAGAAGAGTAGATAGAAGCCTACCTCAAAGCCGAACCGCAAATCTCTAAATCATTCACCAAACATCCATCTTCATTTCACAATCCCAAAATGCCATCACACTATCAAAATTATAATCTACTCATCAATAAGAGAATAACAATATCCACATTGCACCATTGTGCTTCGGGTCTAAAAACAACACAAAAAACTCCAAGTAGGCCCCACTCACGAAAAATCACATTTCGTGACCGACCCAACATGATATCAAGCTCAAGGGATCAAAACCCTTAAATTTGGTGAAAACCAAGCTATTTTTGGGCTAAAATCAAGGCCTGAAGGATCTGGGTCTTTGGTCAAATTTTCAAGAAATTCAAGCATGAATTTGAAGGATTCTTACCTTAAATCCAAAGATATTCGTGAAAATATATGTTAATCATGCTCCCAAGTCACCCCAAGACTAAAATTTAATTTAGCACACTTTTAGGATTTTTGGCTCTAAAAAATGAGTGAGAAATAACCAAAACACGACCTAAAGGGTCTTTTTATACCCATATAAAGTATCCAAGTGTGGCAATCGTGAAAGCAAGTGTACAATCCCATTACTTGGCTGTAGGAATAGGTATGGCAATCACCATACTCCTTGGTGCGATTGCACTACTTGCTATCAGCACAATCAATAACTGAAATTTGGAAATTTTCGAAGTTTCTGCCAATGCCTCGAGATTCATTCAAAATTCGATATATGTAAATGAACTATGTAACCATACTAAATTTGACATTCGAACGCGATGGCAAAGTATGATTTTCCATTCGAGGTCGTTTCGTCCAAATGTGGGTCCCGAAACTAAATTTCCAATTTGTTAACTTTTTGATGAATAGGTCAAAGTAAGCCCGGGTGTTTGGGACCCAAACCAAAGGTCTATCTAGCCTAATATTGGTATCCCAAATCTACTAGCACAGTTTTAATTTACATACGAGATCGTTTTACTGATGTTTACAAATAGTGGCCATTTGGAATAAGTAAATACTTTAAAATAGCAAAATGAGCCTAAAATCAAAATGAGTTGTCTAATCATCGAACCGATGGTTCCGACAAATCATAAATGACCTGTAGCCACTATGGGAAGGATTGAAACTTCAAAAATTCACTTAAATCAAGGAAATGACCTATAGGATCATTACAATATCCATAACTAAAAGGACTTTCAACCTTGAAAGTCAATGGATTGAAAAATCTCAAAGCTCAAAAAGATGAGGTACTAGGCCCGTATGCTCAAAGAATGACTTCCCAAATAACCTATCAGAAGAGAGAACACTTTTAATGGATTTTCTTGAAGGTATTTCTTTTTCAACCAGCTCTCTCACTTCACTTCCAAATAGCCAAAACTCAACTTCAACCACCAACTGGCTCCAATTGAACTGGGGAAGGATGATGCATGCAAATCTAAAACACTACACACTGATACCATCTCAATACCTGCACAAATCATTCAAAGGATTAACCAAGCAAAAAGCAAGCCAAGGAATGATTTATACAACCAACTCCATTTCCAAATATATCCTTTCTTTACCATTCCATTCATGTTATCCACTCTAAACTAGGAGGAAAATCATTTGAGTCCTATTCGTGCAATCTCATCATAAAGAACTCAAAAACTAAAACTAATCCACTAAAAGTCCACACGGCAAACATGAGAATAAGACCATAAGATGCTATCTGGGAACACAAATATAGATAATCAAGTAATACAATCAATGACAATGCTACAACTAGTATAGATAATAATAAAAAATAAAATCCATAAAATTGAGACATAACTACTCATCACTGAATATTCCACTCTAAAATGTCCCATCATCCTAGAATGAAATCACACTGAATCCCACTCAAGCATACTACTCATGCTGAGTACATCATCTGAAAATCTCAACACCAATGCCACAAACCATAAAATGAACCGATCAAATTAAGATAAAGAATTTCAAATTTGCCTACTCAATAAGCGATCATAAGAAAGACCACTTGCCCCTAACTCTCCGACTCTACTTTAGAAAAAACCGCATTACAATAAGAACGGAGCATCTAACTTCACATCGATAATAATGGTAAACCATCACTAGGAGATGAACCCAACAAATATGGGAGGTAAATTCAGGACATCTTGATATCAATATCAAACCACTATCAGGGAATTATCCATAAGTAAAGAATAGATCTAACACTGGTCATTCTCAAAATGGGCTATATAAAAAGGTATAGGTAATACAAAAACCTTCACAACTTAGGAGAAATGTCTAAGAATCCAAAACTCAAAAATAGGTAATATAAATAAATTTCCAACTCTAGAACAACATAAAACCACAGAATGTCAACTTACCTTTGATATCACAATACATTCCTGAATCAATCTAGCATAGCTAACCAAGAGGAAAACAATCAACCTCGGCTTGCTATAGTGAGAAAATCATCAAGTCGGGATATAGCTTCTCAAGCCACCAAATGAGAATTTCAAAGAATGGAAATTCTAAACAAATAACACTAGTTTATACAACTATCCAACGAGGATAAATTACATCAAGTAATAACATTAATAACATCATAATGACAGCAACAGTAATAGCACTATTAATATCAATATAATGAATATGTGGTACCGAAATGAACATCAATATCATGTACCACTCAAGGGACATAATAAGGCTAATATGCCAAGATAAAGGGGACTCAAACCCAAATGCTCACCCATAGAGAGAAAATATCAATACAGATCTAATCCATCCATAACTAAAAGAAATAAACCATGGGAGTAGTCATATAATCATGAATTCAATAACAAGACACACTACAACCAATATGAACTCATCAAGGCATATAAACATTGATGCATACAAAAACCCCAATACACATAAATGAAAAAGGTAAATGCCAGAAATAAAAGCACACATATAATGGCAGAATCCAAAATCACATGCCTGATGGGTCTAAGGGGGAATAAATCTAAATGGGTCCAAACTAGAAACAACCGAGTGAATTATTAATTGACGTGCCAAGCATACTATCTCTAATTAAATATGACAGAATATCACAAGGCTAATATGAATGATCTGAATGACCAACTAGCATATAAGGCACTCACTAAACCAATGTATTATCTCACCACAACTAAAACATTATCCTAGAATACTCTAAGATACTTTCCCACCTAAATAAGGATAACCGTCATGGCCTGAGGACCTAATACCAAAACTCTATAAGGCCTGGCAAGAAATCTGCCCACTATGATCACCATGATTAATATGAGAATCACTCATAATCTAAAATACTATCTGCATAGAATTGATAGGCTTCAAAGTAAAGCTATCCTCTATCGGAAGGATCCTCACTCCCAAATAAAATACTAATAGCATAATATCAAGGGCATGGCCTATTGTTGTCACCTCTATAAGTCTTAATACATACTCTCTATGTGGCTCTTGAATGACCAAAAACCTGAAATTGGAAGACCTAGTTGCTATCAAGTGCTCTGACACCAAAAAAAGTAGAAATGCTGTTCCTCTAAAAATTCCATGCTCCATATCTTATTCTGAAGGATGTAGCATCAAAAAATGTCTGTCCCACTCAAGCAATCTAATCTCGTACTCATAAAGTGGTAATGAACCCTGATGAACACCAATGAATCTAACTCTATCCTGAGAACTGCTTGATGAATCAGATGTCATCCACTACTTGGAAATATATACAACATGACTCAGGTTCCTAATATTAAACCTTGAATGGCTAATATAGTCACAAATTAGAGCCTAATCCATCCCTAATTCCTTGGTTAATGTTGAAGATCATTGACATCTATCTCCGACTCTCTAGTTTGATGTTGCACTAAAATACGTGTTGAAGTGTGTCTATATCTATAAACCATCTCATATCATCCATTTTGGATAGAATAAAGTCAAGGAATATGCTTAAGGCTCATAGCAAATACAAACACATGATAAAGAGTCAAGAAATGAATTTCCTAATAATGTCTCTATAGCCTCCCAAAGATAGGTTACGGATGTCTCCATACCGATCCTCAGAACTCTATTAAAAACTTAGATCTTGAAATAATACACTGGTGAACCAAGGCTCAGATACTAATTTATCATGACCCAATTTCTCAAGTCATGATGGCACCTACTATAACCCACCAGTAGGCAAGTCAAACCCTTAGTCTGGAATGGCTAGTAACAAACTACCCAATCATATAAAAAATAATGGGAATATATGAATTAAAAGATCAAATGCATAATATAGCCCCAAAACCTGGTGGTATCAGTACACGATCTTTTAACTTAACAAGGATACAAAAAAGTACTAAATGAGTATACAGATATAACTATCTTTAAATACAACATAGAGACTAGACTATTATATAAGAGGTAGGAAAGTAATACTCTGAATGTCAAGAGCTCACTCTAGTCTCCAAACCATGGTTGCTCTGTACGACACACAAATTAATGGTAACAACCCTTACTATGATATGCAAGCTGCATAAATATAGTATGAGTACCAAATACATGGTACTTAGTAGGCAACTGCCAACTGAGCTCCAAAGATAATGTAATTATATATAACATACAAATAGAATGAAAACTAGACCAAGTGTCCAGCAACCACATAAGCAGGCCAATTGAGATAATAAGGATAAACTAACCTATTCACATCCAATAAACTAACATAATAAGGCTTAAGAAATGATAAAGGATAAATTATCCTATTTTAGCCATACTATTAAATCTCAATACTATACTGTATATCCTGGCTAATATACAAATAAGAGGTCAAAGAAGGATATATATAGTATACAAGGCCAAGGAATTAATATAAAATTTGAATAAATAAAGGAAGGTGTATATGGTAACACCATATCAACATATAGCTATTTATACATAGATAAACACCTAAAAATGGTCAAATCAAAGTATAGCCTAAATCATTATGTCCTTTTTTTAAGATCTCATAATTCTAGCTGGAACTAGTGCTAGTATACAAAGGTTTTCTAATCCATATGTCTATTCACTAAATAATCATACATAATAATGTAAGCATAAGATAGGGGAGCCAGAATCCTACCTCAAATCATAATACCAAATTAATAACCAACCTGTCACAGACTAGCCTTAACAATGATAATAATAGTATCAATAATAACGCGAGTAACTGGCTTGTAACACCCCAATTTGATGAACCGAAATGTTACACGATGTTCATGATCCTGAAGGACCATAAGCTAACCCATGACTGATATATGTACCTGTATACTGTATAGAATACTGAATAATGTAGAAACATGCACTGAAAGGCTATAAGGTTTAATACTGGACATAACATGGATAATATAATATCTGTGGGGTAGTAAAATACCCAAAATACAACTATAAACACTAAAGTTTGAAACATAATAGTCTACATCTAGTCTAAAAGCCACTACTATTTGAATAATCTGAATAAGGAGTTGATGGGATATGTACCCAACTAACTCCAACTAATAAGTAATCAATGAAATAGTGGAGAAATAATCATGTCCTCGAAGGATGAGGACTCATTTCTATTTTGACTACTAAGACTAGAATCTACTGCTGATTTGAAACTCGTATCTCTGAACCTATGGTATAACATAAAAAGAAAGCACTATAGTGCAAATACATCAATACAATGGAATATACTGAGTATACATGTAAAGTAGGCTAATGCAAGGGTTAACATGCATGAATAATGATAGCTGACTATTTAACATGAATGCGAGAATGCATACATAAATACGTAACTGTAACTGATACTGTGATATCATGATTACTAAATCTGAATACTGATGACTTAAACATACTAATATCTAATATAACTGATAGCATAAATAGTTGTATCTGAATGTAACTAATAACATGGGTGACTATATCTGACAGTCCTAAATCAGACGAAACTATCTGAGTTCCTTACTATATCTGAGTTGATTATATCTGACAGTCCTGAATCTGATGGAACTATCTGAGTTCCTTACTGTATCTGAGTTGACTATATCTGACAGCCTTGAATTTGAAGAACTATCTAAGTTCTTTTACTGAGACTGGTACTAAAACTGTGGGAGGTAGTATTTAATCGACATACCCCTGATATGCCATTATGGCTGATTTGGGTTCTAATTTGTAACCCTAATTGGAAGGTTGTCAATACCGCACCACTGGTAAGGACAAGATGTGGGCGACCCTTATCTGATAGTATCCCCAAAAAAGAATGGTGGGGCCCTTATCTGATAGTGTTTATCTACCTCATCAACCCTCATCAGACAGTGTTGATCTCTCAACCTATACTGGCTATATAGTTCTGAAATGCAAGGATGACTTCTAAGGATCACACCCTTATCTGATAGTATGTGTCCCCATCCTTAGGTTCACTCGGTGCTAATTCCTACTCCCATCTGAATGGACACTGAACATGATTTACTAAACTAAACATGAGCTAAGTTACTAAGTTCCGTTAATTGATGAAATACTACTGATATCTGAGAACTAACTAAGTCATGAGATCATGGAGATTTTTCCTAAGTCATAAGACTATCTGAAGTCTAAGGATTCATAGCTTGACTGAGAGACTCATGAAAACATGACACGGCTCTAGGTACACAACTACTATTTTAGATACAAGTACCCCCAGGACTCGATGGAAGGAAACTGACAAAGCATGACTTACTTGAATACATAATAATCATCATAATACATTTATTGAAGCATTTCATCAAACATGTGATAGGCATAAGCTTGTACGTACATGGGGATTTTATGATATCATGCTAATTAGACACTTTCCCTTCATCTAGGCATTCAACCAAACACATAATAGGCATAGAATGTGTAAAAAATATTATACAACAAATAACTATCGTGATTCAATACCAATTTGATCAATTAAGGTTTTAGTCCTATGGTTTCATGAATCTATACCGATATAAATCAACCCATATGGAATTTAACACTCATTCATAGAATAAAATTTAATTACTCATTATCAACATGAACAAAAGCTACCCAATCATAAAATTCATAATAAAATCTATAACTTGAATTTAGAAAAGGTATTCTTGGGCTTCATGGACAAAAAGAGTCCACAAATGAACACTATGCATACCTTAGTTCATGATTTCGTGAAGATTGATCATGAAACCTTCTTGAATTTGAATCCCCAATAAAAAACCTAGCTTTTTCTTGAGAGAAACTTAAGAGAAAATAGTATATTTTGGGTGAAGAATAGGTAAATCATGTGTTATTGGGTTTAAATAGGGGTAGGAAATTGACCCTTTTAACCTTGGACACGTTATTTAATTTCAATAAAGTTTTCTTAAATTGGGCCCCTGGCACAACACAGCATTATCACACTGTGTCACTGGAAATTGATAATTGGAAAATTAAGGGTTGGCGTGATGTGGAGCCATCGCGTTTCCCATTCTTCATGACCTAGAACTTTGGTGTGACACAGGGGAAATCGCACTGAGACACTAGAAAAGGGACAATTCTGAATTTGAGTGCTGGCGCGACGCGCCATAATCGCGGACACCTACTGGAAATTACCAAATACCATTTTCTCTTATGGAGTGGTGCGCCACTGACTAATATGGCACTGTTTTATGATGGAAACTTGAAATTGTCATAACTTCTTACCCGGATTATCAGATTTAATCAAATTATATATCAATGGAAAGCTTATTGAATTTCTCATATGACAAAAAGTGAAAATCTTGAAAATTTCTCATAGAATAATTATCATTCACTTTAGAAGCTAATACTAGGCATTCTTGGGATGAAATTTGCTAAAAAACTTTGGGGTATTACAATATCTCCCCCTTGAGAACATTCTTCCTCAAATGAGACTGATTGAGAGAGGAAACAATAAGATAAACATGAATAACTGGAACATGATCTCATGACTGACAAGCTGTACAGAACATACTAAACATGCATATCTGATGCATGTGTAACTGATTCATGAATTCATGAATGAATTTTCCAAGGAACTAAGTTTCTCATAATGAGAATGCATTTCTTATGTATAATTATATAACTTAGCTGATACATGAATGCATGACTGAATATGCAATGGTACTTGATACCAAGTTTATAGTGGGAACATGAACATGAAACTGAATACCAAGTTTGTGATGAACACTGATCATGGAACTGAGTAAGCTTAAGGAGAACTGTTACCTTGAGCTTGATCTGAGATGGTGGAGAAGAGGTGAGGATACTTGGTACGCATGTCTACTTCTGCTTCCCAAGTATCTCCCTCGATGGACTGATTTTGCCAAAGAACTTTAACTAGAGAGACTTCTTTATTCCTCAATCTACGAGTTTGATAGTCTAAGATTTCAACTGAAATCTCTTCATAAGAGAGACTGCTCTAAACATCAATGCTCTGAATAGGGACTACGACTAGTGGGTCACCTATACACTTCTTGAGCAAAGAGATATGGAAGACTAGATGAAATAAGGCTAGATTTGAAGGAAATTTGAGCTCATAAGCTACCTTGCTGAAATGACTGACAATCTTGAAGGGACCGACATATCGGGGACTGAGCTTTCCCTTCTTGCTGAATCTCTTCACTCCCTTTATGGGAGAGATCTTTAGATAGACATGATCACCAACCTCAAACTCAAGATCTTTTCTATGAACATCTACATAAGACTTCTGTTGGCTCTGAGCAGCCTGGAGTCTTTCTCTGATTAACTGGACATTTTCTAAGGCATCGAATACTAAGTCAGGACCTATGTCTGAGGCCTCACTAACTTCGAACCAATCAATTGAAGATATATATCTCCTACCATAGAGAACTTCTAATGGAGCCATCCAATGCTGGAATGATAGCTGTTGTTGTATGCAAACTCAATCAAAGGCAAGTGGTCATCCCAACTTCCCTTGAAATCAATTGCACACGCCCTTAGCATATCTTCTAAATTATGAATGGTTCTTTCTGCTTGACTATTTGTATAAGGATGAAAGGTTTTACTGAGATTAATTTAGGTACCAATAACCTTTTGGAATGCTTTCCAAAAATAAGAGGTTAACTAGGTACCTCTATCTGAGATGATAGATAATGGAACTCTGTGAAATTTGACCAACTCCTTGATATAGAGTTTGGTGTAATCCTTGGCTAAATAAAAGGTATGAACTGGAAAGAAATAAGTTGATTTGGTTATTCTATCTCCAATGACCCAAACTGAATTATGCTGATGATGAGTTCGAGGCAAACCCATCACGAAGTCCATGTTCACAACTTCCCATTTCCAAGTAGGAATACTAAACTCCTGCATGGACCTACTAGGCTTATGATGCTCTATCTTAACTTGCTGACATGTAGAGCACTTAGCCATAAACTCTGCAATATTTCTCTTCATCCCACTCCACCAAGAGATTTCCTGTAAGTCGCGGTACATCTTTGTCGCCCCTAGATGAATAGAGTAGCGTGCACTATGTGCTTCTACAAGAATTTGCTGCCTTAAGTCGTCTATACCTGGAACACAGAGATGACCCTGATAACGCAAAACACCATCTCTCCCTTGGGAGAAAACCTCTACTTTCTAATCCTGAACTAACTCTTGACAAGGCTAGGATCTCTATCTTTCTTTCTTTCATCTCAAAAACTAGATATGATTCTAAACTACTCTAAACATGTAATACCCCGGGAAATTTTTCATTAAAATTTTATACGTAAACGTGTTGGGTTCTATCTTATAGAATGAATTATAAATTTTTCATGCGGAATGTCTTAGATTATGACCCACCATTGTGTAGAGTATCGAATAAGATTTCCCACGATATGTGGATCATCTAAAACGGACACCCGAGCGACGAGTTATGAAGATTTCGATCGAACTGTGAATAGTAGTGAATAGTAAAACGTGCAGGAAAAAGTACTAAGGCCTGGCATATTTTTGCTCCAACTTTAAACAATCATAACTACTTTTACATAATGATCTGAGTTATCTACTATATATCAACGGAAATCTTTGCGAGTCCTCTTTCAAATGAAATTGGTTTTATCAAATTTGTCTATCGGAGAAAAAAGTTATGGTCGATCTACTTTAGCCTATCAAAAGTGAATTTTTGGGTCAACTTTAAATGATCATGACTCCTCATACACAATGATATGGGTGAGATACTATATATCAATAGAAATATATGAGAGTCCTCTTTCTAATGAAATTGGTTTCATCCAATTTGGATATCGAAGTAAAACGTTATGGTTGATCTACTTTAGACTATCAAAACGGTCCACCAAAGGACAGATTCGAGAATTATTTGATTTTAGAGGAATTTTGGTCATTCCCTCTCACCCAAAATCCATCCAAACCCTATATTAAAGCCTATTAGAAGAATTATATGTTATATTTCATCAAATTCCCTCAAAAACAAAACCCTAAGCTCCTACATCCAACTTTAAGAACCTCCAAAGTTCATCATTAATTCTACAAATTTATTTAAGATTCCAAATTCCTAGTTTAAGAACTCCAAAAACCATCATTCAAAGTCACGATTAACATCTCAAAAATGATTATCGATCTAAAGTTCATCATTTAAGGTATGTGGGGTTTTTCAACAAGAACTCTCTTTCGTTCTTGTGCCCAAAAGTAATTTTCTTTACAAAGGCATGATTTTTATTTGATTTTTACGAATTTGAAGCATGAACCCATATCTTATGATGATTATTATAAAATCTTGATGTTTATGATTTTGAAAGATGAATTTACATGTGTGGAGATATAAAACATGAATCTTGAACGATATTTATCATGATTTTGATATTTGGGTCGTGAATCCCCATTGGAAATTGTGTTTTTTTGAGAAAGTGTGTGTTATAAGCACGTTGATGTTAAATATTTGAGATATTTTGAATGATTTGACCTTTTGGTCTTAATGGAGTTGTTTTGAACTCTAGTGTGAAAGAAATCCACAACGTGGTTGATTTTGATAGATGGGAAGCATGATGGCTCCCAATGTATATTTATATATTACTGAAATTATTTTGTTGTGGATTGTGTTTGAAATATCTAAGCTAAGTTTGGGAGAAATCTTTAGCACCGAGTTGGAGGTATAAAGCGACCTTACATGCCTAGAACTACGTGCCCCATAGGAGTGAGCGTGAGGCTAATTTATATAGTGATCACTAGTTTGTGTGGATTTGATATCGATAGTCCCACTCCGATGGCAAGGATAGGACGGCTCTCCCCAACATGGATTGTACGTTGGACTCCATGTAGCTCACATGGTTTATGTCGGTTATAGGATCTCCCAGTGTGTGTGTGTTTCCTTGTGTCTATGGTGAATGGTGAAGTGATTTGAAAGTGGAATTGTGAAAGTTATTCTTTCGAAAGATTTAAATGATATTTAAATTATGAGAATTGATATTCTTGATGAACTGAAAGTGATTGACAAATTATATGATGACTCACATGTGTTATTGTACTTATTTCATCCTCTCATTATTATGATGATTTTCTTCGGGCTATGTGAGTCTTTCATACATCCTGCATATTTCTTATAAATATTTATGATGATGATGTTTATACAACTTCATACTCCCCCATATACTCAGTTTTTTTCCATGGTATTGACCCACATCTTCGGATGTGGGCCGTATTTTCTCGAAATATAGGTTTAGGTGCTCAGTTTCAAGTTCGACAGTGATTCTTCGGGCATTCTGTTCTACATCCTCTATTCTGGTGAGTCCTCATATTTCGAGGACGTGATGTCTGATATTGGTTTCACGAAATCATTTACATTTGATAACTGAGTATGAGTCAGTTGGGGCATGTCTCAATGGCTCGCTGGTTTTATTGATTTTCTTAAAGGCTTGTCAGACTAGTATAAATGTTGGGAGTTGACTAAAAAGTCGTATTTTGTTATCTTTCTGAAATTCTTTTATTCTTGGATGATGATTACTCTGTTGATATTTGAGGGTTATTTATGGAAACCCCATTGATTTGTGTTGAACTAAATGAAAATGGCTCAAAGGGTTAGCTTAGGGCTACTCGTAGCCTCAAGCACCGTGTGACGCTCCGGGACCCATTTTCTGGGGCGTTACAGAACACATACACCACCCTCTGAAGAATCACCTAACAGAACGTCCAGTCTGGCAAGCTGATGGACTTCTTGAGCTAACTTTTTCTTACTATCCTCCACATGAGAAACACTACCCATGGATAGCCTACTGAGAGCGTCGGCCATTACGTTGGCCTTGCTCGGATGATAGAGGACACTCATGTCATAGTCTTTCAAGATCTCTAACCACCTTCTCTAATGAAGATTGAGATCTTTTTGAGAAAAGACATAGTGAAGACTCTTGTGATCTGTGAAGACATCTACATGAACTCTATAGATATAATGCCTCCAAATCTTCAAGGCAAAGACTACAGCTGCTAACTCAATATCATGAGCAGGATAATTCATCTTATAGAGTTTAAGCTGTCTAGAGGCGTAGGCTATGACCTTTCCATGCTGCATGAGGACACAACCCAAACCTACTCTGGATGCATCACAATACACCACGAACCCATCTAAACCATCTGGAAGAGCTAAGACCAAGGCTGAGGTAAGTCGAGTCTTCAACTCCTGAAAAATCTTTGCACAAGGGACTGACCACTGAAACTTGACTTTATTCTGAGTCAATCTGGACATAAGGGATGTAATAGATGAAAATCCTTTAACAAACTATTTGTAATAGCCAGCCAAACCCAAGAAACTCCTGATATCTGATGGAGAGACAGGTCTTGGCCAGTTTCTTACTGCTTTGGTCTTTTGAGGATCAACTCTAATTCCATCACCGAAAATAATGTGACCAAGGAATGCTACTGACCTTAGCCAAAATTCGCACTTACTAAATTTGGTGAATAGCTAATAATCTCTGAAAGTCTGAAGTACTGTTCTGAGATGGTCTGCATGATCGCGTTCAGTGCAGGAATAGACCATAATATCATATATAAAGACTATTACAAACATGTCGTAGTACTTCTTAAACACGTGGTTCATCAAGTCCATAAAATCTGCTGGGGCATTGGTAAGACCAAATGACATGACTAGAAATTTGGAGAAACCATAGCAAATTTGGAAAGCTATTTTTGAAATGTTACATTCCCTAACTCTGAGCTGATGATAGCTAGATCTGAAATCTATCTTAAAGAAATAATTGGCAGCCTGAAGTTGGTCAAACAATTCATCGATGCTGGGAAGAGGATACTTGTTCTTGACCGTGACCTTATTGAGTTGGCAGTAGTCTAAACACATTTTAAGAGAACCGTCTTTGTTGCGCACGAATAATACTGAAGCTCCCCACGGGGAAATATTGGGCCTAATAAATCCCTTATCTAAGAGATCCTTCAACTATTCTTTTAGTTCTTTGAGTTCTGTTGGTGCCATTCTGTATGGCATAATAGAGATAGGCTAAGTATTTGAAAGAAGATTAATGTCGAAGTCTATTTCCCTTTCGGAAGGAATTCCTAGAAGATCTTTGGGAAAGATATCTGAATATTCATTCACTACTAGGATTGATTCAAAGCTGGGAGTTTTGGAACTAGTGTTCTTAACTCAAATAAGATGATAAACACATCTTTTAGATATCATTTTCCTTGCCCGACGGTAGGAAACAAGATGACCCCTAAAAGCGGATACACTACCCTTTCACTCAAGGAAGGGTTCACTTAAAAACTGAAACTAGACTATTTTGTTTCTGCAGTCGACTGTGGCATAGCAGGAATAAAGACAATCGATGCTAAGAATGATATCAAAATCAGTCATCTCTAATTCGACTAAGTCTGCTGAAGTGACTTTCTGAAATATCATAACAGAGCAGTTTCTATATACCCACCGGGCTATGATGGTTTTGCCCACTAGGGTAGAGACTGAGAAGGACTCATCTTGAATTTAGGACTAATTTCAAAATCAATGGCAATATAAGGAGTAACAAAAGACAAAGAAGCTCCTGGATCTAGCAAAGCATAAACATGCACATGAAAGATCTGTCACGTACCAGTAACTATATCAAGAGAATTTTCCTGATCTTATCAAGTCTGAATAACATATAGTCTATTTGGGCGTTGCCCGCTAGTAGCACTGGTGGTGGAACCCTGCTAATTCGGGCGACTAGACTGAGATGAGGAGCAGAGATGAATCTAATAACCTTACTGAAGGCAGTCTCTGACACTGTGGCCTGGCTTTCCACAACCGAAACAGACATCACTGCCAGCTCTGTAAGCACCGTTGTTCTTACCACAAGTTTGAAAAAGGGGATTAGCTCGAGCATTGATGACACTTCCCTGAGACTTAGAGCCTGGCACTCTATCTCTATCTTAGGAGATAGAGCATTAGTTGAAGATGGAGTTAGAACTGATGACTTAAGACAAAAATGAGAACGGTTTCCTTCTTCTAATTTAGGCTGACTAAAATTGAAGCTACCTGTCCTAGATTTCTTATTCTGCTTTTCCCTCTGCTTAATCTTTTACTCCTCTATCTGCTGAGCATGGGTCATAAGTCTGGCTAAAGTCATGTCACTATTTAGCATGGTGGATCTGCACTCATTAACCACATTAGAGAATACTCTTTCACCGTCATATTACCCTACCTGAGGTTGATGAATTCTACCACCTTAGCCTCTCTAAACTATTAGGGAAAGAGCCTGTCTAAGAATACAGTGATAAACTCCTCCCACTCTATAGGACTTGCATCATCTAACCTTTCTGACTTCTACTATTTAAACCAAGTATGAGCCACATCCTGTAACTGGCATGCGGCTAACTCAGCACTCTCAACAGTAGTCACCCCTAAGATGCCTGTCATTTTTGAACTTAATCAATGAATTCCTGAGGGTCTTCATCTACTTTAGACCTATGGAAGGATGGAGGATTCATTCGGGTGAAGTCCCGAATCCTAGATGCAGCTAAGTTTGCCATTGGGTTAATCGGAATGATAGCTGGTCGCTCATTATGGGAAGCTACTGACTGAGCAAGAGTGGTAAATGTGGTCCTGAACTACGCATAAGAAATATGATTGCCCAAAGGTTCTTCGGGATAAGGGGCTGACTGATTTCTTCTCTTAGGAGGCATATTCTAAAATAAAAAAAAAGCGGATTAGTCTGAGAGATTGACTTGTGATTTTGCTCAATGGCACGACATGAATACAGAAAGAAGGGAAACTGTTCCTAAATATCTCGTAGCCTCTTGCATATAAATATGGTGCGCAACACAGCTATGTACAAGAATCTACTAGATGTGGCTTTCAGACTTCCTAGGACTCTATTGAACCTTAGGCTCTGGTACCAAGTTTGTAACACCCCGATTCGCTAAACCAGAACACTACACGGTGCTCATGACTCTAAAGGACCATAAGCTAACCCATGACTGATATTTATACCTGTATACTGCATAAAATACTGAATAATATGGAAATATGCACTGAAAGGCCATAAGGCTCAATATAAACATAATATGGATGAGATAACATCTGTGGGGTAATACAATACCCAAAACAAAATTGTAAACACTGAAGTCTAAAATATAATAGTCTGCATCTATTCTGAAAACCTCTACTGTCTAAATAATCTGAATAAAGAGTTGATGAGACATGTCCTTAACTAACTCCAACTTATAAATAATCAATGAAATAGTGGATAAATAATCATATCCTCTAAGGATGAGGACTCACTTCTATTCTGACTGATGAGACTAGAATTTGCTGCTAATTTGGAACTCGTGTCTCTGAACCTATGGTGTAACATAAAAATAAAGCACTATAGCGCAAATACATCAGTACAATGGAATGTACTGAGTATATATGTGAGGTAGGCTAATGCAAGGGTTAACATGCATGAATAATTCTAGTTGACTGTCTAACACGAATGCAATAATGCATACATAAATATGTAACTGTAACTGACACTGTGATATCGTGATTACTGAATCTGAAAACTAATGACTTGACATACTAATATCTAATATAACTTATAGCATAAATAGTTGTATCTGAATGTAACTAATAACATGGGTGACTGTATCTGACAATCCTAAATCAGACGGAACTATCTGAGTTCCTTACTGTATCCGAGTCGACTGTATCTAACATTCCTAAATCTGATGGAACTATCTAAGTTCCTTATTATATCTGAGTCGATTGTATCTGACAGTCTTGAATCTAAAGAACTTTCTAAGTTCTTTTACTGAGACTGGTACTAAAACTGTGGGAGTAGTATTTAACCAACATGCCCCTGATACGCCATTATGGCTGAGTTGGGTTCCAATCTATAACCCCAATTGGAAGGGTGTCAATACCGCGCCACTGGTAAGGACAAGCTATGGGCGACCCTTATCTGATAGTGTCCCCAAAAGATAACGATGGGGCCCTTATCTGATAGTTCTTATCCACCTCATCAACCCTCATCAGGCAGTGTTGATATCTCAACCGATGCTGGCTACATATTTTTGGAATGCAAGGATGACTTCTAAGGATCATACCCTCATCTGATAGTATGTGTCCCCATCCTTAGGTTCACTCGGTGCTAATTCTTACTCCCATTTGAATGGATACTGAACATGAGCTGAGTTACTAAATTCTATTGACTTACGAGATACTACTGATATCTGACAACTGACTGAGTCATGATATCATGGAGATTTTTCCTGAGTCATAAGACTATCTGAAGTTTAAGGATTCATAGCTTGACTGAGAGTATCATGAAAACATGACATGGCTCTAGGTACACAGCTAATGTTTCGGATACAAGTCCCCCCAGGAATCGATGGAATAAAACTCACAAAGAATGACTTACTTGAATACATAATAATCATCATAATACATTTACTGAAATATTTCATCAAACATGCAATAGGCATAAGCTTGTACGTACATGGGGATTTCATGATATCATGCTAATTAGACACTTTCCCTTCATGTAGGCATTCCACCAAACACATAGTAGGCATAGAATGTGTAAACAACATCATACAACAATTAACTGTCATGATTCAATTCCAATTTAATCATTCAATGGTTTAGTCCTAGGGTTTCATGAATCTATACCGATACGAATTAACCCATATGGAATTTAATACTCATTCATGGAATACAATTCAATTACTCATTATCCACATGAACAAAAGCATCCCAATCATGAAATTCATAAGAAAATCCATAACTTGAATTTAGAAAAGGGATTCTTGGGCTTCATGGACAAAAGAAGACCATGAATGAACACTATGCATACCTTAGTTCTTGATTTCGTGAAGATTGATGGTAAAACCTTCTTGAATTTAAATCCCCAATAGAAACCCTAGCTTGTTATTGAGAGAAACTTGAGAGAAAATAGTATACTTTGGGTGAAGAATAGCTAAATCACGTGTTATTGGGTGTAAATAGGGGTAGGAAATTGACCCTTTTAACCCTGAATGCGTCATTTTATTTTAGTAAAATTTTCTCGAATTGGGTCCCTGGCGCGACGTGGTGTTATCACGTCGTGTCATTGGAAATTGACAATTGGGAAATTGAGGGATGGCGCGACGCGGAGCCATCGCGTTGCCCCTTTCCTTCATGACCTAGAACTTTGGCACGACGTGGGGAAAATCGCGCTGAGACACTGGAAAAAGGATAATTCTAAATTTGAGTGTTGGCGCGACGCGCCATAATCGTGAACACCTACTGGAAATTGCCAAATGCCATTTCCTCTTGTGGAGCGGCGCGCCACTGACTAATATGTCATTGTTCTACGACGGGAATTGAATTTCCCACATGACAAAAAGTGAAAATCTTGAAAATTCCTCATGGAATAATTATCATTCACTTTAGAAGCTAATACTAGGCATTCTTAGGACAAAATTTTCTAGAAAACTTTTGGGTATTACATGGCTAGTCTAAACAACTAAGTACCTAGCCGAGCCTATCACATACTCTCATCGCCAAAGATCAGAAAGTTCAATCAACATAAAACACACCATAGGTATAGTCATCACACATACCCATGCAACCCCCACCCCTATGGGCTGATAGATATAGGCATATACTAGTTATGGGCAATGTACAAGTAAGAATGAATGCAAAGATTATAATAAATATCACAATCATTCCACAGACTTGAATTGCTAATATTTATAGATATATAGTAAATACCCAAAATTGAACCGGTCTTATTATATATAATCAATGCCCAGACTCAAATTGGTAAATTATATATCCAATACTCAAACTCAAATCGATAATTAATATAATCAATACCCGAACTTAAACCAATAAATAATATAATCAATACCTGAACACAAACCAAAAAATAATATAATCAATACCCTCAATATCGTCAACTTTATAAATATTATCGTCACACACCTATATATAACATCAATATTATAATATGTCATCGGGTTTTTACTCGAAATTTATATCATCAATACAACATCTTCCTCCATCTACACCAAGAAGATGTGTATATAAATATAATAGGTGCACGTAAACAAGATATGGTTAAAAGGGTGTAAATTTGTAAATCCATTGCCTAAAGTAAACTTCGGGACTAAATCATTATAAAAGTGTAGAAAGGGTCAGATCCTCTCATGACCAGAGTAATTAGTAGCATTAAATCATAGAACGGAATTTGTCACTGTCCAATCTTTAAAACATCATTATTAAATCTTTTACATATATGTTATCCATTTAGACAATAAATTATTGTTATGAATAAATCTATTTTTTAAGGTGAAAAGTCCGTTTTAACCCTTATTTAGGAAAAAATGCAATATATCATATTTTATCTAGAATCACATCATTTATCAAGTTAATGATCATGAATGTGCCAAATCTATGCATGCCATCACCAAATTGAAATAGTGGAACTATAAGCATTAATATATTCATAAACTAGAATTGCATCCTTTACAAGGATAAACACTTCTTGGATATCAGATTGATATCATAACATGGCCTTTGGACCAATAATGTGTCCAAAATAATTACCACATCATAGTCATGGCCTTAGGCACACATACATATTTGGTGTTCACATCAATAATCATATTCGCAAACATCCCATATCTATTAGCCATATCATAGCTACAAGTCTTTAATCATGATCCGAGGGAAACCATCATCATTCACCAAGTCACAAAGTAACCTTATACTAAAGGTTCAATAGTATCAAATTTGTCTAATATGCATAAATAAGTCCAATAGGGCAAACCCAAGTTCTGGCATAAGGTGGGTTGGAAGAGCCCACTTCTAATCCTCAATTCCATGTTTAGGAAATTTTTACCCCAAACTAGGTTAAGGTATCTAGTTTAACTTCTAGATGTCAAGTAAGTCATAAATAATCCTAATATAGGAATTCCGCCTAGCAACATGGGCAATTAAGTCAACTCTGGATAAATTAAAGTTTCAATATCACTAGAATGGTCCAAATAAGATTTATCATGCTAACCATGCTTCTAATGCTAAAACCATATCCCCAAACCTAGTATCATATCATCCATTCTACGATTAGTTCAAACTAGTAAGAAGACAATAGGATTCTAAAAGTGGAATAAAAATTTCACCTTATGGGTCAAAACCCTCATCTAATCCCCAAACTTCAATAATCAAGACTAATTCATTCAACCAATAATCACTCTTAACATTCAAATTCACATGAAATATATAACATGCATCATCTTATGAAAAAGAATAAATAGAATCCTACCTCAAAGTTGAACCATAAATCTCTAAATCATTCACCAAATATAATTCTTCATTTCACAATACCAAAATGTCATCACGCAATCGAAATCATAATATAATCATAATATACTCATTAATATCAGAATAATGATATCAATGTTACAACATTATGCTTTGGGTTCAAAAATGACACCAAAAACCCTAAGTTGGTCCCACTCACAAAAAATAACATTTTCAAGAATGGCCCAATATAATATCAAGCTCTAGGGATAAAAACCCTCAAAAATGGGTAAAAACCAAGCTATGTTTTGGCTAAAATCAAGCCCTCAAATTTTCAAGAAATTAAAGCATGGATTAAAAGAATTATTACTTAAATCGAAGATGTTCATGAAAATATATGTTAATCAAGCTCCCAAGTCACCTCCAAGACTTAGTTTTAAGTTAGCACACCATTTTAGAGTTTTGGGTTTCAAGAATGAGTAAGAAATGGCCAAAACTCAGCCTAAGGGATCTTTATACCCAAGACAAGTATCCAGGTGTGGCAGTCATACAACCAAGTGAACAATCACACTAATTGGATATAGGAGTAGTTTGGTGATTGCCATATTCCTTGGTGCAATTACACTACTGCTGACAGCTGAAACTTGGATTCAAATTTTCCAAGTTTCAACTAATGCCTTGGGATTCATTTGAAATCTAATATACGCAAATGAACTATGTAACCATACTAAATTTAATATTTTACACATGATGATGAAGTCAAATTTTCCATCCAAGGTCATTTTGAATGAATGTGGGTCCCACACTCAAATTTTTAATTTCTCAACTTTCTGACCAATAGGTTCAAATAAGCTCAGGTAGCTCGGTACACTAACAAAAGGTTTACCTATCCTAAAATCAATATTACATAGATACTGGTAGTTAGAATTTGCATAAAAAATCTTTTTACTGAAGTTTTTATCTAGCGGCCCTTTAGAATAATTGAAGACTTCAAAATAGGAAAATGAGCCTTAAATCCAAATAAACTATTCGATCATCAAACCAACAGTTCCAGTATATCATAAATAACATTTTTCCACTGTGGAAAGGCTTGAAAAGAATATAAATGCATAAAAATTAAGGAAATGAGCTAAAGGGTTATTATAGTTTTGGGATTACCCTTTTTTGTGCTAGAGATTGATAAGTGATTGCACTATAATTGTGAAACCCACCAACATCCACAAATCTGATTGCTCTCTCCCCCACCACTAGTTTCTTCATAAACTTAGAATTCCTAAACATCTACTAAAGATCCTTGAGAAGAGGGATATCCAAGCTCAACTCTTTTAGTATAGCAATAAACTTCTTGAGCTTTCCTTTTTCTTTCTTTTATTTTGACCATTGAGGAAATGCAGGAAAGGTCAGTGTATTGTCTTCACTACAGGCTCATCGACCTTTCTTTTACCTTTGTTCTCCTCAATATCATAATCAACACTTGTAGCCTTTTCTGACTCTACTTCATGTGTCTCATCAACCTCAAAACTATCATTCTTAGTCTCATCAACTATAGGCATAGAGGGATCAATATTTCTCTTACCACTCCAAATTTTGATGGCTAGACAATGATCATTATTTTTAGGATTCTGAACTGTGTTGCTTGAAAGGGTATGCGACTGCCTCTAATTCAGAGTTGCATATAATTTTCCAAACTGCTACTCCAATTACTTTATTGTAGTAGCATACGACTCTACCTTCTAGGTGAACCTTAAAATGTCTGCTTTAATATCCTTAAGGAAATTTTCCTGACTTTTATGACCCTTTACTAGCTTGGATAGCATAGACTCCATCCTCGACTCTATGTCACAGTTGCCTAGTAGAACATACACACCACCCGTCTCCTTTTAATCATTCTTGCATCTCCAGTAACTATACCACTTTCTGCTCCTACCTCTATACCAATCTTTGTAGTAGTTCCTACTTTGGCTTCCTTGCCCCTTGGCTCAGAAACCCGCTAACTCTCTGTCTAGGTATTTTGCCTCTTCTTCTAAATTAGAATCACATTATCTAAAGGCCTTACCCTATGGGCCCAGTACATTCACCTTCTCAAAATTCATCATCGCGAACTACATAGTCAAAAACCCAACCTCCATCCTTAGTTAAGCAACTTCTTGTGCCACTGTGTTAACAATAACTCTGTGCTTACTAGAAAGCCAATAGCATATATATATCAGTGACTCTCTCTGCCTCCAGAGTATGCCACACTCAGTTGGTGAGAGAGATCTAATCTAATATCTCCAATGCTACCTCCCAACACAGACATATGAATGCTCCACTAGTAATAATGTCAGCCATAGCACTCAAACTGGTGTTAAGGACTCTATAGAAGATCTCAATCAAGCACTACCATAAAATCTTGTGGTTATACAATATCATCAACTTGTTTTTGTATCAAAACAATGACACATACATTGACTTAGATTTTAATTTCTTGAAATTATATATCTCATCCTTCAATTGAAGCATCCTAGATAGTGAAAAGAAATGATCTAAAAACTGCCTCTGCAACTTATTCTAAGTAGTGATTGATCCTCGAGAAAGTTTACCTAACCATAATATAGCTTCTCTGGTTAGACAAAAAGGGAATGACCTAAGTCTGATAGCCTAAAATACCCTAAGAATAGGACCTTTGCAAAATTTCTTCGGTCTTGGACTTTTGGACTTGGTATGACCCAAGTGTACCAGTACCCTTGGATATGACTTATATGGTGGCTTAAGGGTTTAATCATATGCTAGGAAGTATATTTGGCTTGGCTACTTCCCAATATATGACTCATTATGGTAAGAGGCATATAGAAAGATACAAGTGGTGTAAGTCAAGTCATATGGTTCTTGAATGAGTTGTCTTGTAGAATTTGCCCATGGTATGGTTTGTGGGTATGATTAAGTGTACCACTCATACCCTTAGGTATGATTTAGGGAGGTGTGAGTCATATAGGAACCAGTAAATATGGTCTTGGAAAGGTCTTGGGTACGAGTTGGGCTACCACTCATACCCTAGGATACGGATGGCATGGGTGAGTCGTACCCTACTTTGTGGCTTGTTTTAATTTTAAGTCAAGGGTAGTTTGGGCATTTCCTACTTCAAAACCCTTTTGTCCTCACATTATATAATCTTTGGTGGCCCTTTATAATACTTGTTAAAGGATTAAAACACTTTAAATACTCTCTTAAACTCATTCTAGAAGATTGGAGGCTTAAATTATGATCTCCAAGTTTTGTCCGTGTATATAATTTTTGCATGGAAAAGGTTCAATAAAGTGTTAGATTAAGTGAAGAATTTTAACGGGGTTACACAAGTAGGCTAATCTAAGATATTATCCAAGAAGTCCCTCAATATTGGGAATTTCAATGGGTCTTAATTTAGGGGACATGGTCAGTAAGCCTATTCAGCCTGCCTAATTGAGTCAGTCTTTCCAGGTTCTACTATGGTTCGAGGTAAGGTTTCTTCTTAGCCATCGATTATTAGGGGCTAAGGGACTTCTAACCTTCTATGAATCAGCCTTCTCTTGAGTGGGGATGTTATTATCATGGTCTTGTTGGTCACTTTAAAAGAGAGTGTCTTGTGAGATAAATGAATGCCAAGGTGCAGCAATAGACTCAGGTTATAGTTCTAGTGAGTAAGGAAGGAGGAAGTAATGGCAAGGTTCATCCATATAATGAATGGATAAATCAGGCAGGTAGTTAGGGCGGTCAAGGAAATGGTGGCATAGGGGGAGGAGTACAGCTAGGGAAGGAGTTAGCACAGATTGATAATTGGGCTCACCACTATGCATTTTTGGGAAAGACTGATATTGAGGCTTCTGATGCGGTGATCATATGTACTATTTTTATTTGTGACTAGATGCTTCTATTTTATAATCTAGGTTCTACTTATCCTTATGTATCTATTCAGTATGTGGTAGGTCTAAATCTGGTTTATGATGTACTGGATTAGCTTGTTTATGTATTTACTCTGGTTGGTGAATTTGTGGTAGTAACCTATGTTTACCATTCCTATTTTATGTCGTTTATGGGCATTTATACTTAGGTAGAATTGATTATTCTAGATTGATTATACTTTTATGTAATTCTAATATGACCTTCTTATCTCAATATCTCGTTGTTTTAAATTATAATGCTAAAACAGTGACTCTAGATATGCTGAGATGGATAAACTAGAGTGGAAGATGGTGTACAATGCCAAATCAATGAGAATTATATAATTTGTCTCGGCCAAAAGTTAAGTGGGAAAAGGGTGTTCAGCTTTTTTAGTTTATCTCTAGGATGTGAGTATGGGGTCCCCTTCTATAGAGTCAGTTTAGATAGTTTTTGAATTCCAAAATGTCTTTCCTTCAAACCTACCAACGATGCCTCTAGATATAAATATCAATTTCTATATTAACCTAAAGTTGGGCACTCACCTGATATCAATTCCTCCTGATCAAATGGCTACAGCAGAGTTGAGGGAGCTCAAAACTCAATTACAAGAACTAATTGACTAAGGTGTTATTATAGACAGTTGAATAAGGTTACTACCAGAAACAAATATCCCTTGCCTTGCAAAGATAACTTATTTTACAAGTTGCAGGGTGTGGCAATGTTTTCTAAATTAATTTGCAGTCGGGTAATCATCAATTAAAAATTAGATCAGAGTATATACCAAAGACATCTTTTAGAACTTGATATTGTCATTATGAGTTTCTGGTGATGTTTTTTGGGATAAACCAATGCCCATACAACCTTTATAATCTGAATGAATGGTATCTTAGAGTCATTCTTGGATTTCTTTGTTATTGTGTTTATTGATGATGTTCTAGTCTACTCCAAAATTAAGGAGGAGCATGCATGTCATCTTTGCATAGTTTTGGAGATTGTAAGGGAAAAGCGGCTATTTGCCAAGTTCTCAAAGTGTGAATTTGGGTTGTCTTCAATTGCCTTCTAGTGGCACGTGGTTTATGAAAAGGGGGTAATGATGGACTGATATGCTATAGAAATATAGAACTTTCAACGCTTAAAACTATAAAAATATGCAAGTTTCTGTGGTTGTTTTATTAGATATGATGTATTTTGGGTAAGTTTTGCTGGAAATCTTGTTTTGGATGCTAAGTTCATGAAAAAGGTGAAAAACTGATTTTAGCTACTTATTGGAGCAAATATGGAGGTTCGGGACACTTTTCAAATTGTTTGTGATCAAAGCATATGGGGGAATTGAAGAAGAGCTGAAAAATGACTCTCGAAATATGCTAAGTCAACGTGTGGACTGCATATGGTCAAAGTAAGTGTCAGAATTCCAAAATCCCAAGAGCTGACCTATAGGATTTTTTGATCTTGGAACTTATGGTCCCCACTTGCGCCTACCCTACAGGCTGCATGTACTACCTGCGTCCAGGGTCAGAGCACAAGTAGGAACCACAAATAGCCACCGACCTTTTTTCTCCTATTTCATTTGAGATTTTATTTTAGGGTTTCCTCATGTACTATAAATACCCTTTATGTATTTTTTAGTAGAAGGGATGCACTTTTGATACTCATAAACATATTTTGATTTTGAGATTTGATTTTGATCTTAGAACTCTCTTGTATTATTTCAATTGATTAATTCTGTTATGATTTTGGGTTTTCTACTTCTTATTATTGTGATTTCATCTATTCTTTTAATCATGAATATTGTTGATCACTTTAAAAGTATGAGCGGCTAAAAACCCATAGTTAGGGTTGTCGAAACCCTGGCGGATTGATGAATTAAGGGAAGTGTTATCGTTGTTCTAAACGATACCCATGCATGCATTACTTTATCTTTACTATAATAGTTTTCTTAGTGGGCACACACTTTAGGATACGGCCTAGATTATTGCTACTTACTCCAAAAAAGGAGTAGTCACTAAGAAAATATGAAGACAATAGTAATTTGGAGATTAACAGATGATCCATGCTTCTAGGTTTTATCTTAGTAAGATAGTTAGATTTTATCTACTAACTGGAGATGCAAAAGGTAATAGTTAACTGGGATCAAGATAAGGGTTAGTAAGGTGACATCTTGAGACTCAAAAGGTAAAGGGTGAAATCCTTTTGGTCATCTAAATACTGTAGAAGGTACATAACTTATTGATTCTGCACGCAAGGTATCGAGTTGGTTCAACAAAGCAAGATAAGCCTACAAAGTTGAGAAGCTGGGGAAACACAATCCTAGTGTTCACTTATGACTAATTACAACCGAAGTTGATATTTGATACTAGTTTTTCATTAATACTCAAATCCCCCTATTTACCTTTCCAATTCCACCTATTGATTTCAACAACTGAGAGCTACGATTCCACGTATTCCCTTAGGATTCGACCCCACCCTTTAAGGTTACTATATTTACTAGCGACCATATCATCTTCTGAAAGGAGGTATAGCTTGGACGTCACTAAATTTTGGCATCGTTGTTGGGGAATACGATGTTGATTATTGAAATGAAGTCGTTGCAATTTTTAAATTTTTATTTTTTTGCTTTTGTTCCTAGTTGGGTATACGCGGGTGTATGCCTAGCACATAGAGTAGAAGCATTCCCTTACTCCCAGGGAATCCGAATCTAGAGAGGATCCTACAAACACCTAGTAGGATGGTGGAACAAAAAAGAAATAATAACCTTGAAGGGGCTCGTGATGTTATACCTCCCCCTTCTCCCAAAGAAGTATAGGATATTGTTGATCAACAAACTAGTGAACTTTTAGCTTAATCTAAAAACAAGAGGAGGGCGATAGGAAAAGCTCAGTGGGTATCTTGGGAAGCAGAGCTAGCTGAGCAGCGACAAGAAGCAAACCACCGAGCAACACTCAGTGAAAATTAGAACAGAGTTAGAGGTGCCTTTGCTTAAGTGGTCCTAATATATAGTATGTGCAGCCATATATAGATGATGAAGAAGATCTGATATACGTTGGGCCGACAGATACTGGAGACATTATTCCTCTTGTTTTACCCCTAAGCATCAAGTTTGACATAACGAGCTCAATGATCCAACTCTTAAATCTAAAGGGTGTGTTTGCATGTCTGCCTATAGATGATACAAATATGCACCTTGCAAATTTTATTGAGATCCATAGTTTATATACCATTCCAAGGGTGAATCAGGAAGCACTTAGACTGAGGTTGTTCCCCTTCTCACTCACAGAAGAAGTATCTTTCTGGTTAGGGGAACTGCCAAGAGGCTCTATCACTACATGAAATGAGTTGCATAGGCAATTCTTGAACCAATTCTTCCCTTCATCTAGGATGTTGTAGCTTAAGGAAAAGATATATAATTTTAAGCAACTGCAGTCAGAATCTATATATGAGGTATGGTTCAGGTTCAAGAAGAAGCTGAGTATGGTGCCTAAAATATTCGGGATGAGCTTATTGGATATATTTTATCGAGCCTTGAACATCAGTTCTAGAACCATGCAGATACCATCTCTGGACGAGCTTTTATAAGACTACACTAGGAGGCTACTTCAGAGATACTAGATTAGATCTCACTCACTAATCGAGGGTGGAAAACTCAAGAGGCTGAGAAAGGATCTGGTACATATGTTATTGGTGCCTCCTTCAACCAAAAAGTTGCTTATGATTCAGAAGCGCAAGAAATTATGCTGCTAAGAACTGATATAGGGGTACTAGAAAAGCAGTTTGTAGCAGCAACATCCGAGAAAGTGAATACAATAGCAGCATAGGGTTCAACTTCCAAAGTTTATGATTCAGAATTAAAGAAGGAGAAAAACTATCTTGATCATCAGTTGGCAGGTTTTTGAGCCCAAGGGCAAGGTAACTAAGGTCGGAACTACTGTGATAGATACAGAGATCGTAGTAGAGAGTGAGATGGTGACTGGAGTAAAAAGAATGACTACAGAGAGAAAGGAGATAGATACATTCTGCCTGAAAGAAGATATGCAAAATCAAGAATAGAAGAGATATTGACTAAGTTGGTGAAGGGTCAAGAAAATCAAGAGATCAGACTTGAGAAAATTAAAGCCAACATTTTAGGGTTGACCCAAAAGGTCGAATCTCATGTCACTACCATCAAGCAGTTAGAGCACTAGTTTGGGAAGATGTCAGCAACTCTAAACTAGAGGTAGTCAGATACCCTTCTGAGAAACACTATGCAAAATTCAAAAAATAATGGTCATGTTCATGCCATTACAATAAGGAGTGATATTACTACTATAGATCCCCTACTGCCTGCTGCAGAAGCAGTTACTAATGAGACAACTATTGGAGAGTCAAAGAAAGGTAATATGTGGCGATGTTATAGTTGCTAAGGAAAGAGGTAAAAGTCTGGTTGTTGAGTAGGAAATAAGACGACTTTTGAAACCTCTCCCACCTTTTCTTCAGTGACTAAAGCAAAAAAGAGAGGAAGAAAAATTCAAGTAATTCACTGAGATGCTAAAAGAGTTGATGGCTTGCACTGCTGTAGTGTAGTCACTGCGAGGTTATTGGTTCAGAAAAAAATTACCCTAGAGCATTCACTATACCATGTACTATTGGGTCATCCAGATTTACCAGAGCCTTATATGACTTAGGATCCAGCATTAATTTGATGTCGTTGTCCATATTCAAGCAATTAAGTTTTAACCCTCCGAAACCAACTTCAATGCAGCTAATGATAGCTGACCGCATGATGAGAAAACCTGTTGGCATTTTGTTTGATGTGATTGTGAGTGTGCACAATTTTATCTTTTCGTCTAACTTTGTCATTCTGGACTGTGAGGTTGACACCAAGATGCCCATCATATTAGGAAGACCATTTATGGCCACAGGTAGAGTGATGGTTGACATGGAGAAAGGAGAGTTGAAATTTAGAGTCAACGGTAAGGAGGACACTTTAAAAATCTAAAAATCAATAAAGCATCCAACTGACATGAGGGTAGTTTCGGTGATTAATTTTATTAATGACCGTAGAGTATGCTCCTATGGGTATCTTGATGAATTTTGAGTAATCAATATACCCGCATTGTGCCACAACATTAAATCAAGCACTGACCCATGGTCTTGTTAATGAAGTCTAAGTAACCAACAAAACTACGTTGTGTCGCGACATTAAATCAAGTGTTGAGTAGGAGGCAACCCACTATATTAGTGTTCACTTTTTGTTGTTCTTATTTTTAGGTTTTTATCTTATTGACTTGCTCGAAATACGATAAAATTTCTACGTTCATCAATTTCCAAGTAAAGGGATGGTGTGGTCAAACCATCATGGTCACAAGTCCCACACGGGCCAAGTGAGTTGACCAATTAATTGAAAAGTCAAAATTTTTGAGGATGAGAATAAAAAGTTGTCGACTTTGGCACTTAATCATACTCATGGGACCATAAACATATGTTACGGGACCATAAGTAGTTAAAAAAACATCAAAAAGCCAAGTTTGGATTACAAAAAAGTGGGCCAAAATAGTTGGCCTGCACATGCTGGCGGTATGTGGCACTTGCACCTCATGCCTGTGGCAGGCGCAGGTAGCTGTCGCGGCTAGGTCATGAGTGGGCCCTAATTTTAATTAAAATTCTGAGCCCACCAACACTTATATAAGACCCAAAATATCCCCCATATATAGTGAAACATCCCCAACCTTATTCTAACTCATTCAAATCCTCAAAACTTCACTTTTCTCTTTGGATTAAAAGTTTCCTCTTAAAACATAAACTAACCCCACACTTAAGTAAAGGCTAAATTGAAACTTTTTTGAGAAACTAACTTGTCCCAACACACCAAAAACAAGTTCCAACTTTGCTTTTGCTTGTTTCTTCTTTGTTCACGTCCGAATTTTCATAAAAAGTTAACTTTCTTGGCTCCTAATAGTTATATATTGATTTATTTATTGTTTAAACAAGTTGATATATGTATTCCCATGCAAAATCTATAGATTATGTCATGCTTGTATGAAGGATCCTTGAAGTAGCCTATAATCTCAATGTAAGATCTTGTTCTGAATTAAATCCTAAGGTTAGGCCCCCAACCAGAAGTTGAACTTGAATGAATATAGTAATACCACAAGTTGAGTATGCTATTTTGCATTGAAAATAATGATTCTTGATAGATGTGTGAACATTGGACTTGTTGGGATTTCAAATAGGTTATAGGGGTGTGAAAATTGAGGAAAAAATTAATTTTTTTAAATTTCGAGTTTTTATTCAACTTTTGCAATCCCTCACTTTTGTTGGAAACTAATGAATAGTTTTTCAGGTACACACGACACCAAAAGTTGCTAAGAATAATAAGGTCGATACCTTAAGGAGATGGGTAGAGTCTCTCAAGCCTAGTGATTCAGTGGAGGAGTACCTGATGCACCGATGTAGAGACACTGTAGTTGGGGTGAAACGTAGAGTTACTAAAGGATAGATGTGCCAGGCTGCTCAAGCAGTTGCAGCCCAGCCAAGGATAAAGTCAGAATAGATGTCACCTCCGCACACTTCTTCACCAAATGATAAGGAGGAGGAGGATGAGACAGAATTTAAGTCTACTCCACAGGTTGTATCTCATGACCCCCAATCTGAGAAGGGGTCCTATGATTTATCTGCGGATACAGAGTAGGAGAAGTCATCAATGGTGCCCTAGTATAAGGATGGTATCTCCATTCATGTACAGTATTCAAATGTACCCCAGTCTAAGGAGGTACAGAGCAGGCTGCCCACAATGCACCAGTACAGTAGGGGTCAAGTCCTGCACCTACACATACCGCGGAGGAACATTTGAGGTGATGTGTAAAGATATGCAAATGATTTATGATATAGAAAATTGTATCTCAAATACTGGCAGGCCTAAGAGGCTTATTTATGAGGAGTGCCTGATCGATCTATCTGGACTGAGGTGAGTACCACAGTTACTGGTTGTATTCAATCATTACCAGTTAGAGTGGATGACCAGACCACTCAGTTCTTACAGCCTATCCATTGTATATAAGTTTTAAGCATCATATCGAGCTAAAATATATCTTTCCATGTGCAGATTGCCAAGCCCAATAAGGAACATAAAGCAGCCACAGCTTGATCATACACTTGTGAGAGAGATCAGAGTTGATTTGTTGGTAGAGACTCTCCTTTGGGTTTTTGGTTTACATTATATTACTCTTGTATCTAAAACTGAGTATGATTATAGATTGAGAGTCACACGTGATCGACATATTATGCGGGAGGCTGAGCAGAGCCTAAAGAGGGTTGAGATGGCTAGGTGGATAGCCAGTTATATTTTACCTTTGGGTGTGCTACCCTATGGATCAGGTCATGATGTGATTAAGAAGGGTACGTTCACCTTTGAGCCTAAGTTTAGGTAGTTGCTTAGTTAGTATCGACTATTCCCTATAGCTTCAGATAATTTGTTTACTTGGGAGAGAGCAGCCCTGTTTAGTAGTATAATGGATGAATTTGCTATTGATTTTATAGCCATCCTCCGGTATGAGATCCACGACAGAGCATTTGGGGAGATGAATAATCTGCCATTCCCTTGCATGATTCAAAGACTATGATGAGGTTGGTGTACCTTAGATACCAGGAGTAGATGAGAGGACACGTGCAATGGCTTCCATGCAGATGAAGGGTATGAAGGATATGGCATGTCCAGGCCTTCCTAGGTGATCTAGAAAGTATGTTGTAGTACCTCATGTCTAGACTAAGGGCCCATCGATTTAAATAGAGCCTAGTGATACACATATAGGTGATGTGGGTGTTAGTGTTGATATGGAGATAGGGGAGTATAGAGAGGATCTAAATTTAAGTACTCAGGGTGAGGGGACACCAGCCACTTCTTCATCATTCCTAGCTTCAACCTCAGAGTCGGTTGGCGTATCTTCAGAGCATACTTGCCCATCCACTACAACTCATTCTATAGGTATGATTAATATATCTAGAGAGTTCTTTCAGAGCTTAGGACAGTCAGAGGGCCACTGATACTCAATTAAGGGTTGTTCAGACTGATATGACTACCCTATACGGGTAGATAAGATCTGGGGTTCAGACTAGATTTGAGCAGGAAGAGGCCAGATGGAAGGCCGCACAGAGAGATGTATGTCTGAGCTACGTGTTGACTTTCAGGCACACATTAATAAGTTTGAGAGATAGGTCACAACCCAATTTACAAAGACAAAGGTACGAGATCTAGACCAGATAATAGAGGATTTTGATATATTACGAGCAAAGGTATGCTTTCTTATAGAGAGCTGTGTAGCAGCCACTCCCTTAGTTATACCCCCAGTGGTCCAGATATCACCTTTGCTCACACTAATAAAGTTTGATTTCTTTATGGAGGTTGAGGAAGAGGTCCCAATAGTTGGGTTTAACAGAAGTCACATAGGAGACTTGTAGGATCCTGATATAACATATGACTGGGCCATTAAAAGGATCAAACATGATTCGATAGAGACTACAAGCATTGACAGGTAGAGGAGTATAGATATAGCCGCTGGTGCATCCTCTAGTAGTGTACCGCTACCACTGTTGCCTCCACCAGTTGATATGACCCCATCTAGGGATGCTCACGACACGGATGCTTAGCGCGTCCCAGGTATGTTCACACTTCTCATTATTTTGTATTATTTTTATGTATTGAGGACAATGCACAGTGTTTTTATTAGGTTAGGATGTACCATATCCTTCATGGGTTTTTGTTGCCATGTTTCTTTTCTTGTAAGCCACGGTATGGTTATAGAATTAGCATGTCTAAAATCATTTATGTCGTATTGTGTTTTGTTTTGTATTGTATTGTGTTGTTTTCTTATGTAATTAGAAGATTTTTAAGTGTTTAGTGAAGTTATCATGTTTTTATGGATTTTCGAGAAATATAATACCGCTCTAAATGTTTAAGAACTGTACGAATGTTTATATGTGTGAACATTATGGATCTTGTTATGGCATTAGGATTAGAGGCATGATAATCACTTGTTGACAATTGCATGAAATGGATAAGTAGTAATTGGTAATATTAACTATATGTTATATGTGTGTGAGATTCTACTTAGTTCCCTTTGTGCGTTAAATCCAGAACTTTCTCGGTTAGTCTTGCCTAGGTTTTAGGATAGTCAGTTAGAAGATGAGCATAGGTTGTTTTTTATTCTAGTATTGCCTATGTGTAGTTTTTTGTTGCTAATGTAATGTCATACCTTGATCCCACTATGTCATATTGTTGTGCTTCATGTTTATACATGGTTTATTTTAAAAAGTGAGATTGGAGGGGGTGTTTAGTTTTGAGTTTAAAGTGTTGATTGACTGTCTTGAATAGCCTAGATTCTCTTAGTTAAGCGTTGCTTTTGTTTTTTGTGTTTTTTTGTGTTTTGTTGCCTGAGGACATGCAAACGTTCTAAGTTAAGGGTGTTGATGTACGATAGAAATATATCACTTTCGATGCTTAAAATTATGAAAATATAAAAGTTTCTGAGGTTATTTTGTTAGATATGATACGTTTTGGGTATGTTTTGCAGAAAATCATATTTTGGATGCTAAGTTCAAGAAAAAAGATAAAAAAGATAATTTTGGCAACTTGTGGGATCAAATATCAATGTTAGGGACACTTTTCGAATTGTTTGTGACCAAAGCATGTGCGAAAATTGAAAAAGAGATGAAAAAATGACTCCTGGTACTTGCTAAGTCAATATGTGGACCGCATGTGGGCAAACAAAGTGTCAAAAGTCCAAAATCCTGAGAGCTGACCTGCAGGATTTTGGTCCTAGCACGTGCGGTCACCACTTGTGCCTACCCTACAGACCGCAAGTACTACTTGTGCCTAGGGTTAGGGTGCAACTAGGGACCACAAGTAGACACCGACCCTTTTTTCTCCTGTTTCATTCGGGCATTGATTTTAGGGTTTTCTCATATACTATAAATACCCTATATGTGTTTTTTAGTAGAAGGTATGCACTTTTGATACTCACAAACATATTTTGATTTCGAGATTTGATTTTGATCTTGGAACTCTATTGTATTAACTTCTGTTGATTAATTCAGTTACAGTTTTGGGTTTTATACTTTGTCTTATTGTTATTTTATCTATTCTTTCAATCATGAATGTTATTGTTCACTTCACAAGTATAAGAGGCTAAAATCCCATAGCTAAGGTTGTGGAAACCCTAGTAGATTGACAAAGTAGGGGAAGTGCTATCATTGTTCTGAACCGATACCTATGAATGCATTGCTTTATCTTCAGTATAATAGTTTTCTTAATGGGTCCACACATTAGGATCCCATCTAGATTATTGCTACTTACTCCAAAAGAGAAGTAGTGACTAGGAAAAAAATAAAGGCAATAGTAATTTAGAGTTTAACTGTCAATCCATGCATCTAGGTTTTATCTTAGTAAGATGGTTAGGTTTTATCTAGTAACTAAAGACTCAAAAGATAAAAGTTAACGGGGATCAAGATAAGGGTTAGTAAGGCGACATCCTGAGACTCAAAAGATAAAAGGCGAAATCCTTCTGCTCGTCCAAAAGATTATAGAAGGCACATAACTTTTCAATTTTGCATGCAAGGTATCGGGTTGGTTCAACAAAGAATGATAATCCTACAAAGTTGAGAAGCCAGGGGAAAAACAATCCTAATGTTCACTTATGACTGATTACAACTGAAGTTGATATTTTCTACTAGTTCGACATTGATACTCAAATCCCCTCATTTACTTTTCCAGTTCCACCCGTTGATTTCAACATCTTAGAGCCACGATTCCACATATTCTCCTAGAATTCAACCCCAACCTTTATTAGGTTATTATATTTGGCTACAATCATATCATCTTTTGAGTGAAAGTGTAACTTGAACATCACCATGGACCCTAAAAGATGAGGAAGTTAAAAATTGGATTCAACGTAGTTCAGTTGCAGAGGTAAGGGCTTTTTAGGTCTTGCTAGTTATTGACACAGGTTTGTCAAAAAGTTTGCATCATTTCAATACACTTGGCAAGGTTGAATCAGAAGAAAGTGTCATTTGTTTGGTCAGATCAATGTGTAGAGATATTCCAAAAGCTCAATACACTCTTGACTACGGCATATATTCTTTAGTTACCGGTTGAAGGTAAGGACTTTATAGTGTTTTATGATGCTTGACTTTTGGGCTTGAGTATTTTATTTATGCAGGATTGGCATATAATTGCTTATGTATTGAAGCCTCATGAAAGGAACTACCGAACCCATGACTTAGAGTTGACAACTATGGTGTTTGCATTAAGGATTTTGAGACACTATCATTATGGTGTCAAATGTGAGGTGTTCACAAACCACCGTAGCTTGCAACACGTGTTTACTCAAAGGGATTTGAATTAAAGTCAACAGAGATAGATAGAATTATTGAAGGATTATGATGTAACTATTCAGTACCATCCGATTAAGACCAATGTGGTGGCAAACACATTGAACTGAAAAGCTGTAAATATAGGTAGTTTGTTATTCTTTAGTGTATTTGGGCGACCTTTAGTGTCACGACCCAAACCAGGGCCTAGTCATCACAAGTATATCAAGCCCGCCATGGACCGAAGACCACCCTCTTAGCATAATCCCCAAGAGCACAATAATAATAATAATAAAGTGAAAGGCAATCAAAATAACAATAAAAGATAAAAGTCATATGAAAGTTCTAAGAGTCAAACCCAATAATCCAACCCATACTTGTCAACAGAAGCCTTTAAAACTAAAATATCAACAGAGTTAGTACATTCCCTCGACTATGACCAAAAAGGAAATCCAAAATACTAAAACAATAATGAAACTAGTGAAATGACCAGGCCTTTCGAAAGATGGAAGCTCACTACTTCACAGCAAAGCTGTAGGAGTACTCATCCACCTAACGCTGCAAAGGAGCAACAAAAAATACTTCGGATCCTATATCGTGAAATGATGTAGCATCCAGGGACGTTCAGTGGGATAAGCACTGGCATGTAACTTAGGAAAAGTTATAAAATAATGCCAATGCCATAAACCAGTCAAAACCATATGCACAATAATTATAGATACATATATAAGATGTCGGTATAGGGACAAGGCTCATGAAAATATGAGTCGAAACCATTAACCTAAACTATGTAGCTCGCTCCATATTAAAGGCACCACGGGCTATATTGGTTTAGCTCTCCCTGCTGAAAGAGCCCAGTGCATGTTAGTCGCACAAACCAAGGAATTCGAATAAAGCCATAAACACACCAAGGCTACTTCAAAATATAATATGTGAACCAAGCACACGGTCATCTAGAACCCCACGCTAGAAAACATGGTTTCCCGTATTAGTACCCCAAAGAGTACACTTTCACGGTGAGCTAAAAAATTCTCCTTAAGCCCAAATTAAAATAGTTTGCGTGTAATACCAACTATTAACCCATGAGTCTTGTAAGTAAGGCATTTACCACTTGGTATCATCAATACCGATTATGCTTGCAAGGTCATATAATCATGCCAAACCAATCCATGTATCTGTTTGACTCCTAAGTTCCATTTTAAAATCCAAACCATGGCCACCAAGGCCCTTTTAAATCAATTTTAACCAATTATCCATTACTGCAATGCAATGGGTTCATAAATAAGTTGAATTATGCAATTATCCATGTTAAAAAATTAAATTTACAAAATAGGTTGTGGTTAATGCCATTACCAAGATAAAAAGTCATCAATTTGGGGAAACACATGTTCCCCATTCCGATTCCCATAATAATGCACCCCAATCAATCCAAAAAAAAAACAATAAATTTAAAGCATAAATCATCAATTTAAATCATAGGAAAAGTAGTTCAGGTCATACCAATCAAAATCCTTCAATCCAATTTCAAACCCATCAATCTAAAACGCATCGATAATAATTAAATAAGTAAAGTTTGGGAATGAGATACATGCCTGATACATACGAAATTGAAGTGAATTCGATGTTTGGAGCTCGAATGATGAATTCACTCTAAAATCCTTGGATGTTCTTAGGTTTTGAGCTTGAAAGAGAGAGAGAATGATTTGATCTTTGAAAATTAAAGGGAATTGGGTTATTTTATTTTAAAAGATTATTGATGACATCAAAACAACTCCTCCTATCATATGATGATATGATCACTGTCAAAATATAGTAACCCAATAAAGGTTGGGGTCGAATCCCAACAGAACACATGAAAGTATGGATATCAGCAGTTGTAGTCCGCAGGCAGAACAAGGAAAGTAAATAAGGGGTTTTGATGTAGTAATTTCAAGCAAGTGACTATACTAAATTCAGTTGTAATCAGTCATAGGTGAACACTAGGATTGTGTTCCTCCTGGCTTCTCAAATCTGCAGGCTTATCATGATTTGTTGATCCAGCTCGATACATTGCATGTAGAATTAATAAGTTATGTACCTTCTGTAATCTTTTGGACGTGCAGAAAGATTTCACCCTTTACTTTTTGAGTCTCAGGATATCGCCTTACTAACACTTATCTTGATCCCAGTTAACTATTACCTTTTGAGTCTCTAGTTATTATATGAAATCTAACCATTTTACTAAGATAGAACTAGAAGCGTGGATCAACAGTTAAACTTAAAATTACTATTGTCTTTATCTTTTCCTAGTAGCTACTCCTCTTTTAGAGTAAGTAGCATTATCTAGATGGGATACTAATGGGTTCACCCATTAAGAAAAATATTATAACGAAGATAAAGTAATGCATGCATGGGTATCGGTTTAGAACAACGAAAGCACTTCCCCTACTTCATTAATCCATCAGGGTTTCCACAACCTTAGCTATGGGTTTTAGACACTCATGCTTATGAACAAATCAATAACATTCATATTCAAAAGCATAGATGAAATCACAATGATAAAAAGTAATAAAACCCACAACCGCAACTGAATTAATGAACAAAAGTCAATACAAAAGAATCCCAAGATCAAAATTGGATCTTGGAATTAATTTGTGAGTATCAAAAGTTCGTAACTCCTACTAAAAAACACATAAAGGGTATTTATAGTACATGACAAAACCCTAAAACCAAAGCCCAAATGAAATAGGAGATAACAGGGTTGGTAGACACATGTGGTCTATACCAGCGGCATGGCACTGGTGTGGCTAGTACATGCAGTCCTGGCCTTGGGCATAAGTACAAACTATAGATACCGGATGGAAAAAACCCTACAAGTCATCTCTTGAGATTTTGGACTTCTGGCACTTGTTTTTCCTACCTTAATTTGTAGGTCCTATATACGATCAGTAGATTGACTTAGTAGGTGTTAGAAGTCTTTTTTTTTTTACTCTTCTACTATTATCGAGCCTGATTTGATCACGATTAAGTCAGAAAGTGTCCTAAACATCCATAATTGCTCCAAAAATAGCAAAATAATCTTTTCACCTTTTTCACAAACTTATCATCCAAAATATTATTTCCTGCAAAGCATACCCAAAAAGCATCATATCTAACAAAATAACCTCAGAAACCTTCATATTTTCCTCATTTTAAGCCTCAAAAGTGTTATATTTCTATAGAACATCAATGCCCTCAACTTAGAATGTTTGCATGTCCTCAGGAAATAAAAAACAACAAAAACAAAAAAGACGCTCAACTAGGAGAAACTAAGTTATTCAAGGCAGGATGTAAAACTCAAATTACAACATCCCCTTTCAATCTTATTTTTCACTACTAACTGTGTATGAACATGAAGCACAACAATGTAACACAATGGGATCAAGGTATGGCAATTACATTAGCAACAGACAACCACTCATATATAGAAGTTACACTATCTAAAACAAGAAAATAGCTAGCAATATGACTCAAGTGCCGTCACAACAAGGATTTCTCACTCACTCATATGAAATCATGCATGTCAATGCAGGGACGGTCAAGAGACACTCACACTTAGAAGAGAAGTTCCATGCAATGCATGTCAAATACCATAGGCATGCCCCCTTTTTTTAACCTTAGCATTCAGATAATCAAGTTAGGATCACTATAGGACTTTTCTAGGCTTGTAATGTAAGCTTGGGGGATGGTATGGTACATATGGACATATTAAGTGACTAAGCCTACTTGGCACTACAATAACTTTAGGGTCTCACTTATTAGCCAATTTCCTTTTTATTCTACCCTTATTTCTCCCTTTTTATTTTTTATTGCACATTTTGATTGGATGTGGTCTTTTATTATTTTTCTATTTTTCATAATTTTTTTCCTTTTTCTTTTTTTTCTTTTTCTACCACACCCATCCTTACTAACTTTTTTCTCTTATTTTAGCCTTCTTCATACCCATTTTACACTACGCACCCCTATGATAGCCACCCTTAACTTAGGCATTTTTCCTAAATTGAGGTGCACAATGTCCAAGGAGGACTAGGGCCAAAATAGGTTCATTATAAATATAAATAGGATGGTGAATGGTGAAATAAGAAAAATAGGCTACAAGGCTCAAAATAGGGATCAAGGGATACAATTTGCACATGGAACGTCATTTAGGCTAAAAGTAGACTAAAATAAAAAATGGCCTTTGATCCTTTCCTAACCGGCTATCTTTCAACCTAGGCAAGACTAACCAGGAGGGTTCTGAATTCGACACACAAAGGGAACTAGGTAGTATCTCACACACACATAGCATAGAGTCAATATTACCAACTACTACTTATTTGATTCATGCATTTGTTAGAAATTGATTATCATGTCCCTAATTCTAGTGTCATTACAAGATCCACAATGTTCACACATATATACGTTCACACAGTTCTAAAACACAAATCTTAAAAGGGTATAATTATTCTCAAAAATCAATGAAAACCATGACTACTTCCCTAAATACTTAAAAATCTCCTAATTACACAAAAATAAAACATACTACGAAACAAAACACAATATGACAAATTTATCCTAGATATATCAATTCTACAACCATACGACGGTCAACAGAAAAAGAAGCAAGGCAACAAAAACTCGCGGCGGCAAGGTATGCCCACCCCCAATTGTGCACTGTCCTTAATGCGGTAAAATAAGGCAACATAAAGGCAAGTGAGAACATACTTGGGACGTACAAAGCATCCATATCATATGCATCATCAAATGGGGGTATACCATAGGCAGAGGTCATGGTGGTGGCGGTGTACTATGATAAGATGCACCCATAAAAAGCTCAACAAGCCTTGGTCTATCAACAAATGCAATCTTCATCGAATCATGGATGGCCCTTTGCAGGGCTTGCTCATATGGCCTATGTAGATTTTGCAGGTCCCTTTCTCGGCCTCTCTTGGTCCTAGCTATGAAGACCACCACATCATTATTTTTGAATAAATAAAAGTGTTTGGGACCACGCGAAGGTGATAGCTAAATAATTAGGGATACAATTGGAGGAATGGCTAATATGTGGCTCTCAGTGAGAGAGCACACTTTTACTTGCAAAATATCTACCTCATCCCTCATATGTCCTAGATTCGATGTCTCAATCTCTGTAAACCAGCCCGCCACACGTATTTTATCAAAATTTGGTGTATTTAGTAACTAGCCTCAACAACAACATCCTCATCAATAGTGTCTACTACAGACACCACTCGTATATCATCTAGCTACTGTACTGTCATACACATATCAAACGCTACTTGCTCATCATTTAATTTAAAGGTGATCTTCCCTAAGTCTGTATCAATCAATACCCTGCCTACCAGTGGATAGGAAGGATCTACCCAATATAATGAGGGCTTGAGAATTCACCTCACAATTACAAGAACCTTGGAATCAGTGGGGAACATAAATGATGCCACCTTTACTTGTATGTCACACAAAACATCCACCAGTTTTTTCATAGATGAGTCAGCCATCAGCAGTTTTATGGATGTAGGTTTGAGTTCCCCCATCCATAATAGCTTGTACACAACCAGTGAAATTATATTTACTCCTGATCCCAAGTCACATAAAGCTTGCTTGACATTGAAAGGCCCAATAGAACATAGAATGGTGATTGCTCTGGGATCCTTCTTCTTTTCTACTAATGGTAAGGAAGGGGTTGCATTATAAGGTTGCACATGATCATTGGGATCGAAGACATAATCCTCACCACTATCATACTCAAAATTATTATCATCACATGTCGACTTCTTAAACTCTGTCTCAGGTATCTCATCACTCTCAATGTTTGATGTTTTGGGTTTTGACGGAATATTTTGCATATTTTCTTGGGAAAATTGGCTATTTTCAAGCAACCAAGGTTGTATTTAATGTTAGTTTTTAGTGTTTCAGTTTTATAAGTAAATCTTGAATTAATTTATAAAGAACACAATGATTTCTTCTCTTTCTATTATAGAGATGTGTGGCTAAGCTTCCATAACTAGGGTTATGGGAGCCTTGATGTGAAAAGCTGAATTGGGTTATGAATCTAGTAGATTCCCATGATTAATAGATATTGCATAAACCCTTCTTCAGTTTAATGACTTTTCTTGGTTGCAAACTTGAAAAGTGAGCCCAAGAACATCACTTGTTCGAATGGAAAAGTGTTTGTTGGGAAACGAAAGGGTTTACACAAATCTAAAGGCTTTAACCTTTGGATAGAGGGTAGACACCTTAGCCGGATCAACCCATATGCAAATATAGTTGAATAAATAATATGTTCCTTATGTTTGACAGAATTAAGGGATAAAATTACTTATTTAGGTTGAGAAACTAATGGGTAAACCATAGAATTCAATTGCTCTAGCAATTAGAATTTTTCATAGGGAATTCAAAATAGTTCACAACCCTAGCTGCTTAACTATCTTGGTAACCATAACTCTAATTTGACTACTCTTACTGTATTACTATTTTTAATACAATCAACAAGTGGATTACTTTTGCTAACAAGCATTTTAATACAATTGATAAATCAAAAACCTCTTTTTTTCTCAGGAACCTTCGATCAACAGTCTAATAATAACCACAAAACTTAGTAAACACAGTATTCCCTAGGGGATTCAACACCCAATCGGTTGGGTTCTATATTTGACAGCGACCACTTACGCTTTCATAAGAAGGTTGTAATTTGGGCGTATCAATAATCTCAATCTTCAACTCCTCAATAGCAGGTACAAGGGGATCATCAGTAGTGGCACCACAATAAGTGGTGATAGCTAGAAAATAACTTATAGTTTGTGGACTCTAAACTTTTTTACTCGAAAGAGTAACAGGTTGTTTTTGTTTGATCATAGAAGATATTTGCCCAAAATGGTGCTCCAACTGCTTGATAGTAGTGACATGAGACTCCACCTTCTGGGTCAACCTTGAAATGTCAGCCTTGATCTCCTTAAGACTGTTCTCCTAATTTTCTTAACTTTTCACCAATTTAGTCAGCATTTCTTCCATTCTTGATTTTGTAGATCATTTATGAAGTAGAATATACCTGTCTCTTTTCTATTTGTAATCATCTGTCCTTCTCCAGTCACCTTTTATGTCCCTACTAGGGTATTTATATCTATTATCATAGTAGTTTCGACCTTGGTTTCCTTGCTTTTAGGCTCAAAAACCCTCTGCTTGATGATCTGAATACCTAGCCTTCTCTTCTAATGCAGTCTCAGAAGCGTTAGAATCTTCACCCAATGCTCCTACGATATGAACTTCCTCAAAATTCACAGTCATGAACTACTTTTCCATCAACTCAAGAACAGTCCATAGTAGCACAATCTCTTGCGCTACAGAATTATCAGTTACTCTCTGGTCATTAATAGCTCCAATGCTATAAGCTCCAGAACCTTTCTCTGCTTTCCATGTTTTCCACCCTCAATTAGTGAGAGAGATCTGGTCTGTAATACTAAAAGCTACTCCCAGTGTAATCTCATAAAAGCTCCTCTAGAGACAGTGTCTATCATAGCTCTGGAACTGATGGTTAGGGCTCCATAGAATAAGTCCAATAAGTTCATCCCTAAAATTCAATGGTTTGGCACCATACTCAACTTCTTCTTTAACCTGAACCAAGCCGCATACATGAACTCAGACTGCATTTGCCTAAAACTATAGATCTTGTCCTTGAGCTGCAATACACTAATAGGGGAAAAACCAGTGTGCAAATTATTTCATATAGTGATAGATCCTCTTGGAAGTTCCCCTAACCATAAAGATGTTTCTCTTGTAAGTAAGAAAAGGGACAACCTTAATCGTGGCACCTCCTAATTTACCCTTAGATATGTCTATGAAGTGCAAATTCTAGTAAAATTGTCTAGATGCATGTTTGGGTCATTCGTAGGCAACCTTGAAAACACGCCCTTCAAGTATAAGAGTTGAATTATAGCACTAGAAATGTTAAACTTAACATCACGGGGCAAAACAGGAGGACTTACACCTACAATATTGGCCGGCTCAATGTATACCAAATCTTCATCATTGTCTCCATACATCTTAACATACTGATATGCTGGGATCACTTGAGGTTGGCCTCCTCTTTTGCTAATCTAGTTTTGATCGAGTACTACTCGATGGTCTGCTACCTATTTCTACTCAGCTAACTCTACCTCTCAAGCTATACGTTGAGCTTTTTATATTACCCTTCTCTTATTTTTATCTTGAGCTAAAAGCTCACCAGTCTATCAATCAATAATGTCCTGTACTCCTTCAGAAGGAGGGGGAGGTATAATATCACGAACCCTTTTAGAAAGTTCATCTCTTTTCTACTCAGACATCCTACTAGGTGTTTGTAGGATCCTCTCAAAATTTAAATTCAGTTGGAGTAAGGTATTTCCTCTACTCCATGTTCTAGGAATGCATCAGTCTATGCCCAACTAAGAACAAAAAGAAAAACCCAAAGATTACAATGACTTCAAATGATAAATCAATATCGTGTTCCCCAGCACTGGTGCCAAATTTTTGATGACTTCCAAATAACACCTCCTATTATATGATGATATGGTCGCTATTAAAATGTAGTAACCTAACAGAGGTTAGGTTTGAATCCTAAGGGAACTCGTGAAAGTGTGGATCTCAGAAGTTATAGTCCGCAAGCAGAGCAAGAAAAGTAAATAAGGGCTTTTGATGTAATAATCTCAATCAAGTAACTATACTAACTTCGATTGTAACCAGTCATAGTTGAACACTAGGATTGTGTTCCCCATGGCTTCTCAACTCCGCAGGCTTATCATGCTTTGTTGGACCAACTTGATACTTTGCATGCAGAATCGATAAGTTATGTACCTTTTATAGTGTTTTGGATGAGCAAAAGGATTTCACACTTTATGTTTTGAGTCTTACAATATTGTCTCACTAACCCTTATCTTGATCCCATTTAACTATTACATTTTGAGTCTCTATTTATTAGATAAAATTTAACCATCTTACTAAGATAGAAACTAGAAGAGTGGATCGACAATTAAACTCCAAATTATTGTTGTCTTTATATTTTCCTAGTCACTACTCTTCTTTTTGAGTAAGTAGCAAAATCTATGTGAGATCCTAATATGTGCACCCATTAAGAAAACTATTATAACAAATATAAAGTAATACATGCATGGGTATTGGTTTAGAACAATGAAAGAACTTTCCCTATTTTGTCAATCTTCCAGGGTTTCCACAACCCTAGCTATGGGTTTTAGCCACTCATGCTTGTGAAAAAATCAATAACATTCATATTCCAAAGCATGGATGAAATCATAATGATAAGAAGTAACAAAACCCATAACCGTAACTGAATTAATGAACCAAAGTCAATACAAGAGAACCCTAAGATCAAAATCGGATCTTGGAATCAAAATATGTTTGTGAATATCAAAAGTGTGTAACTCCTACTAAAAGACACCTAAAGGGTATTTATAGTACATAAGGAAATCCTAAAATCAAAGCCCGAACAAAACAGGAGAAAATAGGGTCAGTGGCCACATGTGATCTGTACCCACAGTCTGGCATCGAGTGTGGGTAGTACCTGTGATCTTGGCCCTAGGCACAGGTACAAACTGCAAGTATCGGATAAAAAAAATTCTGCAAGTCAGCTCTCAGGATTATGGACTTTTGGCACTTGCTTTGCCTACCTGCAGTCTGTAGGTCCTACATGTGATCTATAGGTTGACTTAGTAGGTGCAGGATTCATCTTTTCAGCTCTTCTTCAATTCTCAAACCTGATTCGATCACGATCCAGCCAAAAAGTGTCTCAAACATCCATAATCGCTCCAAAAATTGCCAAAAACACCTTTTTCCACCTTTTTCATGAACTTATCATCCAAAACATGATTTTCTAAAATACATACTCAAAAATAATCATATCTAACAAAATAACCTCATAAACCGGCATATTTTCCTTGTTTAAAGCATCAAAAGTGCTACATTTCTATAGTACATCAACCGTTAAAAGGGTAAAATAACCAAAAGACCTTCATCCTAAGTGAAAAAAATAAAAACTAGATAAAATTAAAACATCGGTGTGGCACACCATTATTGCGAAGGGTATCCTCCAGGCCACGCTAATATCACAGAGGCTAACCTTCATGGCACGCCAATATCACAGACCCTCACTGCCTCGGGGTCCTAAATGACCCTGAACCCCATTCAAAAATTCTAAAACTTTCCCAAAACACCATTTTAACATTCCTAAATATAATTCAAGTTAAAAATTGACATTACATATGTGGGAGGGTCAAAAATAAAATCATTGAAATTTTAAGGTGTCTAATATTTAGCTAGGGAGTTTCAAACTCTAGTATCTCGAAGCATGTAGTTTAGGGTCTTAGATAAGGGAGGATTGTTCTCTAGCATTAAGCTGAAGTCAATATTTTAGGATTAAACTAAGGCCAAGTAATTTGAGAAAAAGAGTTTGAATGCACTCTAGAATAAAATAGTGCATGCGAAGGTGGAGGACGCCACTCTTGATGTGAGTGGGTTGTTGTGGTTTGAAGGAGGGCTATGTGCTCCTTGGGTTGGTAATTTTATTCGTGATGTATTTTCAGAGGCTCATGGTTTATGTTATTTTTTTCATCCAGGTACAACTAAGATATAATATGACTTAAGGCAGCTTTATTAGTGGCTTAGAATGAAGAGGGACATATGGACTATGATCCAAGTGTCAAAATTATCAACATAAGAAGTATTAACATCAAAGCCCTACGAGGTTACTTTAGAGGATGACTATACCTATACGAAAATAGGAGCACATTGCTATGGATTTTGTAGTGGATCTTCCTAAGACTTTGGGAAAATATGACTCCACTTGGATGATAATAGATTGGTTGATAAAATCAACTCACTTATTGCTGGTTTGGGTAGACTAAATCTATTAATAGTTAGCTAAAATATACGTCAAGGAGATTATGAGACTTCATAGGGTGCCACTTACCATCATTTATAATAGAGATGCAAAATACACTGCCAAATATTGGGATAGGTTACATGAGAAGTTGGGAACCCAGCTCACATTTAGCATGGCTTTATCCCCAAACGGATTGACAGTTAAAAAAGGAAATTCAGGTGCTAGAGGACATGTCAAGAACCTGTGTGATTGATTTTGATGGTCATTAGGACTAATTTCTTCCATTGTATGAGTTTTCATACAACAATAGCTATTACTCCAGCATTAATATGGCACCATTCAAAGCACTCTATGAAAGATAGTGTAGGTAACATATTAGGTGGTTTGGGGGTAGAGATATTAAACCTTTAGTCACTAACTTTGTAAAAGAGGATTAACAGAAAGTAAGGTTCACTCAAACCAAGTTGTTGACTGCTATGTGGACCATCAGGTAAGAGACATAGATTTTAAGATTGGGGAGCAAGTTTTGCTTAAGGTATCTTCTAAAAAAGGATTCATGAAATTCAATAAGAGTAGCAAGCTCAACCCTTAATAAATTGGTCCCTTTGAGGTTCTTGAAGATGTGGATCCAATTACATATAGGTTAGCTCTACAACCAAGATTATCGAAAGTCCATCTGATATTTTATATCTCTATGCTCAAAAGGTACCATGGTATGGAGACTATATCATTAAGTGGGTCTCAATTCTTTAAAATAAGAACTTTCTTTATGAGGATAATCAAGTAGTGATTCTAGATTAGGATATTTGGAAATTAAGGATGAAGGAAATTCTTTTGGTTAAGTTCAATGAAAGCATCATTCGATTGAGAAAGCAACTAGGAAATTTGAGAAGGACTTGCAGGATAAGTACTCTCAATTGTTTGAGGAAACAGGTACTTTCTTCTTTTCTTATTTTAGCTTATTTTTTGCATATAATTAATCATGTTAAAATTCTTTTCTATTATGAAGTTATAAATTTAAGGATAGGCTAGTTTCAAGTAAAATAGGAGTGAGGTATGGTTTAGAGAAATTTGGGAATGATTTAGGGAAGTTTGGTGATGTTTGATTTGATTTTTAGTTAGTTAAGATGATAAGGGACTCATAGGAATTTACAAAATTAAATTTGGGTAAGTAAAACTTTCAAAATTGATCTTAGCGTAAAAGGCATTATTTGGAATGTCCTAAGTTAAAAATGTGTTGAAAAAATGGGATTTTAGTGTGAAACTGGACATTATGTACCATCAACGCTACTATAGTGGAATGCACACTGCTGTAGCAAAGAAATTACTTCTATTGTGACATGCAAACTCAAAAAACAACCATTATAGTGGCAGGTATTACTATAGCAATGCTGCTATAGCGAGATAACGGCAAAAGTAGCAAATTTATTTAATTTTCCCCCAAAAATAATTTATTTTTCTAAAACTTATTTTGGGTAAAAGAGGAGTGATTTAAGGTAATTTTCACCAAATTTTCATCATTCGGCTTTATTGAGGTAAGCTTCTTATCCTCTTTAACTAGTATTTGATAATTAGGCCTTAAAATTAGTAAATTATGAAGTTTAAAGAGGGTTTTAGGGCTGATTTTGGTTGGTTTTTAGTGTAGAGGAGCAAATTAAGTAAGAAGTTAATGGGTTTTGATTATTAATAGTTAATTTATCTTGCATTTTATTAATTCACTAATTTATCTATGAAATTGATAGTTGTAGGTGAATTACGATAGAAAATCCCAAAAATAAAAAGGAAATAATCATGAACTTGACCTTAAGAATTGGATGTGAGTTATAATTCTCAACATGGCAGGTCATTTCATTGATTATGTGTTTATGTCCATGTTCTAGACTAAGAGCAAGCAAAAATTGTATGGAAGGGAAAAGCTCCAGCTTAGAGGAGTTATACAAGCTTGGTTCAAGGTAGGTGATGGTATTTTAGTTTAATTTAATTTGTACTATATGTGTATGTTAACTACTTTGTAGTGTGGCTTGTTAGTGTATGTTGTTTAGTATGGTCAATACAAGTGATTTTATCTACTATATGATTTTGACCTATCTTATTGTTTAATATGGAATGTTTCTGTAATTGGAACGTTCTCGCGGGTCATTGAGAAAATAAGGTTGGCAGGCACTTGTGTTTGGGGTTTTAGAACATAGATGGAATTTATCTAATATAGGTCATGGTTAGAGGGTGAATGTATTACTCATAGCATGTATATCCAAGGGTCAGGTGAGTTTGACGATTTCATGAGTAACCCAGGACATATATATATGCGGTTGACAATTTATATAATTAGTCTTGCTTTGGCTTGACTAAACGTGACTAGGTGATATTTAGTTGACTCGTTGGTCTTACTATTAGACTATTTATTTGGTGTTAATGTGCTAAGTTCATGCTAGTTTTAAGCATGGATTAACTGTTGTACTATATTTTAGTTAAATGTTCATATTCACACATTGGGTTGTCCAAATGGCCCTACCAGTGCACTATTATTTTCTTGTGTGCTGATGCTACACCTGCTTTAACTTTTGTGGGTACAGCGCTTATTTGAGCAGCTTCTACGAGACCTTTCGGGCAATTATGAATCCTTCTTGGATGACAGAGTCTTTATTTCTTGACTTATATTTTTCATTTTAGTTTCGAGGGTTGCATCTCCTTCTTGAAAATCTTTTGTACTTTTGGTACAAATGACTTTCATGTCCTAGGGATGGTTTTTGGTTAAATACAATGTTCCGCGCGCCTTTAAGTTGTACTTTTGTTTAGTTTCTTTAAGCTTGATATTTTAGTGATGGATTAGTTCTATTATCTTTTATAAGTGTTGATTTGAGGTGGTATTTTTGGGTAGATGGTTCTCCCACTGGGTGAGTAGTGTAGGTGCACATATGACAGATTTGGATCATGACAGATCACCAAAAAATCAAGAACTTTCTTTATACGCACATACTTTAAAAAAAACATAAGTGTTATATCCTTTCTCAATCAATTGTTGCAAATATCAAATTTGTATTGTATGAATATTTAACAAAATTTAAGAAATTAAGAATACCCATAGTTCAAGACCAATTTTTTAGAGATTTAAAAGGATAATATATTTGAGTTTAGTTTTAAAAATAATTATTTTTGTGGAGGTGGATGTTGAAAACTGAAGTAATGGAGAAGAATGAAGTTTAGGATGACCAAAATTATTTTTCTTTGAATTTTTTTGTAATTTGTGAATTTATTGTGAAAGCAACAAGAAAATCACCTTGGTTGAAAGTGTAATTGTAGAAGCATATTGGAAGGTGTAGATGGGGGTGAGGGTGAAGGAAGTGTCGGAAGGAGAGAGAGGGAAGAAGAACAAAATAAAAAATAAAAATTTATAAATTGGAAGTTTCTCACGCGTTGAAAGTCAGTGCAATACACACAGTATGTCAAGTCAACAAAAAGTGTCAAAATATATAGTTGAACACTGATTTAGGAGTTTAAAATGAACAATGCCTAATTGAAATGCCAAAATGAAAGTTGATGTCAAATTTAGAAATTTGAGGATGTTTTTTTTACCTAAAATATGTGATGATTTTGATGGTATTTGATTCATATAATTTTCTTATGTTCTTATTATTCATGAAAAGGAAGGGGGAGGGGGGGAGGGGGGGCGGGGAATGTATGATGAGTATGTTTCCAATATTTAGCCTTTCAATGGTCTCTAATTTTAAGTAATTGGGGAGAAAGCAAAGCTATTTTAATGAAGGTTATGGTAAGTACAATTATTATGCACCAAAATTCATTAAGAATCATGCTTATGATCTTTATTTTTTTATGTCATTTAATTTAAAAAATATTCAAATGGTTGAATTTTGAATAACTCAATACTAGAATTTATTATATAAAAAGGACTTGAATGCCAAAATTTATTTAGGTGAAACAGGTTTTGGTCTCATCTTTTTCTAGTTAATAATTAATCTTGCAAATTATTCATGATAAATAATTTATTACTGCATTTATATTTTTGTCAGACATTTTTTATACTGTGCTTATGTGTACTTTTGACCAAAAAAGTGCTTATGTGTACTCTATTACAATTTGTACGTTGTTATTTGAATAAATCTAATACCAATAAGATATTTGTCGAGCTTTTTCTTCAATGTGTTAAAATGTAGAGATCTTTAGATTTTTTAACGAGTTAAACTAACGTAATAAATGGACAAATTGTCATTTAAGGGAGTAACTAATATTAGATAGAGTATTTACTAAAGTAATATTATTTTTTAAAAAATATAAAATGTAGTAATTAGCCCTTTTTAGAGTTAAACGATGCAAATTTTGATCAACATTTTGAGATGTATTTCTTCATCACATTGAAAAGGGGAAAAGAATACAATTTATAGTATTTTTTTATATAGTTTTTAAATATCTAAATTTTAATTTTAAAATATTAAATTAATTTAATCTAATTTGGTTATGAGAATTAGTTTAATTGACTTTCGAAAAATGAAACATACCAACTAAAAAGAAACGGAGCGGTATATTATAAATAGATGTCCATTTTTACTTGTGTAGTTTAGAGAATTAAGAGATAATTTAGCACTAAGAATTGTTTGGTATGGGAGATAAAGGACATTAATTTCAAGATAAAATGTAAGATTATTTTATCGTGTTTGATTAGAGGTATGAGTTAGTCCAAGATTATTTATCACAACTTTTATACCATAATGATGAGACAAGTTATCACCCATATATATGGTGGGATAACTAATCTCAATGGCCTTCTAGTTCCTAATTGATCCTTGTTATTAACTATGGCCATTAATCAAAATAATAAATTTATTATATTCAAAAGGTGATATACTCCTTAAGATTGAGTGGTAAAATGAAACACCCTGGATTTTGATCTTTAGAAAATTTTTTGGTTTTTGGCTTCTGGACATCATACGAGTTGGGGTACTTCTCGTATGATAGGGTATAGCTAGGTTAGGTTTAGTCGTATGGAGACCAGTGTGGGTTGGATGGTTTCTGTCTAAGGTACGGTTTGAATATACAAGTCGTATGTTAGGTAAGAATGGTAAGGTGTCAATCGTATGTTGCCCTAAGTTTGTTCTAGGTGATTTTATTTTGCCTAGGGTACGGTTTCATAGTACATATTGTATGGTTGGGTATGATTTGGCTTGGATGGTCGTATGTTGAACAGTGTTAGAGTCCAAGGGGAAGTCTAAGGTACGAGTTATAGGTACCACTCATATGGTAGGGTACGATTGGTATAGGGTGGTCATACCATCCTGCGGGAATTTTAAGCAGTTTAAGTTGGGGGTAATCTGGACGTTCCCTCTCTTAACCTCTTATGGTCCCATGACTTATAACACTCTTGGGACACCATTGAACCTATTTGCAATCACTCAAACTCTCTTAAAACATTCTTAAATTCTCTCAAGGCTCCTGGGTCAAGGAAAGCTAGGGTTTCATCAATAGGATCAATTTGGGGCTTATAAAGGTGACCTCTCTCTGTCATCTTTATAATCTAAGGCATGTACTCCTCCCTCATTGTTAGTTCCAATTAAAGGCATGTTTTATGAATTATTTTCATGGTATAAATATTGTATGGTTTTGGGTTTTCAAATATATATTGGAGGTTTTTGTTACAATGATTGGTTATGGTTTTCTCATGTCTTTTACTTATGGTTTTTATGTAATTATGGTGGTTTGAACATTTGGTTGCATGGGAATGGTTAAGTGGTACTTGGCTTTGTCTTTAGAAATACTATGTCCCCAACATGTTTGCTAAAATGCCTATGAGAATGTTTTTGGTTAAATTGTTGGACTTTCATTGAACTACGGAATGGTATAACTTGGTAACAGAACCCTAAATGGTATAAATGGTTTTGATTGGTTAAATAGAAAGGTCTTGGTGGTTATGGTTGGTCTAATTGAAAGCCTTGTGGGGTACAAGGGAATCCCCCAAGCAACCTTAATAACAAATATCTTGTGGGGTACATGGAATTTCCGCAAGTCAACTTAATAATGTAATCTATGGGTACATGGTAATCTCTTCTTCTTAAAAAGAATGGATAAGGACATTGCTTGCAAGCTATAGTAGGTATAACGATACCACTACTTATAGCCTTGGTTAATAATAAATGGAATGGTGGTTTGGTTATGTGGTAATGGTTTTAATAGGGCAATAATGGAGGGGTGTAATAGCTAATCGTGAAGGTGTAAGTCTAATGGATAGACACTAGAAACTCATGTTTGCCAACGTAAGGATTGGTCATGGCGACCATATATGATAGTTACGGGGTACACGAGAATCCCCTAAGTGTACTTGTACATATGTATCATAGAGAGTGAAGGATACTCGGGAATCCCCTACTCCTATGGTATCTCAGGTTCGTGTGGCAACACGCATTGGGGCCCGTTCAAGGGGTTATAATCGACCCATATAGCCCGTGGGTGGTTCTAGGACGGTAAGCTAGACATACCTAGGTTAATGGTTTTAAAGGCATGCTATGGTTATATTTCAGTATATATGGTTGTGAATGCATATGTTTGGCTTACTTGGTTTTAAAGGTTGGTATTATTTTATCCTTATCCTGAGTACATGCTAGCATTCAATCGCTAACCCATATTTGGGCGGATGTATCCTCATGCGATGAAGGAAGCGGATATTTTACTCCCCCTACTTAGTGATTAGATTTGGGATCAACTCAGTTAAATTGAAGTGGTGATCTTTCATTCTCCGGAAGGCTCAACATTCATGTCATGGATATTTTTACATACTTTGTTCAATTATAGACATTGGTTTTAGCTATGGTTGGGGGCATGTCCCAACTAAATTTTATTTTACTTTCGATTAAAGGCTTTGTAGAACTGCTATGGGTTGGTATGGGCGGTGTCTGTATTGGCTTCAGCCTTAGTATTGGTATTGGGGCTGATACCGTTTGACTGTATTTATGATTGTTCCATCCTTTTATGTTATTGACTCATACTTGGCTATTGTTTTGGTTTTGGTATGGTTATTGGTTGATATTGGATGGTTGGACTTGCTTGGGTTGGTCACGGTGTAACACCCTAAAAATAGGTCCCGAGATGTCATACGGTGGTTAGGGTCACAAGTGATCTCAATCTAACCCTTCTACTTGCATAACTCATAAGCAACTAAATAAAATACATAAATCTGAATAAAAAATGAAAAAACATAAATCTCTTCCGAACTTGATCAATACAAATCTGTATTACTATGATTACAACTCTGCTTTTACAAAATATCATTGGATTCAAATACAGTAACTCTACTGACTGTCCATGAACCCTCTACTAGTATTGACTATAGGTAGCTTGGACATGAACCCCAACTATCCCAAATAAATACAATTGAATAAATAAATATAAAATATTACTCGACCTGTATAACTGACTCGAGCCCTTGAATCAAAAAGGCTCATAACCTGCTGACTGGAAACTGCAAATTGTCTGAATATGGATGCATGCTACAACTTGTACCTACATTATGAGACAATGTAGCACATAAAGGTATACGTGGATCAGTACTTTGAGGATGTACTAAGTATGTAGGGGTGAATACATAAGTAAAACATTATCTCATCATCATAATTTGTAAAACAATGCATGCTAAATGTAAATGACTCACATAAGCTGAAATATCTGAAATACTGAAAACTAAAGTCATGCATAGAAAATCAAACTTTTCAAATATAGTGAGTCATAACTTTAAGTTCTAAAATTTGTACTTATGTTTTGTCTGTAAATCATATTATCTAAGTGTAGAAAGGACTCGCTCTTAAATCTGAAATCTGAAAGCTAAAGTCTGAAGCTAATATCTTTCTGTAAAGCATAATCTGAGTAAAACTTGTGAGCCTTTACACTTAGTTTTCTAAAAGCTTTTCTATAATTCTTTTTCTTTGAAACTTAGAGACTTTGGGAGCTTTGGAACTTTGGGACTTCGGGAGTTTCTTCTAACTGACATAAATCATGTGAGCTGACATGGAGTCCAACATCTCATCCTCCTAGGAAGAAACCTCACGTTGGGGAGAGGTGTCATACTCTTATTAGGGAGTATAAACTTATCTTAAGTGATCACTGTCTTAGCCTACTATGGGCGCTTAAAACCTATGGTGGCTCATAGTTCTGGGGCATGATACCTTGGAATCATACCCAACTCAGAGCTAAATACTACTCTCATACTTATTGCTCAGAACTTTTAGAAAATCCACCTTGAAATAGCACAAGGGTTCGTAATTAAAATCAACTATAATTCTCTTTATGTTAATCATAAACTGTATGAATAATGTGGATTCCTATCTTAGCTTCGATCAAAAGATCAATTTTCTTTATCAAAATCTGAAAGTAGCTAATCATGGGATGCTTAAAACATAGTCATTCTTGAAATGTCAAAATACAAACTAGGGCTTAATGACCCATGCTTCAATTTCTTGTCAAAACCCATAAGGCTCATGCTTGATAATGCAAATATTCATAATTCAATTTAAAATCTGGAAAATATGTTCATACACATAAATTTTTCAAAAGTAGACATGTAATTCAATATCTAAATCACTTAAAAACTCAAAATCATGCAATTAGAAACATTGGGTATAAACCCTAACTTAAATTTCATGGAAAATCATAGAAAATTCAGAAATTTATAATTTAAATTAAGTTTTTGGGCACAAGGATGAAAGATTTATCCTTGTTCAAAACCCTACATACATTAGATGATGAACTAGATGAAGAAGCTTGGTTTTGAGGTCCTATTTGTGCCCTTGAAGGTTCACTCTTGGAGATTTTGACTTGGAAATCTTGAAATTTGAACTAGTTTGGAAGAAGAATGGTGGACTTTTGGGGATTCTTGAAGTTGGAGATTGAAGATTAGGGTTTTTATTTGAGAGAAATTGATGAAGAATAAGCATATTTTGCTCAATAATGCCTTTAATCATTTGTTTTCACGATTTAGGGGAGTAGGCAAAAGATCAAACTGCCCTTGGAATTTAAAATCTGTAACTGGAACGCCATTTAAGGATTCACCGCGATGTGGAATCGCGGTGACTTACTGGATATAGGCAAATACTATTTTGAGGTTCACCACGACCCACTGGAATCTGACAAATGTTGATTTATCCTGTACTGTGATGCGGTAGCCTTCTCATCGTTATTCTCACCACGACACGGTAGAATCATGATGATCTACTTGAAATTGAAGAATGTAGATTTGGCCTCCATCGTGACGCGGCGATTGTCCAGTTGGTACACTGCTTACTAAAAATGACCTTTCTTCACTGAATGTCGGTTTTGGGCGAATTTGGTATCAATGGAAAGCTTATTTAATTTTCCACACAATGGAAGGTCAAAATCAAGAAAATTATATATGAATTAAATATTATTCATTTTGGAAGTCATCCCTTAACATTCTAGGAACAAAATTAAGCTAGAAAAAGTTTGGGGTATTATAATATCTTCCCCTTAGAAACATTCGTCCTCGAATATGGCTAGCGAAACTGAGGCTGTAACTAGCATGCACTACTGAAATAAATTGAATGATTGAATCATAAGCATAATAAGCTACTGAACTTGTCTGCGAGTGCATGAATTCTCATGAAAACAGCTTTATGGCAGAGATAGAAATAAGGGAGTCAACTTATGAGTAACCATTACTTTAGGCCGGATCTAATTTCGTGAGGAAAAAATGAGAGTTTTATGACATGAAAACTCGATTATTAAAATATCTCCCCCGTGGGATCGTTTGTCCATGAATGATATTGATTAATATGAGAGTACTATACCAAGGAAACTGAGGTTACATACTGAACATTCATATCTGGGAATATATTTACAAGACTAAGTCTGGAACATTAGAAACCTCTATCATGAAATTGATTTCTAAGTTGGCTTGCCTTTACTTATTATAAGGAGCTAATTTATGGTGAGGGTTTAGAATTCGCTTGATGTTCTCATGGTGCAATCATACTTATAGAACTGTGAAGTAATAGTTTATACAGGCACGAATCCTGAGACAATGAGGCTAAGATCATACATTGGGTACTATATCACTGAATACTTATGAATTGAATCATAACTTAATATCTGAGTCTGAAATTGATGCATGATGCATGAACTGAGTTGTATTCGTAAGGTACATAAAGCGAACAAATTTCCTCTTGGGATGGCCCTACTCGCAAGACTTTGGGTAGTAGGACTAAATGGAAAGTTGGAAATCTATAAAAGCTTATCTGCTTGATTGCTAAACTGGATTGCAGGCTATATGGATTGAATCAAACTTAAATGGAGTATTTCTCCAATACTTTTTTAGGAAGCTCTAACGATATTAGGGAACAAAGAACTCCAGGCATGATCTAAACAAGACCTCTGAATAAGAGGTTACAACATTACCCCAAGTCTATAGTATGGTATTTAGATCTATAAATCATAAGTCAAGATAGAATTTTAGGGCCTTAAGTAGTGCAACTTCTTACTTACAAGCTTAGCAACACTTCTCAAACACTCTCTCCACTATACTATTCCCCTCAAATACTATACTCACTCGATTCAACTTATAATTCCTATATGGCATTGATAAATCCGTCTACTAAAGTCTAACTTAACTAAATTCTCTCATCATGGTCAAGCCTAACTCTAAATCATAAGGTGCTACACATAAAACCATACCATAATACTAATCCGAACCATGAATTCAATACCCCAAGCATTATCATAAATACTCACCTTTAGTATAATTCTTTTATCATTTTAACAACTAAATTCAACCTCTTACATACCAATCATGACATTTAAGCCTATCTTCATAACCACATCTGCACTTCTAAACAAACACTCATAAAGCATCCTTCTCGTATTCTCTAATACGTCCATCAATAACAACTTCCATACACTATTCAATTCTTAGGAAAATACATAAAATATTCTCAACTGACCAATTCATACATAAAACTTCACCTCAATATTCCTTCAGACTCATAGAATTACATAAAACAAGCATACAACAATCTTTCCTAACATAACATATTTACTTTCTCTCATCTACACAGTTATTCATCATTATTGTCTTGACCTAAGAAAAGGTCATTGAAAAGTTAGTGGAATACTAGGGCCCGAAATATGAAGGGATACTAAGCATAACTTGATACTTTACTAAGGCCTGAGTAATAGATCATTCACGGCATGGATTCATTAAAGAGATTTAGTCTGAGGATGTACATGATACAAATCTGAAGGGTGTTGCATGGGTACTTGAAACTAAAAATACTATAAAGCATGAGTACATAAGTCATAAGCTGCATGACCTAAATTTGGATTTCATAACTTATGCAATGTGATTCTGACTGCTGAATGAACTAGAACTCCTCATATTAGGAACTGGGAGAGTACATGATTCTTTATCATATGCATGAACATGAACTATAATTATGGAACTATAACATAAGGCATGAGTAGGTATTGGGATAACTGAAAATACTGAGATAAGAATGGGTTGAGCCTCATCCTCACTTTCTGATGTTCTATAACATACTGGCATTACTACTAAAATCTGAGAGCCTGACTTGGTTACACATTCTATCATCTCCCCCTTAGCTTTAAGACATCACTCTAAGTCTATGGAATCTCTTACTAAACTCTAAACTGAACTACACTCACTGCACTCTGGAGTCTGGAATACAACAATACACACAAATAATAAACTTACTCAGAAAGACTACACCTGAAAGTGTAAAACCTGTTTCTAATACTTCCTTATGAGGTATAACTCTATCCTGAGTACCACTACATCCTGAGTTCACACCATCTAGAGCATCAACTCTCATTTCTATTCACTCAATCTTCAAAGATTTAAACTGAGATTCTAACACTTAACATGGATATTCCCAACCTTATAACAAACTGTACTAACTTCATTCCTGAACACCCTCTTGATACATACAGTTCTTAACTTTTTACCTTTAATAATCATCATCAAAGACTAACACTCTTGCTAGAAAATATATCTACCTCCCTAAACACATAATCATAGCTGACCAAGATCACACTTCTATAATCGTAGGAATCAAAATAATACATAAAAGACTCAACACCAACTATCCATAACTCCTTAACTTATCTACTAATAACACCATGTAAAAATAGCTAGCCTTCTTCCACTTAACCACTCAAGGGTAATATTAACCACATACAATACTTAATAAATTTCAAAAATAATGCAACCCCATATCACTTTGGGTACCTTTACATCATACTTAAATCATCATACTAAGTTATGAATAAATCAACTTAAACTCTTATATATATTATTCAAGCCTACTAGATCACTTTCGTATAATTAGCAGCACCAACCAAGAAATCACTATTTCCACCTTTATGGTCATCCACTGTTCAAACTTAATGTCTAGTTCTAGCCATGATTAATTACTGAATCTCACATACTATTTTCACTTGGAATCTATAAAATAAGACATCAAGATCACCGTTCCACTAAAGCCTTATAATAATAATAATTGATCATGACCTTACGATTTTCCTTATTATAATCCATTAGCATATACTACTTCTACAAATTACTACTATTCACCCATCCATACACTTAAATTAACAATACTCAACCACCAGATACTTCCATTGATATCCTATACCTTTCTAACACAACAAATACCATCAATGACTTCTTTTGTACTTCAAGCACACAACAATTCACCTTAACTAATAAATCCTTCTTCACCCTCCACTGAACTAAAACACAAGGATATATCTATCACCTTAATATATCTCAATAACATTCATAAGTTCATCTCTATACTTTCTATTAATTATCATTCACACTTTCTTGTCACTACACTTCTATACCCATACTTCTAACTATAAGAAGATTTTACTACTTATGAATCATAACACTCCAGGTTGTGATATCCCTTGAATTCAATCTCTATTTAATAATCTAGGTTTATCTCTCTCTTCTTATGAGCACTATTTGTATTAAAGAGATAAAGAGAAATCTAAATACATATGTTACTCTGTCTTAACAGGATAAATCATAAGGATGAGGACAAAATTTCAACTTGAGAAGCTTATAACACACTGGCGAGATCCTCTCAATCCCCTTATATAACTTTCGAACTTATCGATAATAAATCTGAGAGCATCATCTTAGGAGGACTTAGAACTTGCTAATTATGTAATCTCAAGAATAAGTCATAGATAAAGAATGTTAGGGTAACACACGAGTAGACAGGAATTTTATAGAGAATAACTTTACTATGTGATCTAGAGTATGAAAAGATGGAAACTTTTCATAAATGCCTTATAGCCTCTCAATGAAAAGTACAGATGTCTCTATACCATTCTGCAAGACTCTACTAGCACGGCTTCAGAGACACCATAGGACACTTGAACTTTGTGCTATGATACCAAGTTTGTAATGCCTCAAAAATAGGTCCCAAGACATCACACGGTGCTTAGGGTCACAAGTGATCCCAAGCTAACCCTTCTACTGGCATAACTTATAAGCAACTAAATAAAACACACAAATAAAAAGAAAATATGGAAAAACAAAAATCTCTTCCAAACTTGATCAGTACAAATCTGTATTAATGTGATTACAACTCTACTTTTACAAAATAACACTAGATTCAAATACATTAACTCTACTGACTATCTATGAAGCTTCTACTAGTCTTGACTATAGGTAGTCGGGACATGACCCCCAACTATCCCAAATCAATATGACTTAATAAAGAAAAATAAAATATTGCTCGAACTGTATAACTGACTGAGTCCTTGAATCAAAATTACTCGTCACCTGCTAACTAGAAACTATAAATTGTCTGAATATGGATGGGTGTTATAACTCATACCTACATAATGAGACAATATAGCACATAAACGTATATGTGGATCAGCACTTTGAGGATGTACTAAGTATATGGGGGTGAATGCATAAGCAAAACATTATCTCATCATCATAATTTGTAAAATAATACATGCTAAATATAAATGACTCACATAAGCTGAAAATCTGAAATACTGAAAACTAAAGACATGCATAGAAAATTAAACTTTTAAAATCTAGTGAGTCATAACATTTAGTTCCAAAAGTTGTACTTATTTTTTGTCTTTAAATCATATTATCGAAGTATAGAAAGGACTCACTCTTAAATTTGAAATCTGAAAGCTAAAGTCTTGCTCTGAGTAAAACTTGTGAGCCTTTATACTTAGTTTTCTAAAAGCTTTTCTATCATTCTTTTTCTTTGAAACTTAGAGACTTTGGGATCTTTGGAACTTTGGGACTTCAGGAGTTTCTTCTAACTGACATAAATTATGTGAGCTGACATGGATTCCAATGTCTCATCCTTCTAAGAAAGAAACCTCACATTAAGGAGAGGTGGCATACTCTTATTAGGGAGTATAACCTTATCTTAAGTGATCACTATCTTAGCCCACTATGGGTGCTTAAAACCTATGGTAGCTCGTAGTTCTGGGACCTGATACCTTGGAATCATACCCATACATTAGAGAATGGACTAGATGAATAAGCTTGGTTTTAAGGTTCTATTTTTGCCTTTGAAGGTTGACTCTTGGAGCTTTTGACTTGGAAATCTTGAAATTTAAATTAGTTTGGAAGAATAATGGTGGACTTTTGGGGATTATTAAAGTTGGAGATTGAAGCTTAGGGTTTTTACTTAAGAGAAATTTATGAATAATGAGCATATTTTGCTCAATAATGCCTTTAATTATCTATTTTCATGATTTGGAAGAGTAGGCAGAAGACCAAGCTGCCCTTGGGATTTAAAATCCATAACTGGAATGTCATTTGCGGCTTTACCATGATGTAGTGAGTGTGTCATCGTGATACCCTCTATTACACAGTGGAATCACAGTGACTTACTGTATATAGACAATTTCTATCTTGAGGTTCACCGCAATGCGGTGCAATCGCGGTGACTCACTGGAATTTGACAAACATCAATTTGGCCTCTACCACAATGCGGTGGCCTTCTCATTGTTATTCTTACCATGACATAGTGGAATTGCGATAAGCTACTGGAAATTTATGAATGTATATTTGGCCTCCATCGCGACGCGGCGACTGCCCAGTTGGCATACTGCTTACTAAAAATGCCCTAACTTCTTCACCGAGTGTTGGTTTTGGGCAAATTTGGTATAGATGGAAAGATTATTCAATTTTCCACTAATGTAAGGGTTAAATTAAGAAAATTCTAGATGAATTAAATATTCTTCATTTTGGAAGTCATCCCTTAACGTTCTAGGAATAAAATTAAGCTAGAAAAAGTTTGGGGTATTACACACAATTATGGGTATATCCCATAGCCTGGATGGGTACAAATATGCTATCTTGTTATATATTTGAAATTTATCCTACTTAGGGTGTGCATGTAAATGGTTGGGTTGGGTATCGGTGGTGGTCCCTGGTCTTGGTTGGTCTTGGGATGCCCATTATGACAAGGCACCAGTTTGGGTCATGTCAAGGTGGTATCAGAGCTTTAGGCTCATGATTAATTAAGAGTCCAAAAAGTTGTGTTGATTAGAGTCCCTTTTAATAGTGTGTAGCGCGCCACACTCATAAGACAGAGGCTACAAGGCATTTAGGAATATGTCTCTTCTTTGTATTCTATTTTTAAGCTTGGAGTCTAAACCTTGGAATCTTCTATAATTCCTATTTTTTGCTTTTGAGATCTTGCCTCAATGATATGAAGTTTATATAAACTCCTCGATCCCACTTGGGGATAATACTGATGGGACACGTTCTACTCAGGAAATCCATACTAGGTCTAGGGGTCCAGTCCCTAATATTTTTGGAGTTTAACCGATTCCTTCTAGTCCTCCTCTGGCAAACATAACAAATGCAGAGTTTCATTAGTCGATCCATGTGATTGCTCAGTTGATAGCTTCTCAGACTGAGCATGGTGCATCTAGTATTGCATCTTATGAGGCCACTAGGGTTGGCCAGTTCATGAGGTTGAATCCTCTAACTTTTACTGGTGTTAAGGTGGAGAAGGATCCTCAAGCTTTTCTGAATAAGATGGAAAAGATCTTCACGGTCATATAGGCCATGAATATGGAAGAGATAATTTTCTTCCTATCATCTAAAGGATATGACGTACCAATGGTATGAAGAATGGAATAGGAAAGGGGTGAGTTTGATAATTTATCTCTGTGGGAGACTTTCTCTTATGCTTTTTTGGATTTCTTATTTCCTCAGGAGTTAAGAAAAGTGAAAGAGGAGTAATTTGTTAATCTGAAATAGGGGAAGATGTTAGTCAAAGGAGTATGCCTTGAAATTACATTATTTGTCTAGGTATGCTCCAGAATTGGTATCTAATATGAGGGCTAGGATGAGAAAGTTCATATTAGGACTGTCTTATGAGTTGATGTTTGAAAGCAAGACTGCATTGCTGATCAAGGACATAGATATCTCTAGGTTGGTTGTTCATATACAATAGGAGGAGAAAGAAAATAGGTAATAGGATGAGATAGGTAAAAAGCAGGGTAAGAAGTTTAACTTCTCTGAGCAGGGTGGAAAACAGCAAAGTGCTCGGGACTGTGGTAAGTGGCCAAAAAAAGGTGGGGGAGTTCTGGTTCTTTCTCCACAGCTAGTGCTCCTTACCCAAAGCAGTCGGGTAATAGGCGTCAGTAGGGTGGTGACAACTTTAGGGCATTGGGTGACTAATCTTAGGATAGTGGGGCTCAGTCAGCCTCATCCTATCCTCTTTGTAGGTTTTGTTATCGGTTACATTGGGGTTTCTGTGATAAGGGAATGGATAGGTGCTTCAAATGTAGTCAGCCAGGCTATATGCTCAGAAACTGTCTAGTTGGTAAGGGTGCTTTGGGGGCGAACAAGGTCTTGATTGCCTTTTTATTTGCTCCTGCACCAGAGGTTACTACTTCTGCATCTGTTTCTGCTTCTGGTATTTCACAGGATGAAATAAGTTATATGCTCTTGCTACCCAACAGGAGTCTGAGGCATCACCTAATATTGTGACTGGTATGTTATAACTTTTTTCTCGTGACATGTATTGTTTACTTGATCTGGGGTCCACTTTATTTTACGTGACCCCATTTGTGGCTATGTATTTTGGTTTTGATCCCGAGGTTATTTCGGATCCATTTTCTATTTCTACCCCGGTAGGTGACTATATGGTTGCAAAAAGAGTCTATAGGGGGGTATGGTATCTTTTAGTAGTAAGGAGACTTTGGTAGATTTGTTCAAATTATATATGGTGGATTTTGATATAATTATGGGGATGGATTAGTTACACTCGTGCTATGCGTCCTTAGATTTTTAGACCCATAAGGTTATCTTTAGGTTCTCTGGTATATTAGTTATTGAATGGGAGGGTGGTTCCCTAGCTCCTAAGGGGTGGTTTATATCATATCTTAGAGTTTTGAGATTAATTTTGAAAGGGTGTCTCTATCATTTGGTCTGGTTAAAGACTCTAAATTGGAAGGTCCTTCTTTGCATTTGATTACAGCAGTGAATGAGTTTTCTGAGGTCTTTTTGGATGATCTTCCTGGTGTCTCCGGATAGGGAAATTAATTTTGGGATTGATTTGGTTTTGAAAAATAATCCAAAATCTATTACTCCTTATAGAATGGCTTTGGCTGCATTGACGAAACTCAAGAAGCAACTTAAGGATCATTTAGATAAGGGTTTCATCATCCTAGTATGTCCATGGGGTACACTGGTGTTATTCATACGTAAAAAGGATGGTTCCCTTCTAATGTGTATTGACTATCGACAGTTGAATGAGGTGATGGTTAAGAACAAGTATCCTCTTACAAGGATAGATGACTTGTTTGATTAGTTGCAAGGAGCTAAATCATTTTCAAAGATAGATCTTCGGTCTGGGTATCATTAGCTTAAGATTATGGAGGTGGATATCCCTAAGATGGCTTTTCATACTCAATATGGGCACTTTGAGTTCTTGGTTATGTCATTTGGTTAGACTATTGTCTCGCCAGTATTCATGGATTTGATGAATCAGGTCTTTTATCAGTTTTTAGATCTTTTTGTCATTATGTTCATTGATGACATACTGGTGTACTCTAAGAGAGAGGTGGATCATGACAATCACCTCTGTGTGGTGTTGCACACCTTGAAAGAGCAACAGTTGTAAGCCAAATTCTTAAAATGTAAGTGTTGGTTAAACGCTATCACTTTTCTGAGTCATATTATTTCTAGTGAATGGATCATGGTGAATCCACAAAAGGTATCCTAGACCCACAACTTCAACTAATATTCAAAGCTTCTTGGATTTGGCTGGATATTATAGAAGGTTTGTGGAAAGTTTTTCATTGATAGTTGCCCTATTGACTAAGTTAACTTAGAAGAAGGTAATGTTCTCTTAGTTGAATGCTTGTGAGGGTAGTTTTGAGAAGCTGAAGGATGAGCTAACTTTGGCTTGGATTTTGACTTTGCCTAAAAGAAATGAGGGGTTTGTGATGTACTGTGATGCATCCTGGGTGGGACTTAGTTGTGTTTTGATACAGCATAGTAAGGTAAATTCCTATGCTTTTAGGCATTTAAAGGTGTATGAGAGGAATTATCCTACTCACGATTTAAAGCTGTTAGTCGTGGTGTTTGCATTGAAAATCTTATGGTACTATTTGTATGGAGTGAACGTGCATATATTTTTGGATTATAAGAGTCTATAGTATGTGCTCACTCTGAAAGAGCTTAATCTCAGGTAGAGTAGATGGCTTGAGTTTCTCAAGGAATATAACATAACTTTTCACTACCATCCAGGTAAGGCTAATGTTATTGTTGATTCTCTTAGCAGGCTGTCTATAGGGAGTTTAGCTCATGTGGATAAGGAAAGGCGGGAGTTAGTAAAGGATATTCACCGCATGGCTAATATTAGAGTTTGCCTTTTAGACTTTGAGAAAGGTGGTAAGTTGGTACATGAGGTGGTTCAGTTGTCTCTTAGTCCAGAGATCAAGGAGAATCAAATGCTAGATCCTATCTTGATTAAAACTAAGGGTGATGTAGGTGGGCAAAAGGTAATGGTATTTGAGATTAGTGGTGATGGTACCTTGTGATACCAAAGAAGGTTATGTGTTCCTGACGTCGATGGTTTGTAAAGAAGGGTATTGGTTGAGGCGCATGAATTCTGCTATGTTGTTTATCTCGATTCGATAAAAATGTATCATGATCTCAAGGAGATGTATTGTTGGAATAGTATGAACAGGTACGTGGCTAATTTTGTGGCCAAGTGTTTAATGTGTCAACAAGTGAAAGTTTAGCACATGAGATCTGGGGGTTTATATCAGGAGATTAAATTTCCTGAATACAAATAGGAAGTGATCAACATGGATTTCATTAACGTTCTTCCTCGGTCTTAATGCCAATTTGATTTTGTTTGGGTCATAGTGGATAGGATAACAAAGTTTGCTCATTTTTTGCTAGTGAGGACTAAATTTTTGGCTGAGGATTATGTGAAGTTATATCTTTCTGAGATTGTGAAGTTGCATGGGGTACCTATTTTAATTATCTATTATCGTTGTATGTAGTTTTAACCTTACTTTTGGTGGTCGTTTCAAAAGGGGTTGGGCTCTAATTTAGTCTGAGTACTACTTTTCACTTGCAGATGGATGGGCAACCAGAAAAGACTATTCAAACATTGGAAGATATGTTTCCTACATGTGTGACTTATTATGGTTCTAATTGGGTATAGCATCTACCTCTTGTAGAGTTTGCTTACAACAATAGCTATCATTCTAGCATTGGGATAGCCCCTTTTGAGGCATTGTATGGTAGGAGGTATAGATCTCCTATTAGGTGGTTCGATCTTGATGAGGCGGATATGTTTGGCCCAGATTTTGTTCATCAGGCTATGGAGAAGGTAAAAGTGATTTGGGATAGGCTTAATACTGCCTAAAGTTGCCAAAAGTCCTATACGAATGTAAGGCATAGGGACTTAAGAGTTTAAGGTTGGGGATAGGGTGTTCCTAAAGGTGTCTCCCATAAAGGAAGTAATACAGTTCTGCAAAAAAGGAAAGCCTAATCCCAGGTATGTTAGTCCTTTTGTGGTTTTGGGGAAGGTTGGTAATATGGCATATGAATTGAAGTTGCCTTCTAGTTTAAGCTCCATTCATCCGGTATTCCACGTCTCTATGTTAAGAAAGTGAATAGGTGATCCTTCATCGGTTGTTTCTTTGGAAGAATTGGGGATCTTAGATTCTCTATCATATAAAGATATCCCGGTTGAGATCTTAGATCGACAGGTTCATTGGTTGCGGACCAAGAATTTAGCTTCAGTTATGGTTCTATTGGTGGAACTACAAGGTGGAATAAGCTACTTAGGAAGTAGAAGAGGACATGAAGTCCAAGTATCCGCATTTATTTTCAGTTCCGGATATTCAAGCGGTAAGTATGTGTTCCTGATCACATCTTTGTTTTCTAACTTGGTTAAAAGAAGGTTAATTCCCTTACATCTTTGTTTTCTAACTTAGTTAAAGGTTGGGATGGTTATGCTGGAGGGAAATTCGTGCTTGTACTACCTTGTCCATCATTCGAGAATAAATGATCCTAGTGGGGGAGACTTAAACACCCTGGATTTTGACTCTTATGAAATTTCTCAATTTTTGTCTTCTGGACATCATACGAGTTGGGGTACTTCTCGTATGATAGGGTAAGGCTAGGTTAGGTTTAGTCATATGGTGACCAGTGTGGGTTGGATAGTTTTTGTCCAAGGTATGATTGGAACATACAAGTCGTATATTAGGGTACGAATTATAAGGTTTCAATTGTATGTTGCCCTAAGTTTGGTCTAGGTGATTCTATTTTGCCTAGGGTACGGTTTCATGGTACTAGTGGTATGGTTGGGTATGATTTGGCTTGGATGGTCATATGTTGGACAATGTTAGGGTCCAAGGAGAGGCCTAGGGTACGAGTCGTGGGTACCACTCGTATGGTAGGGTATGATTGGTATGGAGTGGTCATACCATCCTGCAGGAATTTTAACCAATTTAAGTTGGGGGTAATCTAGACATTTCCCCTCTTAACTCTTAAGGCCCCATGACTTAAACACTTTTGGGACATCAATTAACCTATTTTCAATCACTCAAACTCTCTTAAGACACTCTTAAATTCTCTCAAAGCTCTTAGGTCACGGAAGGCTAGGATTTTATCAATAGGATTAATTTGGGGAATACAAAAGTGATCTTTCTCCATCATCTTCGTAATCTAAGGCATGTATTCCTCCCTCATTTTGATTTCCAACTAAATTCATGTTTTATGAATTGTTTTCATGGCAAAAATGTTCTATGGTTTTGGTTTTTCAAATATATGTTGGGGATTTTGGTTACAATTGTTGGTTATGATCCATGTCTTTTACTTATGGTTTTCATGTCAAAGCAGTGGTTTGAACATTTGGTTGCATGGGAATGGTTAATTGGTACTTGGTTTTGGCTTTGGGTATACTATGCCCCCAACATGTTTGATAAAATGCCTATGAGAATGTTTTTGGTTAAATTTTTGGACTTTCATTAAACTACTGCATGGTATAACTTGGTAATGGAACCCTAAATGGTTTAAATACTTTGGAATGATTAAATGGTAAGGTCTTGGTGGTTATGGTTTAAAATCCTTGTAGGGTAAAAGGGAATCCCCCAGCATGCTTATAACGCCCTGAGTCTGTACCTCGAATGCTACACGGTGCTTATAATCCCGAAGGACCACAAGCTAACCTATGACTGGTACCTGCTACAATAACTGTGTAATAAATACTATAATAATTGTGGAAATAGGTGGAAACAGATGCCACAAGGTTCAAATCTATAAATAAATCTGAATGCAGTATCAAAATACCAAAACTGAATATAAGTACTAAAAAACTAAACAACTGTCTGAAAATACTCTAGTCTAAAAAAGCCTTTAATTGTCTGAACTGTGTAGTTGATGGGATAAGCCCCCAACTAACTCCATCTACTGAAATAAAACTGAAGTACTGTAAATAATAAGCATGTCCTCGAACTATGAGGACTCACCACTACTCTAAAAGATGAGAATCTGTACTACTAAGGGTGCTTTGAAGCCCGTGCCTCTGAACCTATAATATAAGACATCATAGTGCAAAGAAAAGCATGTGTCAGTACTTTGAATGTACTGGTATGCTCAGTGAAGTAGGATGATATGCATGGGTTCATATGCATGCACAATAATAACTGAATAACATGAGTATGACTGAGTAAGGGTACATGCATGAATACATTGACTATAACTGAGATCGTGCTAATACTGAGTACTGAATCTGAATACTGATAATCGATATCTGAGTTTACAAATACTGTATTACTGATTATCTGAATGATTGTATCTGACAGTTCTATTCTAAGACTGAGATTGTGGGAGCTAATCATCTAACCGACATACCCCTCTCTAAACTTATTGGGGTCTAACCTATAACCCCAATTGAAACGGTATCAATACCATGCCACGGGTAAGGACAAGCTGTGACTTAACCCTCTATGGTAGGAAGCTCTTTTATCAACCCTCGCCGATAGGATAACTCGGATGAGAAATATCAACCCTCATAATATCTGGCAGGAAAATACCTCAACCTACACTAGCTACGTAGTTCTGTAATGCAGGGACTACAACTAAGGGTCAAACCCTCTGTTGACAAGAATGCCCCCATCCCTGGGTTAACTCGGTGTTGAATCCTACTCCCAACATTTCTAGCATGTACTAGACTGGACTAAACGGTTGCTAAAATTACTATTTAATTGGACTGAACTAAGTTCACTGAGTTTCGTTGGCTGATGGAATACTACTGAATCCTATTGGCTGACTGAGTTTACTGAGGTCTGAACTGGATACGGAATTAGAATGGACTAATACTGATTCTACTGAGTTTTTCGGAGTTCTATAACTGACTGAGAGTACTACTGATCGTGTCGTGGCTGATACTGTTCTATGACTGGCCATGGCTCTAGGTAATCAGCTAAATTGTCGAGTATAAGTACCCCCAGGACTCGATAGCATAAATTAAGAGACATGGCCCAACATGAAGCATATAAGCTAAGTATTTGATCATCATTCATTCATTGGGGCATTTTGACAAACACTTGCATAATATAACTTGCACATAAGCTAACTTTACATGACTTCAATCTCTTAATAGTTCACATGGACAATTTATTAAGCACTTGGTGAGCATAATATATGCACATAGTATTGAACAACAAGTGATCATCATAATTCAAGGGTTTATCATGGGTTCACATGAATCTACACACATAAATGATCAATTTCACATGAAATATATGTATATATATCATGAATTAAGAACTTAATCCAAATAAAAATCATGGATACACTTTAATTCCAAACATGGAAATCATAAAATCAATTACTTGAAGTTCAAAAGATATTCTTGGACTCCAAGGGTGGTAGGAACCCTTATAAACACATTACATACATTTGTTGAAGAATTTCTGAAAGTTTATGGTGGAATCTTGTGCCCTTGATTTGAAATTGAAGCTTCTAGGGTTTTGTTCTTGAGAGATTTTGAGAAAGAATGACTATATTTGCTCTATAGGGTGTTTAATTTTGTGTTTTGCGGGTTGAGGGTCTAGGGAAAAATATCCAAATACCCCCAATAACGCGGTCTTTTAAGGACTGAAAACTGCACCATCGATGCGCAGACCAAAACACCACATCATTGGCATCGACGTAATAGCTGATGCATCGCGTTGATTCCACATCAACTCACTGGAAATTGACGCTGGGAGCTGGGAGAAACATTTATCAACGCGATAGTCATTGCGGCGCGCCAATATCACATTGATCCACTATTTTAAGATTTCAAAGGAGCTTCAAACGAAGTTCGAAAAATCTAAAACTTGTTTGGAAACACCTACGAACATTCCTGATCACGAATCAACCTAAACATCAACATTTAATGGACGTAAAGATTTCAAAATAAAATTGCCAACCTTCGTAGTCTAAAATAACACTAAATCTGAGTACTTAGCTAAAATATTCTAAGTTTGGGACCTCTTGACAAGCCTAAAGGACTGAATTAAGCTGAGAATTTTGTGTGGTGTTATACTATGTCCCCCTTAGAAACACTCGTCCTCAAATGAGACTACTAAGACTGATAATATAGAGAGACTTGACTTATACACTGGGCATGGAAAACTGAATCATGGTTTCATGACTGAGATCACTGATACACTTAATTATCATACTGAGCATGCATATCTGATGCATGAGTACATAGCTGAACATGATTCATGAATGCATAATCGGGAATACTGATAAGCTGAATTTCTGATACTGGACATATATGTCTGATGCATGAATACATGACTGAACTGACCACCCATGAACATATGACTGAATATGCAATGGTAACTGATGTGAAGTTTGTAACAGAAATCTGAACATGAAACTGAATAAGCTTAATGAAAACTATTACCTTAAGATGAATCTGAGTTTGAGGAAAAGAGATGAGGACACTTGGTTCGCATATCTGCTTCTGCTTCCCAAGTAGCTCCCTTAACAGACTGATTCCGCCATAGAACTTTGACTAGGGGGACTTCTATGTTCCTCAGTCTGCGAATCTGATAATCAAGGATTTCGACTGGAATCTCTTCGTAAGAGAATCTATTCTAAATATCAGTGCCCTCTACAGGGACTACGACTGCTGGGTCACCTATAAATTTTTTTAGCAAGGAGACATGAAACATTAGATGGACTAAAGATAGATCTGAAGGCTACTCAAGCTCGTAAGCTACCTTTCCCAAACAATTGAGAATTCGGTAAGGACCGACATATCAGGGACTAAGTTTCCCCTTCTTACCAAACCACTCCATTCCTTTTGTAGGAGAAATCTTCAAGTACACATAGTCACCAATTTCAAACTCGAGATCCTTTTCGCACACATCTGCATACGATTTCTGCCAGCTTTGAGCTGTCTTAAGCCTTTCCCTGATCAAGTGGACTTTTTCTAAGGTATCAGACACCAACTTAGGGCCTAACAAAGCCATCTGAATACTTGAGTGATAGCTGTTGTTATATGCGAACTTAATCAAAGGCAAGTGGTTATCCAAATTATCCTTAAAGTCTATAACAAATGCTTGTAGCATATCCTCTAAAGTCTGAATGGTCCTTTTTGCTTGACCATCTTTCTGAGGATGAAAAGTTGTACTGAGGTGAACTCGGGTACCAAGACCCTTTTGGAATGTTTTCCAGAAATAAGAGTTAAACTGGCTACCTCTATCTGAGATAATGGACAACGAAATATCATACAATCTGACCAACTCCCTGATATAGAGTTTGGCGTAATCCTCGACTAAGTAAAAGGTATTGATTGGTAGGAAATAAGCTGATTTGGTCATCCTGTCAACAATGACCCAAAATGAATCATGATGACGACGAGTACGAGGTAAACCCATCACAAAGTCCATGTTCACTTCTTCCCATTTCCAGGTGGGAATACTGAACTCCTGTATGGACCCACTAGGATTCTGATGCTCAATCTTAACCTACTGACATGCTGAGACTTAGCCACAAACTCTGCAATGTCTTTTTTCATCCCACTCTACCAATAGATCTCTTATAAATTGCGCTACATCTTTGTGGCCCCTGGATGAATAGCGTAACGCACACCATGTGCTTCTGCGAGAATTCACTGCCTCAAGTCATCTATGCCTGGCACACATAGTCGACCCTGACAATGCAAAACACCATCTCCCCCTTGGGAGAAAACCTCTACCTTCTGATTTCTGACTGATTCCATCAACTGGATTAGATTGGGATCCTTATCCTATTTTTCCTTCACTTCGGAAACTAAGGATGATTCTGAGCTACTCTGTGCTCACACACTACCTTCTGCTGAAGAGACTAAGTGGACACCTACTTGGGCTAACTGATGAACTTCCTGGGCTAACTTCTTCTTACTATTCTCAACATGGGCAACACCACCCATAGACACTCTACTGAGAGCGTCAGCTACTACATTGGCCTTGCCCGGATGATACAGAACCCTCATGACATAGTTTTTCAATAACTCCTACCACCTTTCCTGACGGGGGCTGAGGTCTTTCTGAGAGAACACATATTGTAGGCTCTTATGATTAGTGCACACTATACAAATAGTGCCTCCAAATCTTTAAGGCAAAGACTACAACTGCCAACTCAAGATCATGAGTAGGGTAATTCTTCTCATGGGGCTTAAGTTGTCTAGAGGCATAGGCTATGACCTTACCTCTTGGAATCAAAACATAACCCAATCCGACTCTGGAAGTATCACAGTACACAACAAATCGTCAGAACCATCTAGTAGGGTCAAAATTGGAGTTGTAGTGAGTCGAGTCTTCAACTTCTGAAAACTCTTTTCACAAGAATATGACCACTGGAATTTAACTTTCTTCTGAATCAATCTGGACATAGGGGATGAAATAAAAAATATCCCTTCAAAGAACCATCGGTAATAGCTGGCCAAACCCAAGAAACTCCTGATATCTGATGAAGAGATAGGCTTGGGCCACTTTCTCACTGCATCAGTCTTTTAAGGATCAACTCTAATGCCATTACTAGAAATTATATGGCCAAGAAAAGCTGCTGGCCTTATCCAAAATTCGCACTTACTAAATTTGGCAAATAATTGATGGTTTCTGAGAGTCTGTAACACTATTCTGAGATGGTCTGCATGATCATGCTTACTGCAGGAGTAGACAAGAATGTCATCTATGAAGACTATGACAAACATGTCCAAGTACTGCTTAAAAACACAATTTATCAAGTCCATGAAAGTTGTGGAGGCATTGGTAAGACCAAAGTACATGATTAATAATTTGAAGTAACCATACCGAGTTCTGAAAGTTATTTTTGGGATGTCACATTCTCTGACTCTGAGCTGATGATAGCCTGATCTGAGGTCTACCTTGGAGAAGTAAATAGCACCCTAAAGTTGGTTAAACAAGTCATCGATTTTGGGAAGTGGATACCTGTTCTTGACCGTAACTTTATTTAGCTGATAGTAATCTATACACATTATGAGGGAACCGCCTTTCTTACGCACAAATAAAATTGGTGCACCCCACGGGGACACGCTGGGTATGATGAATCCCTTATCTAAGAGATTTTTCAATTGTTCTTTTAATTCTTTGAGTTTTGCTAGAGCCATTTTATATGGCGGGATAGATATGGGTGAGTATCTAGAAGGAGATCAATTCCAAAATCAATTTCCCTTTTCGGAGGAACTCCAGGAAGATCTTTGGAAACAAATCTGGGAATTCATATTCTACTGACACAGATTCAAGAGTAGGGGTTTCTGAACTAGAGTCCTGAACTCGAATGAGATAGTAGACACATTCCTTAGCAATTATGTTTCTAGCTCGTAGGTAAGAAACAAGCTGACCCCTAAGTGTTAAAGTACTACCCCTCCATTCTAGGGTGGGTTCATTCAAAAACTGAAACTGAACAATTTTATTTCTGTAGTCGGCTGAGGCATAGCAGGAATGAAGCCAATCCATGCTGAGAATGACATCAAAATCAGTTATCTCTAATTTTACTAAGTCTGCTGAAGTAACTTTTTGAGATATCATAACTGAACAGTTCCTATATACCCGTTGAGCTATGATAGATTTACCCACTGGGTAGAAACTGAGAAGGGCTCTGCTAGAATTTCAGGATTAACACTTAAATCAACTGTTATATAAAGAGTAATAAAAGACAAAGCAGCTCCTGGATCTAGAAAAACGTAAACATGCAAATGATAAACTACTATTGAGAATGTCAGGAGAACTTTAGAGATCCTGTCGGGACCGAAGAGCATAGAGTTTGTTTGGGCACTGCCCACTGGTAGTACTGGATGAGGCACCCTGCTAATTCAGGCGATCAGACTGAGCTGGGGGGCGGGTATGCTGACTCTGTAAACCTATCTAAGGACACTGTTAGACACTATGGACTAGATTTCCATATTCAAAACATACATCATTATCAGGCCTGTAGATACCCTGATGGTTTCTACCTCACTTCTGCCAAAAGGGATTAGTTTGGGCACTGTTAACACTGGACTGGGGTTTAGGTCCCGATGCCCTATCTCTATTGTTGTCTTTAAATTTTGGAACTGGAGCACTACAGAGGACCGAGCTTGAACTAAGGATCTCGGGCAGAACTGAGATCGATTCCTACCCTCTAACTTGGGCTGAGTAAAACTGAAACTACCTATTCTCGCTCTCTTATTCTCCCTCTCATTTTCTCTATTCTTAGCCTCTTTTATCTGCTGAGCATGGACCATGAGCCTAGCTATGTTCATCTCCTTAATTAGTATTGCGGTCCTACACTCCTTGATCACGCTGCTAGACACCCCTGACACAAACTTACTTATCTTCACTCTACTATTTGCTACAACATATGGGGCATGTCTGCCTAACTGAGTAAAGTTAAGGGAATACTCCTGCACCATGATTTAGATTTATGAATTCTAAAATATTTGATTCCCTCAACTCCAGTGGGAAGAACTCATCCAGAAAAGCAACTGCAAACTTCTCTCATTCTATGGGCCCTACATCTGCAATCCTCATAGCCTTTCACTGTTTGAACCACGAGTGAGCCACATCCTATAACTCATATGTGTCCAACTCAGCGCTCTCAATAGCATTCACCCCATGATATCAGTAACCTTCTGTACCTGATCAAGAAATTCCTGAGGGTTCTCATCTGACTTAGACCCAGTAAATGATGGAGGGTTCATTTGGGTAAAGTCCAGAATTTTGGCAGCAGTAGTATTAGCCACTAGGTTGGCCAGAACGGCAGCTAGGTATTCATTTTAGGCTATCATAGAATGAGCTAGGGTGGTGAGGGCTGCTCTGAACTCTGCGTGGGAGACATGCTCATCCAAAGGATTTGGATGGACGGGCTGAGGGGCTGACTGATCTCCCATTCCTCTTACCTGAGTCCTATTTAGAACCATATTCTGTAAACAAAAGAGAAGCCAGGATTAGAAAGAAAGTGTAACCTGATCTCATGCTCACTCGCACGACATGAATACTGAAAGAAGGGAAACTTTTTCTAAAATATCCCATAGCCTCCTGTCCATAAGTGTGGCGCGCAACACACCCATGCACAAGACTCTACTAGATGCGGCTTTTAAACTTCCTAGGACACTGTTTAACCTTAGACTTTGATACCCAGTTTGTAACGCCTTGAGTCTATACCCCGAACGTTACACGGTGCTTATAATCCTGAAGGACCACAAGTTAACCCATGACTAGTACCTGCTACAATAATTGTGTAATAAATACTATAATAATTGTGGAAATAGGCGAAAACATATTCCATAAGGTTCAAATCTATAAATAAATCTGAATGCGGTATCAAAATACCAAAATTGAATATAAGTATTAAAAATTTAAAAAATCTATCTGAAAATACTCTAGTCTGAAAAAGCCTCTAACTGACTGAACTGTGGAGTTGATGGGACAAGCCCCCAACTAACTCCATCTACTAAAATAAAACTGAAGTACTGTAAATAATAAGCATGTCCTCAAACTATGAGGACTCACCACTACTCTGAAAGTAGAGAATTTGTACTGCTAAGGGTGCTCTGAAGCATGTGCATCTGAACCTATGATATAAGACATTATAGCATAAAAAAATCATGCATTAGTACTTTGAATATACTGGTATGCTCAGTGAGGTAGGTTGATATGCATGGGTTCATATGCATGCACAATAATAACTGAATAACATGAGTAAGACTGAGTAAGGGTACATGTATGAAAATACATGTATGAAAACATAAACTGTAACTGAGATCTACTAATAGTGAGTACTGAATCTGAATTCTGATAATCGATATCTGAGTTTATGAATATTGTATTACTAATTATCTGAATAACTATAACTGACAGTTTTGAATACTGTAGAACCGTACTGAGTTCCATACTGAGCTGAGTGACAATATTTGATAGTCCTAAATCTGTAGAACTAAACTGAGTTTTATTCTGAGAATGAGACTATGGGAGGTAATCATCTAACTGACATGCCTATCTCTAAACTGATTGGGGTCCAACCTGTAACCCCAGTTGGAAGGGTTTTAATACCGTGCCACGGGTAAGGACAAGCTGTGAGTTAACTCTCTCTGTCAGGAAGCTCTTTCATCAACCCTCGCTGACAAGATAACTCGGATGAGAAATATCAACCCTCATAATATCTGGCAGGAAGATACCTCAACCTACACTTGCTACGTAGTTTTGTAACATAGGGACTGCTGCTAAGGGTCAAACCCTCTGCTGACAGGAATGACCCCATTCCTGGGTTAACTCGGTGCTGAATCCTACTGCCAACTGAATAGACATTGAACTGATTTCTAGCCTTTACTACGCTGGACTGAACGGTTACTGAAATTACTATTTAGCTAGACTAAACTGAGTTCACTAAGTTCCATTGACTGATGGAATACTACTAAATCCTGTTAGTTGACTGAGTTTACTGAGGTCTGAACTGGATATTGAATTAGACTAGACTAATACTGATTCTGCTGAGTTTTCCTGAGTTTTGTAACTGACTGAGAGTACTACTGATCGTGTCGTAACTGATACTGTTCTATGACTGGCCATGACTCTAGGTAATCAGCTTAATTGTCGGGTATAAGTGCCCTCAGGACTCGATAGCATAAATTAAGAGACATGGCACAACTTGAAGCTATAATCTAAGTACCTGATCATCATTCATTTATTGGGGCATTTTGACAAACACTTGCGTAGTATAACTTGAACATAAGCGAACTTGACATGACTTCATTCTCTTAGTAGTTTACATGGACAATTAATTAAGCACTTTGTGAGCACAATATATGCACATAGTATTGAACAACAAGTGAGTATCATAATTCAAGGGCTTATCATGGGTTCACATGAATCTACATACATAAATGATCAACATCACATGATATATATATATATATATATAATCATGTATCAGGAACTTAATCCAAATAGCAATCATGGATACACTTTAATTCCAAACATGTAAATCATAAAATCAATTACTTGAAGTTCAAAAGATATTCTTGGACTCCAAGGGTGGAAGGAACCCTTGGATAAACACTTTACATACCTTTGGTTAAGAATTTCTGAAAGGTTATAGTGGAATCTTGTGCCCTTGATTTGAAATTGAAGCTTCTAGGGTTTTGTTATTAAGAGATTTTGAGAAAGAATGACTATATTTGCTCTATAGGGTATTTAATTTTGTGTTTTAAGGGTTGTGGGTAGAGGAAAAAAGACCCAAATACCCCCAAGAATGTGATCTTTTAATGACTGAAAAATGCACCCATCGACACGCAGACCAATGAACCACGTCATTGGAATCGACGCGATAGCCAATGCGTCGCAACGACTCACTAGAAATTGACACTGGGAGCTGGGGGAAACATTTATCAACATGACAGTCGACGCGGCGTGCCAAGATCGTGTTGATCCACTATTTTAAGATTCCAAAGGAGCTTCTAACGAAGTCCAAAAAATTCAAAACTTATCCGAAAACACCTACGGATATTCCTGATCAAGAATCAACCTAAACATCAACATTTAATGGACGTAAAGGTCACAAAATAAGATTTCCAACCTTCATAGGCTAAAATGACACTAAGTCTGAGTACTTAGCTAAAATATTCTAAGTCTGGAATCCCTTGACAAGCCTAAAGGACTGAATTAAGCTGAGGATTATGCTGGGTCTTATAAAGCTTAATGACAAATATCTTATGGGGTACATAGGATTTCCCTAAGTTAACTTAATAATGTAATATATGGGTACATTGGAATCCTTTCTTATTTAAAAGGATGGCTAAAGACATTGCTTGCAAGATAAGGTCAGTACTTTTAGTCTTGGTTAATAATAAATGGAATGGTGGTTTGGTTGTGTGGTAATGGTTATAATTGGGAAATAATGGCAACGTGTGATAGATAACCATGAAGGTGTGTGTCCAATGGATGGACACTGGAAACTCATATTTGCTGACATGAGGATTGGTCATGGCGACCATATATGATACTTACGAGGTACATAGGAATCTCCTAAGCGCACTTGTACATAAGTGTCATGGAGAGAGATGGGTACTCAAGAATCCCCTACTCCCATGGTATCTCCGGTTCGTGCAGTTACACGTATTGGGGCACGTTCATAGGGTTACACTAGATCCATATAGCCCGTGGATGAGCCAATTATTCACTCATTATTTCAAACCAGTATGAATAATACCCAATACACCAATGCTACCACAATAGGCATTCCAACAACATAATACAATTATTCATATGTATTTTAGGCTATTAACATCACAGAGGACCCCACACAATCATACATATCACATAATATCTTAAAATCAATAATCGAATCACATAAAGGCCACCACACAGGCACAACACATTAAGATAGCCAATTTCATGATCAGTTTCCATCCCCTTAACATGCATTTTGTATACAATTAATTACCTCTCCCAGTTTGAAGATGTTAAGCCATAACCTACCTCATGACACGACCCGAACCAGGGCCTAACCGTGTTGGGTGCCTCAAGTCCAACTGGGACCGGAGACCACCCCCAAATACCAAACCATAACCCAACAACCTCAACCAAATATCCAACTGGTGCCAACCCTAACGCCAATTCTAATACCAAGACTGACATTAATACCGACACTGCCCATGACTATAGTAGTCCCACAAAGACTCTAACCAAAAATAAAAGAACATCTGATCGAGACATGCCCCCGACCGTATCCAAAATCAAAGTCCAAAAAACAAAGATAAATGAAAGAAGTCTATATCCTGAAATGCAGTCATTCAGAGTATAGAATCTCACCACTTCAGTCTGACACAAAGCCATCCCCAAATCCACATCACTGAGTAGGAGGAGGAGTATGGTCGGTTACTGCATCATGTAGGGATACAGAGCCCAAAAACGGTTAGCAGAGTGAACGCTAGCATGTACTCAGGAGAAAAGATAAAATAATGTCATTATTCAAAACCAACGTAAATAACCATATACAATCACATACATATATACATATATACATATATACCATGTCGGAAAGGGAACCGGGTTTAGAATGCTTTTAAAACCTTAATTTGGGTCATGTATCTTGGCCATTGATCTGACGTGATTTTATACACTTCAGTATCATCATTCTAGCTTATTTCGCCTTGTTTTGAGAGCAATTCGTGTGCTTAACATGTTCATATTGATATAAATAAGCATTTAAGTGCCCAAGTGCGTGATTACAATGTCCAAAGTATTTTTCAAACAAGTTTGTATTTAATTGAGTAATTTAGAGTTCAACCCAGAAACTAGTTTTACTAGCTTGACCTAGGTGTGTGTCTAGTTGGTTTTGATGGATTCTAATGTGTTTAATTTGTTCCAAATATTTTAATGGTGTAATTGTAAGTGGAATAACTTATTTATGATGTACAAAGTTTAATTTACTTAAGTCAAGAGTTGGAATAATAAGTGAAAGATCATTGCAAATTTGTCTTATCTTAGCTTGTGTTTTGATTTGTTGTTGAGAATATTGTGTTGTTTTGATCTTTAATATGTGGTGTAAGATATTGTAGGAGGCTTTGTAAATTAAATACGGTGATATATTAATGATTTAAAGGCCGAAAATTCATTGGAAATACACTACAAAAGGCATGGGCAAAGGATAGGACGTTCTACACTTAACCAAAATCTTAGAAGCAAATTCCAGTGAGTCGATGCGAAGTCGATACGTCGCGTCGACATTTCCATTACTGCCAGTCCAGCGACATGTTCGGTGACGCATCGCGTCACTCAAATTTAAAGTTGTGCCAACAACAGCCTTGGACAAAGTGGAGATATATTATAATTATGGACAGCTGGTCACGATTGGATTAGGATTGGACACGTACAGTGAAATCTTGAACAATTATAAATTCAATTCGGTGGATTCTTGGACCCTAGACATGATTTTTTTTGGAGAAAAATTGTGAAGCTGCAACACGGTTTATTAGATTTTTAATTTTTATTTAGCTTTTAATTTTTGATATCATATATTCAATTATTTGGATTGTGATTATGAATATTAGCGGCTAAAAACCCCCTCTCCAGGGTTAAATCCAAGAACAATTACTATTGTTTTTGATTAATTTTGTTAATTTTGCTTATCATACTTGGGTGTTTGTTTATTCTTGTTTTAATTATTTATGGATTGATCACCCATAAAATACATATATTGTCGACCTTTTGATCTCAGGAGAGAGAATAGGGAGATAGAACATGGGAATAAACAAAGTTTGGGTTTTTATTCTTTTATAAAATAAAGTATTTAACTTAGCGTCTAGGTTAGGAATGTACTTAGATGTCTTACTTGATTCATACGTAGGATGATAGCTTTAATTAACTTAATTCGATTATTACATCCCCGCTCAATGATGTAGCTGTAATGTCCAAATTAGGTAAAAGATTAGAGGTTGGAAACCATGATCATGCAATTAACCCTACGAATGAACAACCAAGATAAGCAAATTAACAAATAAAATTCAATAAAATAGTATGATTATTCGAAGTGCTTAACCCTAGGCTTTTCTCCAATTGGTTGTTTCAAGTATTTTATTTTACGCATTATATACATTATTTTTAATTTACAAAATTCAAACTCTTGCTTTGGTTACTTTTGCATTTAATTAATCTAGACTGTGAACTAAAATTATATCGTTGTTAAATCAAGTCTCTGTGGGATAGATACTTGGCTTTAATTAGGCCAATTTACTACTTGGTATACCACGTACATTTGCGTGTGCGCTTGGGTGCTGTAAAGCATCCTAAAACCACCCACGGGCTATATGAGTCCAGTTTTACCCCCTGAATGGGACCCAGTGCATGTAGCCATACGAACCAGAGATATCATAGGGGCCGGATATTCCCATGTACCCTTCACCCTCCATGATATATATATATACAAGTATAGACTTGGAAGATTTTCATATACCCCATAAGCATAAGGTCACCAAGACAAACCCATATGTCAGCAAGCATAAGTTCGAGTGTCTGTCCATCGAACTCTCACCTTCATGGCTAGCTATCACAACCCTCTTTATTTCCCAATTAAAACATTTACCACATAACCAACCATTTACCAAGGAGTCTTTTAATTAGGCATTTACCATTGGTATCTTCATACCAATATTAAAACTTGCAAGTCTATCCATTTATGCCATACTAAAGCCATTAAACTAATTTGACTCCAAAGTTTTCAATTAAACCAATACCATGGCCACCAAGGTCTTTCCAATCCATTTAAAATTAACCAAACCAATTTAAGTTCCATTACCACATTATGCAATGCAAAGTTTTCAAGAATAGTCAAACTATGTGACAAAATCATTCTCATGAACATTTTAACAAACATATTGACGGCATTTACCAAAAGTAAAACCAAGTATCAATTGACCATTCCCTTGCAAATTCATGTTCAAGTCATAATTATAGCCTAAAAACCGTAAGTAAAACATGGAAAGCATTATCCAACCAAGAACAACCAAAACCCCCAACATCTATTTGAAAACAAAACAATACCAGAATAATACCAGGAAACCCATTCAAAAAAACATGTTTTTAGTTGAACTAACAATGAGATAGGAGTAACATGCATTAGTCACAAAGATTCACAGAGTGATTTTAATCCTTAAGCCACCAGATGACCACCTTGAAGAAATCCTAGCCCAATCTTCTTGAGAGGTTTTTAGAGAGTGTTTAGAAAGTGTTTTGATCTTTGAAAGTGTAGAATGAGGGACCAAATAGTGTTATAAGACATGCGGTATTAAGGAATTGGGGTGGGAAATATCCAAAATACCGTTAGCTTAAAAGATGTAAAAAAAATGTAGGTGCGTACGATTGGGCCCTTCGACTCATCAACATATTTTACGAGTGGTACCCTCAAGTCATCACTTGATCAGAAAGTTGGACACCACATTCTATCTAGCATATGACTCCCTTGCTCAACTTGTATCTTCACTATACAACAAGTCTCATTAAGTCGTTCCCTAGGCAGAATATCAAAGGCTAGACACTGACAACATACGATTTGACTCAACCCTCTCGTCATATCAGCATACGACTCATCACCACTAACCCGTAACCATAATAGAAACCCAACCACCAAATACTGAACACCTTACGAGTTGGGCCACCTGACCCGTACCCACACCCTACGACTAGTATTGTGAGTCGTATGATGATCAGGAAGCTCAAGACTCAAGAAATTTGCAAGGGCCAAGACCTAGGGTGTTTCAATTCTCCCCCACTTAGATCATTCATCCTCAAATGATGGAACAAGGCAGCACATGCATGATTTACACCCCCAACACCTCAACTCTAACCTTTAACTAAGTTAGAAGACAAAGATGCAAGGAAATCAATCTTTCTTTTAACTGAATAAGAAAACGAAGATGCAAGGAAATCAATATTTCATTTAACTAAGTTGGATAAACAAAGACGTTATGAAGAACACATACCATCCGTGTGATTTTCTGGAGCTCAAAACAGGAAGAGATACTTGGACTTCATGTCCTCTATGGCTTCGCAAGTATCCTCTTCGATCTTGTAGTTTCTACATAGAAACTTTACCGAGGCCACGTCCTTGATCCTCAACCGATGAACCTGCCAACCCAAATCTCAACTGGATCTCCACATAAGACAAGGAATTTAAAATACCAATATGCTTAATAGGTACAATTTGCGATGGATCAGCTACACACTTCCCCAACATAGAACACCGAGGGAATGGAGCTCAAACTAGAAAGCAACTCCAACTCATACGCAACATTGTCAACCCTCCTCAAAACCAAGTACGGTCCAACATATTGGGGACTGAGCTTCCCCTTCTTACAAAACCGCATCAGTCCCTCCATGGGAGACACCTTCAAGAATACCTTATCCCCAATCTCAAACTCTAACTTCCTGCCTCACGTCCGCATAGGACTTTTGGCAACTTTGGGAAGCCTTAAGCCCATCCCAAATTACCTTCACCTTCTTCATAGCTTGGTGAACCAAATACGGGCCAAACATATCCGCCTCACCAACCTCGAACTACCCAATAGGAGACCTACACCTTCTACCATACAATGCCTCAAACAGAGCCATCCCAATGCTAGAGTGGTAGTTATTGTTGTACACAAGCTCCACAAGAGGCAAGTGCTCAACCTAACTACCACCATAGTTAATCATGCAAGCCCAAAGTATATCCTTCAACGTTTGAATAGTCCTTTCTACTTGACCATCTGACTGAGAGTGAAAAGCAGTACTAAGATGCACATTGGTCCCCAAACCTTTCTGAAATAACCGCAAAAAATGAGTGGAAAACTACGTACCACTGTCATTAATGATAGAAACAGGTACTCTATGAATCTTCACAATTTCTTGGAGGTACAACCATGTATAATCCTCAGCCAAGAAGTTAGTCCTCACTAAAAAAAGTGAGCCAACTTCGTCATCCTATCCACAATGACCTAAATTCAATCAAATTGATTCCAAGATCGAGGAATACCGGTAACAAAATCCATGTTGATCACTTCCCAATTCCACACAGGCAACTCACTCTCTCGATACAATCCTTCGGTCCTCATGTGCTCAACTTTCACTTGTTGGCACACCACGCACTTAGCCATAAAACTAGCCATGTCCTGTTTCATATTGTTCCACGGATACATCTCCTTGAGGTCATGATACATTTTCATCGAACCAGGATAAATAACATACCACGACTCATGCGCCTCAGCCAAGATCCTCTCTCGCAAACTATCTATATCAGGAATACATAACCTTTCTTGGTACCGCAAGGTACCATCACCACTAATCTTGAAGGCCATGACCTTTTACCCACCTACATCACCCTTGATCCTCATCAAAATAGGATTTAAAACTTATTTCTCCTTGATTTTAGCACCTAGAGATGACTGAGCCACCTCCTGTACAAATGCACCACCATCTTCAGAGTCCAAGAGACAAACTCCAAAGTTAGCCAAATGGTGAATATCCTTCACCAACTCCCATTTTTCCTTATCCACATGAGCTAGACTCCTGATGGATAACCTGTTAAGAGCATCAGTAACCACATTAGCTTTACCTGGGTGGTAGTGAAGACTCATGTTATAATCTTTGAGTAGGTCAAGCCATCTCCTTCTCTTGAGGTTAAGATCTTTCAGAGTAAACATATATTGCAGGCTCTTATGATTAGAAAAGATGTCTATATGCACTCCATACAAATAGTGACAAAAGATTTTCAATGCAATCACTACAGCTAATAATTCCAAATTAGGAGTCGAATAATTCCTCTCATACACCTATAACTGCCAAGAGGCAGAAGCTATCACCCTGCCATGCTGTATCAGAATGTAAAATCACAATAAACCACAAACCCATCAGTGCCTTCAGGAGAAGTCAAAACTGAAGCCTAAGTTAGCTTATCCTTCAGCCTCTCAAAATTACCCTCACGAGCATCAGACCACAAGAACTTTACCTTCTTCTGAGTCAACTTAGTAAATGGGGCAGCTATAGAAGAAAAACTCTCTACGAACCTCATGTAGTAACTAGCTAAACCAAAAAAGCTCAAAATATCGATTGGAATCGCGGGTCTAGACCACTTCTTTACCACTGCAACCTTATGTAGATCTACCATGATTCCTTCACTGAAAATGACATAACCCAGAAAAGTAACAAGGTTCAACAATACTTCATATTTAGAAAATTTGGCATGCAATTATTGCTCCTTCATGTTCTGCAACACAATGCAGAGGTGATCAACATGATCCATCTCGCTCTTAGAATACACCAGAATGTCATCTATAAATACAATAACAAATAAATTTAGAAACTGATGGAAACCCCTATTCATCAAATCCATAAATGTCATCCGGGCATTAGGTCAACCCAAAAGACATAACTAAGACCTCAAAATACCCATATCGAGTACAAAAAGTGGTCTTGGGGATATCCACCTCCCTAATCTTTAACTGATGATACCTGGATCGAAGATCAATCTTGGAGAAAAACTTAGCACCTTGCAACTGATCAAGCAAATTATCTATCCTTGGAAGAGAATACTTACACACGAATAGCACTGGTGCACCCTAAGGGGAAACACAAGGACGGATGAAACCCTTATCTAAAAGATCCTTGAGTTGCTCATTTAGCCTCTTCAACTCAATTAGATAAATTCTATAAGGAGGAATAGAGATTGAACGAGTGTCCAGAGTAAGATCAATCCCAAATTCAATCTTCCTATCGGGATGGACACTAGAAAGGTCATTAGGGAAAACCTCAAAAATTTATTCACCGCTGGGACAGAATGCGAGAAGGACCCTCTAGTAAAAATCTTTAACCCAGACTAGATAATAGAGACACCCCTTAGAGATTAATCTACGAGCTCTAAGATACAATATGAACTTCCCCTTATGAGTTAGGAAACCACCATTCCACTCAATAATTAGCTCATTAGGGAATTTAAAGACAACCTTATGAGTTCAACATCTAGAGAAGTATAGCACGAGTACAACCCATCTATCCTTAATATGATATCAAAATAAACCATATCTAACTCAAACAGATCCACCAAAGTCTCCCGACCACCCACAGATACTACACAACCCCAATAGACTTTACCAGCTGCCACAGAATCAACCATCAAGGTAGAAATAGAAAAAGGGTCTGAAAGAAACTCGGGGCTAAAACGAAAATGCACAGCCATAAATTGGGTCACATAAGAGAGAGCGAACCCCGTACCAAGTAAATAGTACACATCACAAGAAAAGAGTTTCAACGTACCATTCATGACATCATGTGATGCCTCGGACTCCTGTCAGGTAGTGAGAGCATAGAGACAGTTCTAACTAGTGTTAGAGCTAGATAGTGTACCCTTTGGTACCGGATGTAAAGAAAAAATAATAGGAACCTTGTTTTCTCCCAAAGCAACCTTGGCCACTTGACAATTTCTAATCACGTGCCTTGGCTGACGATAACTAAAGCACTTATCCATTTGTTCTTCATAGTAACCCCGATACAATCGACCAAAAAATCTGCAAAGAGTATGATAGAGCTGACTGAGCCTCACTAGGCTAAGATTGGACACCCTATGCCCTAAAGTTGTTGCCATCTCAGAAATGCCAGTCTCCTGATGGCTTTAGGTAGGGAGCACTAGCCATCGAATAAGACCCTGACCTGCTGCACTTCTTCTTGGGCGACTTACCACCCTTCCTGCCACTTTGTTATTGGCCACCACACTGCTCAAATATTTTAAACTTCTTGCCCTGCCTTTCCCCCAACTTATTTTGCTTTTTCTTTTCTTCTTCAACCTATTTCATGTATACCACTAACCTAGAGATATCCATGTCCTTGTTCAACAAAGATGCCTTACTCTCCAAAATCAAGTCTTTGGACAACCCAAAAACCAACTTCCTCATCCTAGATCTTATGCTATAAACCAATTCCATAGAATACCATGATAACTGGTGAAACTAAAAGGCATATCCCTTAACAAACATCTTACCCTGCTTTAGATTAACAAACTCTTTTTTTTTGCCTCCCTCAACTCCTGGGAAAAGAAGCAGTCCAGAAAAATTTTAGAAAAATCCTCCCACAGAGATGACTCAGCATTGTTACCCCTTGACTAATCCCATTCCTCTTACCATTAGTACGGTACATCATTCAGCTGGTAGGCGGAAAATGTCATGCCCTCTGCATTTGTGGCATGCGTAATATGCCGATCTTTTCCATTTTATCCAGAAATTCTGAGGATCCTTCTCTACCTCAACATTAATAAAGGTTAGAGAATTCAACCTCATGAGTTGACCAACCCTTGTGGCCTCAAAAGATGGAGTAACAGAAGTACCACACTCAGCCTGAGAAGCTACCAACAGAGCCAATATATGGATAGATTGACGGAACTCAGCATTTATCATGTCATCCTTAGTAGCTCAAGGAGGATTGGAGGGAACCAGTGGAACTGCAGGAAGGCAATCAAGAACTAAACCCCTAGACTGAGTTTGGATCCCATAAGTAGAATGGGTCCCATCAATATTATCCTCAAGTAGGGCATAGGAGTTTTTATGAGCTTCAGATCGTCGAGGAGACATGATCTAAAAAGTGAACAAATAGGAATTAGAGGAAAATTTAGGACCGTAGACTCTACAACTAGAAAATAGAACACAAGAAAGAGAAATATTTCTAAATGCCTTATAGCCTCTCCCTTATGAGAGTGGAATGCTTCACACCCTTAAAAAAGACTCTACTTGACACAGCTTTGTGGACTCTCAATTGATCATGAACCTAGGGCTCTAATACCAATATAACATGACCCAAACCAGAGCCTAGTCATGTCGGGTGCCTCAAGTCCAACCTGGATCGGAGACTACCCCCAAATACCAACCATAACCCAATAACCTCAATCAAATATCCAATCGGTGCCAACCCTAATGCCAATACCAATACCAAGACTAACACCAATACTAATATCGCCGATGCCCATAGTAGTCCCTCAAAGCCTCTAACCAAAAACAAAGAACATCCGATCAAGACATGCCCCTGACCATAGCCAAAACCAAAGCCCAAGAAACAAAGATAAATGAAAAAGGTCCATAGCATGAAATAGAGTCTTCCAAAGTATGGAAGCTCACCACTTCAGTCTGATATAAAGTTGTCCCTAAATCTAAGTCACTGAGCAGGAGGAGTAATATGGCCAGTAGCTACATCGTGTGGGGATACAACACCCGAAGACGGCTAGCAGAGTGAACACTAGCATGTACTCAGGAATAAGAATAAAATAATGTCATTATTCAAAACCAAAGTAAATCACCATATGCAATTACATACATATATACATATATTCTATGCAGGGAAAGGAATTGGGTTTAACATGCTTTTAAAACCTTAACTGGGTCATGTAGCTTGGCCATCCTAAAACACACGGGCTATATAGGTCCAGTGGTACCCCCTGAATGGGACCCAGTACGTATAACCGCACGAATCAGAGATATCATAGGGGTCTGGAATTCCCATGTACCCTTCGCCCTCCATGATACATATATACAAGTATAGACTTGGGAGATTTCTGTGTACCCCACAAGCATAAAGTCACCAAGAACAACCCTCATGTCGGCAAACATGAGTCTCCAGTGTCTTTCCATCGGACTCACACCTTAACGACTAGCTATCACAAACCATTTATTTCCCAATTAAAATATTTAGCATATGACCAACTATTTACCAAAGAGTCTTTCAATTAGGCATTTACCGTTGGTATCGTCATACCAACATTAGAGCTTGCAAGTCTATCTATTTATGTCATACCAAAGCCATTAAACCAATTTGACTTCAAAGTTTCCAATTAAACCAATACCATGGCCACCAAGGCCTTTCCAATCCATTTAAAACCAACCAAACAAATTTAAGTTTCATTTCCATATTATGCAATGAAAAGTTTTCAAGAATAGTTAAACTACGTGACAAAATCATTTTCATTGGCATTTTAAAGACATGTAGTTTCCAAAAGCAAAACCAAGTATCAATTGACTATTCCCATGCAACCACATGTTCAAATCATAATTATAACATGAAAAACTATAAGTAAAACATGGAAAGCAGTATCCAACCAAGAACAACTAAAACTCTCAACATCTATTTGAAAACAAAATCATACCACAATAATACCATGAAACCCATTCATTAAAGCATATTTTTAGTTGGACTAACAATGAGGGAGGAGTAACATGCCTTAGTCATGAAGATTTATGCAGAGATTTTGATCCTTAAGCCTTTAGATGACTACTTTGAAGAAACCTTAGCCCAATCTTCTTGAGAGGTTTTTAGAGAGTGTTTTGATTTTCTATGGTGTAGAATGAGGCACCAAATAGTGTTATAAGACGGGGGGAACTTAAGGGCTTGGGGTAGGAAATATCCAAAATACCCTTATCTTAAAAGCTGCAAAAAGAACACAGGTTGGTATGATTGGACCCTACAACTCGTCAACACATTTTACGAGTGGTACCCTCAAGTCATCACTTGATTAAAAAGGGACACCATATTCTGTCCATCATACGACTCCCTTGATCAACTTGTATATTCACCATACAACTAGTATCATTAAGTCATACCTTAGGAAGAACATCAAAGGCTAGACACTGGACAATATACGATTGGACTGAACCCTCTCGTCATATCAATATATGACTCGTCACCACCAACCTGTAACCACAACAGAAACCCAACCACCAAGCACTGGACACCTTACGACTTGGGTTACCTAACCCATACCCATACCATACGACTAGTATAGTGAGTCGTATGATAATCAGAAAGCTCAAGACTCGAGAAATTCAAGGGCAAGAACCTAGGGTGTTTTACCTCAAGACCAAAAATCGATCTATAAAACTTCAACTCACGACTTTACTTCTCATGAATGATTCCAAAATCAACTAAAACCAAGAAATATAGAATCTACACATCAAAACAAAGCCAACGATACTCATATAACCTACTTTTGATTCGGGGTCAAAATGAACCCCCAAAATAGATTTTTGAAAAAGAGGGGCAAAATCATAAATTTACCTCAAAATGTGTTCCCCATAATTTTAGGAATTTACAGTTGAAAACCCAAGTCAAATCGAGTTAAAAATAAGTTCTAAATTGAAGAAAAACTATTTTTAGACTTTACCGGTTAAAACCATTGAAATTTATTTTAAAATAAAGAATCGAGGTTGTTTTATTGATGAAATCGAGGAAAAATAAGTAATTATAGGATTACGAGAATTATTCAAGTGAAAAAGTGTGAAATTGGGGTTTAAAATCAAGCCCTAAGGTATTTGGGATTTTGAGTAATAAATCAAAACAACTAAGGAAAGGATGAATTCTTACCTTAAATCCGTAAGAGACTTGAGAAATGAATGTTAATATAGCTTCTCAAGCACCCACAAGCTTCACTTTTAAGCCCTCACACTATTTTAGGATTTAACTCTCAAGAGGCAAGATGGAAATGGCCTAATTTACGACCTAAGGTGTGCAATCGCACACCCTGATTTCAGAAGAAGGTATGACGATCGCCACACCTTTAGTACAATTGCACTACCTTTTTTTGCACAAGGTGTTATCTTCACCCTAGGAGATGCGAACGCAGAGGCACCAAATGATAACAGAAACTTTGGAAGCTTTCCAAGTTTATGCCAAGGCCTCAGGATTTATTCGAAACCTGATTTACATAAACGAACTATGTAACCACACTAAATTTGACACTTCAGACTCAATGGCGATATCAAATTTTAAAAAAGACATAATTTTCCCAAAGTTTATTCCCAAAATCCAAAATCAAAATTTTTTAAATCGAGGCTCTAAATAAGATTTAAAAGTCATAAAACCAGGCCAAACATTTTACCACCCTAAAATTGATATCCCGGATTTGCTGGCGCAGTCCGTTCAACCATCCGTTGCACGGATCAAATGATAACGATATAAGTCCATAATAATGCTCTTAAAGTAATCAAAAACCACAATATTGCATAAATGGTACCAAAATAAATCGAGGACATGCCAATCACACCCATATCCCAGAAATACCGAAATACAACTTTGTGGATGGGTAAAATAATCAAACCATATAGAAATACATAATTCACATATTTCGTAAAAATTTTAGGTCGTTACGTCATCCACTACTACAAAAAATTTTCGTCTGCAAACTAAGGCAAAGAAACACCTGAATCAATGAAGAGCTGGGGATAAGAACTATGCATATCTGAATGGACCTCCCAAGCATCCTCATCTATAGGTCAATGTCGACATTGAACATTAACTACAAGGATAATTCTAGAACGCAATCGTCTAACATACCTAGCCAAAATTGAGACTGGCTTCTCAACGAAAGACAACCGGTCCTTTAACTGAACCAACTCCCAACGAATGACATGAAACCCATCAGGAATATTATAGTGAAACGTAGAAACATAAAAAATTGGATGAACAACTGATAAGACAAAGAGCAAAGTAACTTATAATCCGTATCACCCACAGTCCGAAAAATCTCAAATGGACTAATATACCTGGGGCTGATCTTACTCCTCTTACCAAACCTTATTACATCCTTTATGGGTGAAACTCAAATGAAAACACGGTCACCAACACCAAATGTCAAGGCTAGAAGCCTATAGTTTGTATAACACTTCTGCCTACTTTGAGCCGCACGAAGTCTATCCTGAATGACACAAACTCTATTCAAAGACTCATGAAGTAATTCCGTACCTCAAGGTCTAACCTCAAAAAAGTCAACCCGAGTACCTATAATAACAGGTACCATTCCAGTATGGATCCTTTTGAGGCTTTAGCGGAGTATACCTATAATAATAGCTACCATACAATGCCTCAAAAGGATCCATACTGGAATGGTAGCTGTTATTATAGGTAAACTCCGCTAAAGCCAAATGTTTCTCCCATTAGACCTAAAAATCCATCAAACACTCACAGAGCATATCTTCTAAAACCTGGATGGTCCGCTCCAACTGACCATCAGTCTGGGGTGAAATATTATGCTAAGATCAACCCGAGCACCGAACTCATCCTGAAAAGTCTTCCAAAAGAGAGTAGTAAATACAGATGCCATCTAAAATGATAGACACCAGCACACTATGAAGACACACAGTCTCATGAAAATAGATATCGATAACCTTTCAACAATAAGAAAAACTTGTACTGGAATAAAATGAGCAGGTTTGGTCAATCGATCCAAGATGAACCAAACACTATTCAAACTATAACAAGTGTGAGGTAATTTAGTCCCGAAGTCAATAGTAAGTCATTCCCATTTCCACTTGGGAATAGGTAACCTCTGAAACAATCCACCAGGTCTAAAATGCTAGGCCTCCACTCGCTGACAATAAGGCAATGAGCTATAAAATTTGCTACATCCTTCTTCGTACCACCCCACCAGTAATGATGCCTCAAATCATAATACATTTTAGCCACTCCCGGAGAGATAGAATATCTAGAATAATGGGCCTCCTCCAAAATTAATATAATTGAGTCACCTACTCTCGGCACAAAAACTTGGCCCCTAATCCTCAAAACACCATCTAAATTAAGTGAGGCTTCCTTATCCTGACCACTTAACACCTTATCTTGAATTGATCTTACCCCATGTCATTAAACTAATGAGATTGAATCTGTTTCATCAAAGAATACCTAGCCTCAACAAATACAAAAACACACCCAAGTGCCGAAATATCAAACCTAACCATCTAGTTAGCTAAAGACGGAATCTCTAGGGCTAAAGGCCTCTCCTAGGTCAAAAGATGAGCCAAGCTACCCATGCTAGTCAACTTTCAGCATAAGGCATCTACAACTATATTAGCCTTGCCCGGATGATAGAGAATAGTTAAGTTATAATCCTTAAGCCACTCAAGCCAATGACGTTGCCTCATACTAAGATCTCATTGGGTGAAGAAGTACTAAAGGCTATGATGAACCGAGAAAATCACACAACGGACTCTATACAAGCAGTGCCTTAATAACTTCAAAGCAAACACAATCTTACACAATTCCAAATCATGGGTAGGATAATTTCTCTCATGTGGCTTCAAATAACAAGAAGTACAAGCAATCTCCATACCCTCCTGCATCAACAGAACACCTAACCCAACACCTGAAGTATTACAAAAGATGATGAAACCCACGCCCTTTTAAGGAAAAGTCAAGATAGGGGTTAAGGCTAACAAATCCTTGAGCTTTTGAAAGCTCTCCTTACGTACATCAAACCACTAAAAAGAAATCTTCATCCAAGACAACTTGGTTAGCTGAGCTGCAATGGATTATAACCCCTCAACAAAATGCCAATAATAACCTGCCAAGACCATAAAACTCTAAATCTCAGTGGGCAAAGTAGGTCTAGCCCAATCATAAATTGTCACAACCTTAGATGGATCAACCATAATACCCCACTTATTCACCATATGACCCAAGAAATAAATAGACTCCAACCAAAACTCATACTTGGAGAACTTGGCATACAACTTCTCATCCCTCAATCTCTAAAGCATAATCCACAAATAATCCTTACGCTCATCTCACTCTTGTAATAGACCAAGATATATACAATAACAAAGGAGTCGAGATACTATTGAAACACCTGATTCATCAAATCCATGAACATAATAGGGGAATTGGTCAACCCAAAAAACATGACTAAGAACTCATAGTGATCATATCGAGTTTGAAAAGTTGTCTTTGAAATATCCAAAGCTCTAATCCTCAACAAGTGATAACTGGATCTTAAATTAATCTTCAAAAACACTACAGCACCCTAAAGTTGATCAAATAAATTATCAATATGAGAAAGAGAATATTTATTCTTTACTGCCACCTTATTCAATTGTCGATAATCATTACATATACCATAAACACATCCTTGTTCTTCACAATAAGATAGGCACACCCCAAGGTTATACACTAGGTTAAATAAATCCCTTATCTAACATCTTCTATAACTAATCCTATAATTCCTTTAACTTAGTTGTGACCATCCTATAAGAAGGAATAGAAATGGGCTTAGTTCCTAACTCAACATCAAAAGCAAAATCAATATCATGATCCAGAGGCATACCAAACAAATCCATAGGGAACACATCTACAAAGAAGTAAAACAATACTAGTATCACAAATATGAGCCGAATAAGATAAACATCCCCTATCAACTAATCTATGAGCCTAAATATAAGATATTCTCCTCTTAGGACCTTAATGAAGCGTATCCTTCCAAGCTATCCTTGGCACACTCGACGAACCAAAAGTCACGATCTTAGAAAAATGATCTAGGGCAGCATGATAAGGAGCCGATCAGTCTATAACCAAAATAACATCAAAATTAATCATATCTAACATAAGAAATTTACCTAAATTTCATGACCAAAAAAAGGTCACAACACAAGATAGGTACACCCAATCCACCATTAAAGAATCTCTTATAGAGGTAGATACAAGAATAGGTATGGAAAGAGGCTCACTAACAAAATCAAAACTCAAAGAAAAATATATAGACACATAGGAAAAAATTAATCTGAGGTCAAATAACACAGATGCAGATCTAAAATAAATGGGGATGATACATGTGATCGCAATATCTAAAACCTCTACCTTAGGTCTGGCTGGTAGAGCATAACATTAACCATGACCACCAATCGATTGAATAGCCCCACGACCACCACACGGGCTCCGCTATCTCTATCTCTCATACCGTAAGTAAGAACCCTACCTCTCACAACTAAAATTAGAGTAGTTTGAATTACATATTAGAGGCAGTCCTTGGTCATATGCAAAAACTCATCACCCACAAAGCAACCTCTAAACTTATCTGGATAGCGTACCCTCTTGGCGTCTTCTTGAGATACTTGAAGGGTAGGTCCATGCATCTTTGCCTGAATCTCAATACTCTGAAAAGACACCCCAAAGACTACTATCTATGTTGTGGCTCGCTAAAGAGTATGAGAAGTATTAATCTCATATCATAACTCGACCCAGGCCTAGTCGTGATGGGTATCTCAAATCCACTGAGGATCAGAGACCATCCCTATGTCCAGTACAATCCAAATAGATTCCAAATAATAACAAGTGGAAGACAACCATAAAATAAAGATAAAATAATCAAAAACTCAAGAGTAAGCTCTAAGAGTCAATAATACCATCCAACCCATACATATGTTCATAAAAACCTCTAAACCAATTGGAATATCAAAATAGGTCGGGACATGCCCCCGGATATAATAACAATAATAACAATGATAATGTTAATATGAACTCTTCAATTCTAAAGTATCAAAAAAGCCAACGGAATGACTAAAATTTTCATAAGATGAAAGCTTACCACTTTCCCGTAGACTAACCGATGAACTGAATTACGTAATATTGCACAGGGGTAAAGAAAATATCTTTGAACCCTACACTATGAAACAATATGGCAACCTAGGATGATTAGCGGGGCAAGCGCTAACATGTAACTCAACATAGGTATAAAATAATGTCATTTTAAAAATCAAGTACAAACTTAGTGTACATGTTCATATACATGCATACATATATATAAGATGCTAGGATAGGGAATAAGGTTTAGTATGAGATTTAGAATAATTAATCTGAACTGTGTAACTCTAACCGTCCTAAAAATACCCAGGGGCTATATGGGTCTGGCACTCCTACTGAAAGGGCCCTAGTGCATATTAGTCGCACGAACCAGAGAAGTCCAAGGAAAGGCCAGGGAATCCATACCCTACGCCAATCCAAGGCACACACATATATATATATATATCAAGTGTGAACTATGCACATAGTCATGAAGACCCCTATGCCACCAAATATGATCTAGTGTTGTTCCCCTTGATACCTGCACTGTAAGGCCCCACAAAGTTCCCTCATAGTTTGAGCCATAGGATATGTTGAGTGAGGCATGATTCCAGTCCTAAAAGATTGAGAAGTTGCTTCCTAAGTGAGTAACACGTTAACCATATAGAATTTACCTAATTTCTACTTATTTCACGTGGGAAATCTAATAAGCTTTCCATCAATATAAGATTTTCCCAAATCCTACACTCGGGTAAGAACTTATGGCTAATTTAAGCCTTAGTCATAAAACTACATCATTTAACTACCTGGCGCGTCGCGGAGAAGGTTGATTTGGCAATTATGAATTTCCAGTGGAACCCCGTGATAGTGGCACATCGCGAAGGAGTCTCAGGTCCCAACCAGTGGGAAAACATGATGGCTCTGCATCACGGAGGCCGCCAATTTCCCAATTGTAAAATTCTAGTGAGCCACAGCGATAAGTGCATCGCGGAGGCCAATAAAATTGGGTTCCAGTTCAATTTTTCCAGTTTCGTACAGATGTTTAAAAGGGCACTTTGGACCTTTACCAACACTATAAAATTGTGGTAATACTAAATCAAAGCCATTTACAAGCATCTTATGGGGGTTTTCTCAAGTTTTCCCTCATATAAACCCTAAGTATCCAAAACCTCTTCCAATAATCTCAAGAATCCACCATGGATTTCCAAAATTAAGTCAAGATTCAAGGTTCCCAAGTCAAAGACCTCAAGAACCCTTATTCTAGAGCATGAATAGAGTTCCAAAAGTGAGAGTTTATTAAAAGCTTCTAATTTAAGGTATGTGGGGTTTTTGAACAAGGGTAACCCTTTCACCCTTTTACATCATGAAATTCTTGAAATATATGAGGTTTTTACATGAATTTGAATTGGGTTTTTCACCATTATTATTGAATGCATTATATTAATATTTCCCATGAATTAAGAGTCAAATGGTATGATTTCTACATGTTTTCTTAAGTATTTACAGCTGGGTATAAACCCCATAATTTTACCCCTTGATAAGCTAATATTTGCATTGTTGAGATATTGAAGCATATGGCTATACTGAAATTTTGAGGTAATTTGCTGAAATTCTCAGATTTTCACATGATTTATATATCTATATGCTATATAGTATGCTTTTGATAAGCTTTAACTTAAGATTTAATTATGGGTTAGTAAGCCCTATTTGAGACTTGTAAAATTATGAACTCTTATGCTATGAGCACCCATGTTTTGAGTATTTTGAGATGATTGAGAAATGAATTGACCTAATGGTCCTTGAGCTTTGAAATTCACTTTACTCTGAGATTATCGATTTGATTATTAGGTTCGTGGTGAACCATGTGATTATTTTAAAAGTGGATTTTTTTTACGAGATGAGCGCAGATAATCTAAAGGGAGTAGTATTTAGCATCGAGTGGGTAAGTTACAACAGTTTCTTACCCCAAAAATACATGCACCATAGGTTAGGACTGAGGCTGAGTTTATGATGATTATGACTGGGCCCGAGGCTGAGGTTCGTTTAGTGATCACTAGACCTAGGTTACACTCCCTGGCAAGAGTATGATGCTACTCCCCAACGTGGGGCCTCTTCCTTAGAAGGGCAAAACGTTGGACTCCACGTAGCTCACATGGTTTATGTCGGTTATGAGAACCTCCCTTGACATTTAGACTTCGAGTTCAAATACTTATTTTCCTTCCCTATAAGTTATTTTCCTAAATGGTTGAATTACAGAGATGTTTCCCCAACTAAAGTATTTTCTTGATGTGAGCTATTTCCTAAATAAAAGCATCTTCCCCGTGTTATAGTACTTTTTATAAAGCCTTGAGATAAGTTGTTTTCATAAACTAGAATGCCTTTCCATTAGAGATGGAGTGATTTCCCTAAAGCTTGAGATGAGATATTTTCCTAAAGTGAATGAAATGCCTTCAAGTATGTTTTCAAGTTATATGATTCCGAATTCCAAGTATATGAGTTCTACATAGTAATGAACTGTTGAACATTGAAGAAGTTTTACTCTCCATGAGACTTATGCATGATTTGAAAGTATTGTTTAAAGTCCCTTAGCCTTTGGGTATTGAGAACAAGAGAAGATTTTGAATTTTGAGATTAAACAATGATGACTCACGAGATTTGTGTTACATGCTCCATTCTACATGACTTATAAGCTTTATTTTTTATACTTGCTCAACCCATGTGAGTCGTCTCATAATGCATACATGATTTGACTAAATAAGACTATTACTATTTTATTCATATGCATTCACCCCCGCATACTCAGTACATTCCAATTACTGATCCATATATATGTCTATGTGCTTTATTATATCATAATGTAGGTTCAGGTGCTCAGTCCCAGTCTCGCCCATGATTCTTTGAGTACCTTGCCTAAATTTTCTACAGTGGTGAGTCCTCATGATTCGAGGACCGATCTTCAAATATTTACCGTACTTGAGAGACTATGTTTATCTTCAGTTCATTTTAAGTTAGTTGGGGACCTGTCCCAATGGCTCTCTAGATTTTGATTTGTAGAGGCTTGTCAGACTAGTGTCAAACTTATAATGTGTCAAGGGTTCAATATTGTGGTTTTGTTGAGATTTCTCTATATTATGGTCTTATGGACCGAGTATCTTTTCCATATTTTCTTTCATATGATATGACTATGCTAGTGTTGAGTCCATTCTTATCTTGAATTGAGTGTCATTGGTGGAAACCGGATCTAAGGGTTAGCTTGGGGCTACTCCTAGCCTTAGGCACCGTGTGACATCCCGGGAGATGATTTTGGGTTGTTACATGCACCTTCCACGATGAGCTACACATCCCCCATCAAGCCTAATTAAAATATTTGTACTTAACCCATCCACTAACCAATAACCATTTATTAAGGCATTCACCATTGGTATCATCATACCAATATTCTTGCAAGCTTATAAAATTATGTCATTCCAATTATCCATCAACTATGGGGAATCCACGACCTCCAAGCTCTAATTTAAAACCAATTTATGGCCATTAAGGCCTTTTAAAACCATTTATGTTCCATTGACCTTTTATGCAATGTAGTAGTTTTAAAGATGGTTAATTTATGTATATGACCATGTTTCAAAGCCAATTTCATAAAGGTGGGATGAGGTTATTATCAATTCCATTACCAAAATTCATAAGTTTGGAAGAATCCATGACCCCATTCCATTATTTATAAATTTGGGGGAATCCATGACCCCCATTCCATTATTCATACCCATGGACCCAATGAGTTCCAAAATCCATCAATAAAGCATAAACAAATGCATGTAAGCCATAGAAATGCCATTTAAACGATGACAATCAAAAACCTTTAACCCAAGTTCCAAAACCAACCATTAAAACTACATGATTCTCAAGCCATTGAATACCATGATAAAATACAAGTTTAGGGAAGATATACATGCCTGAAAATGTCAAGTATTTGGAGAAGAAACCACACTTTGAGCTCTAGATGACCAATCCCTAGAAACCCTAGCCTTGATTTTAATTAGGGAATTTGAGAAAAAATAGTTATTCATGATTATTTTAATTGGTAGGAAATAGGGCTAAGGGAAGGTTTTATGTCATGGGAATAATGTAAAGAAAAGGAAAAAACTGAATTACCCTTAATGAGAAACATGTAGGAAAATAACACTCAATCGCTATCGGTCGAATAATGACTCATGGTTATTAGTCACAAGTGGTCACCATGACACGTATTCTGGGCAGTGACATAGGGCATACACATTGATGACACTACGAGTTGCATCCTATGACTCATACTCTGATATCATGACTCGTGACGCCAAGTAGTAGTCTAGGCAGACTCTTGGGCACCCTTCAAAAATTTATCCACGAGTCCCACCCTACGACTCATGGCCAAAGCTTATGACACATAGGGTCTTAGTTAAACTCAATATAGAAAAAATAGACCCTCTCACACTAGACCACGATTAGAACTACAGGAATCGTAAGAAGTCTTTATGACTTATTATGTGAGTCATACCCTAAAGAGTAAGCACGATTATTGAGAAACATTTTAGAGCACAAACCCTGGGGTATTACAGCTTAGCTGGCAGAGAACCTACCCGAGGAGGCAACACAGATGAAGGTTGAACTCCTAATTTCGAAACACCATACTTAAATGTCTGCGCGAAATGATTAATAATACATGAGGTTTAAAGAGTACCCAAAATAGAAATAGGTAAAATTAGAGAGCCCACACTTGTGACTGGAGGAACACCATAACCATACTCTAGAATAGGTGGAGGTAAAACACTCATAACTGAGGGAATACCAAATAAACTCAAAGGAGCACCCTTCAAACGGGTGAACAGACGAATCAGCAATCCCTCTAAGACTGAGGTAGAAGAACTTAAAGGAACTAGAGTGAAACCCACAGCTCTAACATGCTCAACACTAGGATCAATATAGGGTTCCTTAGAACTCATCCTCGATTGGGTGGATCTATGGGCCCATCTATTCCTTTCAGTTCATCCATAACTCGAGGTTCACCCTCTAGGTGAAGGCTCCATATCATTGATCATGATAGACCTAGTCGACACCATCTGTGTAGAAAGATGGAACATAAATCAGAATTCAAGGTAAACAACAAGATCGCACAATAAGGAATAAAATAAGGAAAGTTTCCTAAAGATATTTTATAGCCTCTCAAAGATAGATACGGGAGTCTACGTACCAATCTGTGAGACTCTATTAGACATCTCAGTCTTAAAACATTGAGACCAATAACCTAGATACTCTTATACCAACTTGTCATGACCCAAAATCAATGGTCATGATGGCACTCGTTGCGGCGTACCTTGACGAGTAAGTCTATCACCCAAACTAATACGTAGTGTTTGATGCTATATGATGCTTGGTGAGTGGATAATGATGATATATGGATGATAAAAATGCTTTAAATCAAGTGAAAACAACACCAAAAGGCTTGGAAATAATGGACAAACACATGGAACAGGATTTGACCAAAAATAGATGTTTTAGAGTCATTGGCGTGCCACGGACCACGGACCTTAAACACCGTATTGGGGGTATCCTAAAAGACGAACTATAATTTTTCACCATGATATTGGCGTTCCACAGACCCTAGGCACAGCGATAAGGTCCGTGGAATATTGGTAAGTTCAAATCGGCAGCTAGTGTCCTCGTATAAATAGGACCCTTAAATATTATGTTACACACCTTAGACGACCTTAAAACTTGGAGGGAGGCTGGATAACACTTAAATTATGATTTTTATTCCATTAATTTGTTTTTTAAGTATTTTAACATGTATTCTATCATTGAAATTATGGTTATGTCCATGAGCGGCTAAACACTCCTTTTCGGGGCTAAGGCCAAGAACATGATTACTCTTGTTATGAATTGATTTAGTTTTGATCATGTATCATATTTGGTGTTTTTATTTATGCTTCTTAATACTGTTTTAAGGATTATGTACCCTTAGAATACATCCATTATCATCTTGTGAGCTCGAAAGAAGGAACAAGAGGACGGAACGTGGGGTAAATAGAATAGGATTATAACCTTCTACAGAATAAAGCTATAATTTGCATTTAGGATAGAAATATACCTACGTGCCCTATTTGGTTCACTTATGGGATGAAATATAAATACATTTAACTTAGTTCTCATATCCTCGCTCAACGATGCAGTTGTAGGTCTAAGTTAGATAGGTGATTAGAGGCTCGAAAGACCATAATCATAATATCAACCCCGTGAATCAACAACTAATATAACTAACCTAAACAATGAAGTTTAATAGTATAGTATGATTGTTCGTAGATTCTTAACCCTGGATTTCTCCTCATTGATTGTCTAAGACCTTTACTTTATCTTATTGTTAAGTTTTTTTTATTCTCAACCTCCAACTCTCTTAGTTACCTTCGGACAAATGAAATCGCAATAGTTAAATTTGAATTGATAGTTGTCAATAAAAGTCTTTGTAAGATTGATACTTGGCTTGTAAAAGACCACTTTACTACTTGATGGAACCACGTACACTTGCGTGTGCACTTGGGCGCAATAAGTTTTTGGCTCTATTGGTCGGGACTTGTAAATAGGAAACTATCTTATTTTTAGTTTAGCTATATTGAGTTGTACATAGTTTAGTATTTTTTTTCTTTTTATGTCCTTTTATTTTTCTATCACACTTTGTGATGTGTCAGCCTGGGATAGATAGTTTGTGAGTGATGATGATTCTTGTTATTTTTGTGGAGGACCCCACCAAGAGGTTTTTTGTCCAACTTTTTAGGGAAGCGCGTGATAGGGACCATCACTAGATGAGGTAGATATTAGCCAATCTATGGAGTAGACACAAGAATTTCAGCAATTCCACTATCATCTTTTTCTTGAGACTAACATTGAGAGAGTGAATCAGAGTGAGTGTGTTGTGGATGGTGTAACTTTGGATGTGGGAATGGTTGGTTCTTATTCAAAGAACTTTTCTATATTATTTTTAAAGGATGACATTTCTTTGGAGTCATCTGAAATAGTGGAAGAGTGTAAGATGAGGAAAAAAAATATTATATTCTTAAATTTATACCAGACAAGCAACACAAAAATATGCCTCACTTTAAGGACTAGTGGTTTACCATGAACCATCTATTACTCGATTCCTTTATATTTGTACCACTGCCTTATGAGTGAAGCAAAAAGATGGATGTGAGGTTGGAGGTGAAATTCATATCCTAAAGGTGGAGGAAAAAGTTTATGTGGGTCGTGTCGTGACACTAAATTAGGCGTTGCTTGGGAGGTAACCTAAGTTAAGGTAGGTATTTATTTTTTAGTATTTTTAGTGTTTACTTCAGTAGTTTTTATTTTGTTGAGTCACGGGTTGATGGGAAGTTTGAGTGCCGAAAACCTGAGCTAAAGAGCATGGCGAAAACTGTGTTGGGTCCCCAGACCCTCGTGATGTATGAAGATGCTACTAGCTAGGCCTGGAGGCCTCAGGGAGTATTTTTATCCCAACTTTTAATTATACTTTGGGGACAAAGTAGATTTTTAAGTGTGGGGTAGGGAAATTCCATTGTTTCGAGTGAAGTGATGTGGTAGTTCTTGAGTCTTAGTTGTTTTTCTAGTTTTTGGTTAAATTTGAAAAAATTACAAAAAGATTTTATCTTCTTAGTTTTTATTTTATTTTGGCCAGTCTAGTTGATGCATACTTCACCCACCAGGTAATTGTTCTTTTTGGTTCTTTTCCATGGGAACACCCCTTAAACTCCGTATCCTTTTTCTTTTTAGGAGTAATTTTAATATTTTTGTGATTAGGTAAGTGGGATTTTCTTATTGGTGTTATGTATGATTGCATGATACAAGTGGGCTTTGTATGTAATAGCATGTTGTTATGATGAATGACAGCTTTTAAGACTCTTAAACTCATGATTATGACTCTTGTACTTGTGTTCTTAATGTTGAATAAGTTATACTATTTAGTTGAGTGTCTACAATGATCTCACTTGAGTTGAGCATGTGCCATGTGTGTAAGGTTGTTGTATATTCCTTGTTGCATTTGATGTTTAGAACTTGTCTGGTGTGTGTGCAAAGTGAAATAAAGAGTATGGGTTTAGGAGATGGTATAGGCATTTCTGTAATAGCCATGTTTTATAGCCTCTTTTACCTACACTTATGCATAATCCTAGTTAGCCCTGTTGACCTTTAGCTCATTCTTTGGTAGTCTTGTATGTATCCCAATTCCCTTTATTTGTTGGACCTTAATTTGATCCAAAGTTCTTAAGCACTTTAGTTAAAAATAAATTGATTTAATAAGTTTCAAATTTAAGTAGGGAAAAGGTGAAAGTGAAGACCAAAACAGATAGCTATTGATGTTGAAAATTGATATATGTTATGGTTGGGAGTTGTGTAATAATGAATAAAGATTGTTCAAATTTAATAAGGTGTACATAAATAAAACTCCCATCCATTATTAGTGGATTAGCATAATAAGATGGGGCGAAACAAAAGATATGTATAAAGGTAGATGAGGCAGAAGTATGGTTGTTAGAGGTGGATTGAAGCCTATCTTCGTAACTATACCCTCGTATAAAACATGAATGCAATAGTCTACTCTTAACATAAGACATTAACTCTCTCCCATCTAAGCAATTTCTCAACACTACATTATTTTTATAAAGAGAGCTCATGAAGGGTTAAATCAGAAGAACCTGAAACATGAATGGATACTGACTGAACTTGACACATGACTGAAACCTGAGAAATAAAATATCAACAACATGGATTTACCAAAAAGGTCTGAACTAAGTATATACATGATATAGTCTGAATTTATCTGATTAGTGGGGGCATAGCATAAGTCATGGAAACTGAGTATACTGGGGAGCATGATACGTGTAAATGAGTCATGAGCTGCACGACCTGAGTCTGGAATTTCTGAGTTCATGGAACATGATTTGTAACATTGAGTGTTCTAGAACTGAACTTCCTATACTGGGAACTGAAAACACACATAATTCTATGGAATACGTGTGAACATAAGTTGTATTCATAGAATTTGAGACATGAAGCCTGCATAGGCACTATGCTGACTGAAGTACAAAGCTTTACGCAGCGATAAGGATGGTTCGGGAATCGCCTTCCCTAACTATTTTTCTGTACATACTGGCAGTACTACTAGAATCGGAGAGCCTGACTTGGTTACTTGATCTATCATCTCTCCCTTAGCTTTAAGCTATCATCATAAGTCTGTGAATACTAAACAAATCTCTGAACTGCACTGAAATCATCATCACATACTTACACTCTGATCAACAAATGCTCGCCTTACTAAACACATTATTTCCTATGTTTCCTCACATACTACTAATATCAAATTCACACCTTCATGCTTAATTTCAAGTAAATAAACTTAAATTTCAAACTCACACTGTTCAAGCTTACTGATTAATTATAGCACAACTATCCTTATGAATACATAATCTATTTAATCTGGATATCGTATCCCAACTTGTCTACTGCTAAACTCATGGGTTCATGCTTCTAACTCTGGGTCACATGTTATTATAGGATTTTGAGAAGGGATCTGATGGCATATCTAAATCTGGGTTCGAGAACGAGTCCTCATAATCATGAATGAGATCCTTACAACTTTGGAACATAACTTAACTGAAGAGATACTGTCTGAGAAAGTCCTATCTTTAGGACTTGAGCTTCACTGTTTCTATTACCTTGAAAGTAAGGTGGAATTAACATGAGTGAAGCATGATGAGAATCTACATGAGTTTCTTAAAGAACCTTACTATAGCACGATCTGAGACATGAAAGAAGAGAAATTGTTCCTAAAATATCTCATAGCCTCCTGCACATAAGTATGGTGTACAACATGCATGTCCAAGACTCTACTATATGCGGCTTTCAAACTTCTTAGGACTCTATTAAATCTTAGGATCTGATACCAAATATGTAACACCTCGATTTTCTAAATCGAAATGCTACACGGTGCTCATGACCCTGAAGGACCACAAGCTAATCCATTACTGATATCTATACTTGTACACTACATAATATAACATAAAAATATAAAAACATGTACTGAGTGGCCATAAAGTTCAAATCTGAATAAACATCTGATAAGACAACGTCTAAAAATGGTATAACAATACCAAAATAGATCTAAAATAACTGTCTGACATGATATAGTCTGAAAAGCCTCTAAACTGTCTGAATAAGGAGTTGATGGGACATGTCCCCAACTAACTCTATCTAGCAACTGAACTAAAATAGTAAATGAAGCAATAATCATATCGTCCTTGAATGAGAAGGACTCACTGCAAACCCTGAACACTGAAATGCTACTGTTAATCCGGAGCTCGTGCTTTTGAACCTATGGTGTAACATAAGAGAAAGTACCATAGCGCAAATTCATCAGTACGTCTGAATGTATTGAGTATACGAGTGAGGTAGGCTAAATACAAAGGGTTATATGATGAATAATACTGACTGATATGAACGTGAGAATACAAACACACATACGTAACTGTAACTGAACTCGTAGAGATACTGACTACTGAGTCTGAATACTGACAACATGAGTGTACTGATACTGAGATACTGAATAGATGAACGACTATTTCTGACAGTTCGAATTATGAAGAACTGGTCTGATTGACTGTGTCTAACAGTCCTGAAACTGAATACTAAGTATGTAAACTACTAATAAGTGAGGAACTAATACAGTTTTACTAAATACTGAGGGACTAGTACTATGTTGCTGATACATGAATAACTGTATATGACAGTTCTGATTATGAAAAACTGGTCTGGTTGACTATGTCTGACAGTTCTAAAGCTGAATATTGATATCATAAATTCTGATAACTGATGTAACTGATCCATGAGTTCTGAGAACTGATATAACTAATAGCATAAGTAACTGTATCTGACAGTCCATAAATCTGAAGGAAATTATCTGAGTTCCGTTTTATTTTTGAGTTGATTGTATCTGATAGTCCTAAAATTTGAAGAACTATCTGAGTTCTTTTACTGAGACTAGGACTGAAACTGAGACTGTGGGAAGTATTTGTCTAACCGACATGCCCCAATAATGCATATAGTTAAGTTGGGGTCCAGTCTCTACCCCAACTAGAGGGGTATCAATACCGCGCCACTAGAAAGGATAGCTGTGAGTGACCCTCATCTGGCAGGTACTCAAATGAGAACGGTGGAAACCCTAAACTGACAGGTTAAGCCACACCATTAACCCTAATATGATAGGTTAAGATGTCTCAACCTACGCTGGCTACGTAGTTCTGGAACACAATGATGACTACTAAGAATCACACCCAAAACTGGATGGTGAGTTCCCATCCTTGGGTTCACTCGGTGCTAACTTCTACTCCTATCTAAAGGATACTGAATTGAATAACTAAGCTAAACTGAATAAATGAACTGAAATTATTAGCTGAACTGATACTGATTAACTGGACTGATACTAGTGGTATTGTTTAGCGGAGCTAAACTAAGTTTACTGGTTTCCGATGACTGACGGAATGTACTGAGTTCTAAGGACTGGTTGAGAGTACTGAAGTTACTGAGATTAACTGTGAATACTGAGGTTGCTGAGGTTACTGAGCACTGAGATTACTAAGATTACTAAGATTACTGGACTACTGAGATTACTGAGATTACTGAGTTTTCCTGAGTCACATGACAGACTGAATTCTATAGATCATGGCTTGACTGAGATTATCGTGATAACATGACATGGCTCTAGGCATACAACTACATTTTTTTAGTACAAGTACCCCCAGGACTCGATGGAAGAAAACTGACACAACGTGACTTTCTTGAATACATGACCATCAATAATAATCCATAATACATAAGTGAGGGATTTCATGAAGTACATGGTCATCATAATATCTAACATAGATGGGAATTCTTGAAATCAAATCATAAATCTCATATTCTAATATCATGGGCATTCCGACAACATATACTATTTATAACAGTGGCATGGAAACCATTTAAGCATAAGGGAATGACAAACATGTAACATTTTGTTCATATTGTAATAATTTGGGGATAACTCATGTGATACTTCAAAATCATGATCTTGTTCATAGCATGTAAGGCATATAGACACAATATGAATCCATTCCCCAATCATCATGTACATTCCATTAACATATATATTGCACAACAATGACAAGTGAGCTCTTTGAACATAATAGACTAGCGTGAATTTATCATATAGTTCACCCCTAAGTTATAATACATGATTTTTATCATTCTAGACATTTTATCAAACACCTTACATGCAGAATATTGAGCATAGGTGTACTTAACAAATTTAGAAATCTTGAACTACCCAAATTCATGGGTTTCAAACTAATATGCCCATACACTTCTTAGAAACATAGTTAGATACCATCTTGAAACACAATTAACAACCATCAACATGAACATAATCGCATAACAACATAAAGCTCATAATTTATTATTTAAAACATGATTCTTGAGTTTCATGGATGAAGGGGATCTGTGGATGAACATTACACATACCTTATTTCTTAATTACATGAAGATTGATGGAGAGAATTGTTTGAACTTGAATCTTCTATGAAAACCCTAGCTTGTTTTCTTGAGAGGATTTTGAGATAAAGAATATGTTTTGGTGAAATAAGGGCTTAATTCCGTGTTTAGGCATTATATAGGGGTGGGAAAAGGACCATTTTACCCCAAAAACGGACTGTTTAAGTCACCTGGACACCCACATGTGTGGCGCACACTTTATCATACACCTTAGGGTGTGCGTCGCACATCTTATCGCACATATTAGGGTGTGTGTCGCACACCTTATCGCACACCTTAGGTTGTGTGTCGCACACCTTATGTCAGGCGACGTACTCCACTTTGCAAAGTCATAACTTCTTGCTCGAGTGTCGGATTTGGGCGAAATTGGTATCATTGGAAAGCTAATTCAAAGATATTTCATTTGATATGTTGTAGGACCTCTAATTCAATATATACAAGGAGTTATGACTGATTAAATTTGACCTAAGTTTTTACGCTTACTAAAACTTGAACAATAGGAAAACTTTCAACTTGTACTTGAGTTAGGGAACCTCTATGATCTAAATTCATGCTCAAATAGATTTCCACACTACATAATTGATTAACACACTTAATTTACATAGGATTCGAGGCCTTTGAAATGTCTACACATAGGAATGACGAATTTTCTTTCTAGTTCAAAATGTGGGGTATTACAACCTCACACCAAACATGAGCTAAAATAGTCCTTAATTTATCTTGAACTATTTATCCCTTATACTCATACCAAACCATCTCTTAGTTGTAATTAACTCATAGCATTTACTGTAATAAGCAAAGAAATGATGATTAGCTACAAATTCCATAGAAAAATTCTAATATGATTAAGACAATATATACGGATATACAAAAGTATCTACATAAAAGTCGCAAGATTATAATAGAAAAGAGCCTAAATTTAAAGAACAGAATATTGCATTAAGCAAAGGCAACAACTATTAAACCATCACGAGTAAAAACAACTTTTTGAAGTTCACAACTAAAAGCAGCTTACCAGTCATTTCAAACACACACTAAGAATTTTCAAAAAATTAGTATCAACCAAAGAATGGATAAAAAAAAAAATAAGTAGCTAGTTAGAAAAGATTGATAAATTTTAATTTTTAATAAATAAATGACCAACTTAAAAATATTTAATAATTATTTTGAATGTTCCAGCCCATGGGCTGACCTCTGAGGCTGACGGGTTAGGCCTCTGAGGCCAATGGGCCAAGTGAGGCTGGACTTATAAGCCTCATTCAAAATGGACTGAAAAAACTTAGCCTTTTTAATTAAAAGGTTGGGTTGGGCCAACCTCACGGGCCAAGCCCATTTTGACAACTCTAGTTACCAAACCATGAAAAATTAAATCATATCATACCATTAAGAAATAATCAAAACAAATAAATTTCTCTTAGGGTGTGTTTGGTATGATGGAAAATATTTTCATGGAAAATAAGTTGATTTTCTACTTATTTTCTTATGTTTGGTTGGTGGGTGAAAAATATTTTTCGAAAAATATTTTATGGTGTTTGGTTGGTGAGTAGAAAAATATTTTTAGTTATTTGGTTGGTGAGAGGAAAAAATATTTTTTGAAAAATACTAGTAAACAATTAACTAGTATATCAGGCAACTCAACATTCTATCAGAACTAATTAAAGCATAGCAAATAATACTAATATCGAGTATCAAAATATTACAAGACGCTAAAATTTAAGCAACTACTACTTACATAATTCAAGCTTCCTAATCAATTCCCACAAATGCACAAAAGAAAGAAGTTTGGAAGCAAATACACGATACATTATAAAAAAACAAAAGAAAAGAGAGGTTTGGAAGCAAATACACGATACATTATCAAGAATAAAAGGGTGCGAATAATAGTTACTTCCAAATCCTATGAAGCTAAACCAACCAATAGGTGTCACTATTGTTGTTGCTTGAATCGTTCCAACCACACCTTACGGAGATTTTGATTTTTTGCCATGAATGCCTTAGATAAAGTGTCGCTTTGCACCAAATAATCAAAAGCATCACTGAGGAACTCTTCATTATAACCTTCCATTGCCATAACTTCCTCATACAACTTTGTCACATCTAGACGACTATCAATCATTCTACCAATTGTCGCAGCCACTTCTCCAAACTTTATTAATATATCACCTAGAAATCTTGCACCTCAAAAGAATGTTTTCTTCTGCGACTTGCCTTGATTTGAGAGGCTTCGGTTACTTGCACATCCTTTTTGATGGATGGTCCTTCAATGTCATTATCATTATCTTTCTCGAAAAAATGATCAAAATCTATATCTTCAAATGATTTAGCATAATCTCCCCTAGCCCGATCATTTCCACACACAAGAGATATTTCGTCAAACATTTTAATTTTTTTGTTGATGAACTTGTCATAATTCAGATGTGCCTACAATACAAATATTAGAGAAAATTTGGTATCAAATTTATTTGGTTCTAATAGGTTAATGTAACATAAACAGACCATTACAAGCACAATAACTAATTGTCAGTAACGTATTAGTGTAATAAGACACAATGCAAATTGCAGATTGCAACGCCCATCACAGTTTCCGCTAGAAAATTTATAACCTTCCTTCATTATAACCTTTCTTATGATAAGATATTAGGACGATCTTCAAGTTGAGAATACCTATAAAGTCAAATAGTTATAAAGGGTCAATCTTAATGATCATATACCTTTGATTTTTTCCCTTTCAATACCTTCACTGCCCAATTATTGAGAAGAAACTGCAATCATATGGCTGTCATAAAAGAAACAAGTAATGAATTAGTTAAAATACAACTTGCTTTTATGTGAATTGCTCATCTCTAGTGACCTTTGAAGATACTCCTTAAGGAAGCAGTAAAAGGTGGAAACACTTCCAAAGGTACAAAGAACAAAAACTAAAATAGAATACAGAACAGTAGTAGTTACCAACTACTTTGCATATAATTTACATATCAACTAATCATTGTCAAGCTAAATAGTATTATAGTCAACAAAAAGGAAACAAAATGAATATTCAGCTTTTCTAGTATTTTAAAAGTAAACTATAGTATCAAATAGCATATTCTTCAGAGATAGTCAATCACAAGAATAGTTAGATCATCCAAAATAATACAGAGGAACGCGGGATCCCATAAAGATATATGTTGACTGTTGTTTATTGCCTCATAACACTAATGTTATCACCAAGCGAGCTATGTAATGAGGATACCTTATGTCAATCGAGAAGGCGAGATCCCGGATCCGATGAACTAGATATGGAGCATCTTTCTCAACAATTATACTGGTATTTTGAAACAAAATCATGATTCAGATGCAACAAAATCATAACCCGTATGATAGCAAACATAACCATAAAAAACTGGCATGTTTACGACTTTCAATTGAACTAATCAAGAAATTAGAACTACCAATCAAATTCTTCAAAAAGGTACTAGTTCCAGGTAAAACAAAGAAGAAAAGCAAGGAAATAATCGCTAGCTTGCCACGCTGAAATATGCACACAATTTTATTCAACAAAATAAAGTAATAGAACTACCAATCAAAATTTCACAAAAGAAATCAGTACCAGGGAAAACAAATAAGCAAACAAGAAATAGGCTAACAAACACATTTTACCTGAATATGGACCACATAGACTTCGGGACTGGCCGTAATCATCTTCAAGTTGTCATCCCATCCAAGACCACTTTTGTTTAGTAGAGTTTGGATTGTACTCCAAGTGTTTCTTATTGTTTTAAGATAGTTCTCCACATGCTTAGATGAACAATCTATTCGTAGTTGTTCGTTAATGGCATTCGAAACACGATTGAATGAGCTGGCCTTAAGTTGACTAGTCGATTTATTCCCTTGCTTTACTTCATCAGCTAGAATCTCCAACATCAAATATCCCATTGATTTTGACCACCTGAACTGCTTCTCTCTTTTTCTCCCCATGATTTACTATTATAAGTCAAGAAACTATGTTGAATAAGTCATACTCAACAGAACACAAATACAAATTAACATAAATTTATGAACTCTTCTATACTAAATAAAAAGAGAAAAAAAAAAGAATACTCAAAGTTAACATAAAGACAATAATGAATATTAGAAGTATTTCTTTTATCAAGGATCTGCCCAAAAACTACAACATGAAAAAGAAATAAGGAAATATCATAAGCTAAAACAAGCAGCATTATCTATTTAGCTATCAAGGTTTGTTAATACACTAAACCCCTCATTCCTTCGCCTATTATAATTTATAAACATGGCATGAGTAATTGCATCTCTTTTTTATGATCATTTTCTAGCCTCTTTACGCCTTTCTCTTTGTTTTTGATAACGTTGACTTCCTTGAGATTTTTAAGTAATTTGAACGTTTTGAGGTTGAATTAACGCCTCAACATCTACTTATTGTATTATCATGTCATTTGATTCCAAATCAACTATGTGATTACGTAAAATACACGACACTAATACCACATCCACTTGTGCCTTAAAGTCCCAAAAGAGTTCATTGCCAATAACATGAAATCGTCTCTTGAGAATGGAAAAGGCACGTTCAACTGAGAATCTCATTGATGCATGATGAAGATTGAATAATTCTTTTTCATTTTGGGGAAGACAATTACTATACTCTTGCAAGTGATAACGTATTCCATGATAAGGAGGAATAAACCCCTTATGAAGTCCATATCTTGCATCTACAAGATAGTATTTATCTACAAAATCAAACTAAAGTTGATTAATACACATTCTTCACCTACTTTTCCTATAAACTCCTTTGTATTAAATAAGATACCTTGTGGGATTTGGAGACCATGTGGTCTCTCCAACACATCATTTAATATGCGAGAATCATGTGCAGATCCTTCCCAACCAGCAAGCACAGACGTGAACTTCAAATTAACATTGATGACGGCTAATACATTTTGTGTTGTTGTGCCTTTTCGGCCATGAAATCTATTTTGTTATTCAATAGAAACAGATGCAAGCACATGTGTTCCATCAATTACTCCTATACAATCCTATATACAACTTAAGTTAATAATATGTAGGAGTAGTATTTTTCATAAAATGACTTAAAATATGGAATTTTAGTATGTCACTTATGGTAAACCAGGTATAATATCGATAATTGTTCATTATTTCTGATTGAATGGTTTCATCCGGTGATTTTATAAGGATTGAATAGAGCTTCAAAACTGCTTTAAGTATAGTGTAGAAGCATCGATGAATAAACTCGGTTGACCTATAAAAGTGTGATCCAATCTTTCGAAATCGTTCATTAAAATAAATAATCTCTAAAATATCAATACTTGTTCTTGAACAGACATATTTTTGATTGAACACAACAAACTATTTCTTCTAAGAGCATTGCATAGTTCATAAAACACATGCTTACTCATTCTTATCTAACCTGCACAAGGAACATCACTTCCATTCAAAATACTATTCATGTAGAATTCTCTTTCTTGATCTTTATTAACATAAGGTTCTCTAGGAATGCTACTTTGATGTTCGTAGGCAACAAGTATTGCAACTCTGATAGCTAAAATAAATGTGGTTGGAATTTCGATTATTGTATCATCTTCATCTTGGTTAGTCAAATTCATCTGTTGTAGTGGCCAATGTAATTTCATTTACTATATAATAGAGGAAAAATATACAAATGTGAAAGTCCTAAGATACTCATGTAGCTTGAATCTACTGCTAATCGCTCAATTATCTCACAATAACTTACCAATTTGCATTGAAATTTAAACCCAAATTTTAATTTTCAAACAAAATTGAACTCAAATAAAAGTTGATAGCTAGTAAAATCTTTAAATGTAATTATTTGCCCAATAATCAGCTACATAATTGTGAATATGGGTTAAACAGAAGACAAATATTGAATCTTCGTCATCATGCTAAAAAAAAGGAAAAAGAAGATAATCATCAAGGTGATTGACAGTAACGCAACTAATAAAAGAAGTAAGAGCAATTTAGAACAAGTAAAAGCAGTCAGTAAAGCAAGTAAAGGATTGTTTAGAGAAGACAAAAATGTCAAGAAACTTAGTAAAAGAAGGGGTAAAGAAGGTGGGGCAAAAATTCAAACAAAATTGAACTCAAATCAGAATCCAAACAAGTGAAATAAGAAAAAATTAAAGAAATTTTTAACCAATCACCATAGAAGAAATCACTTATACAACATACCTTTTGAAATTGTTGCAAAAATTGTAGTGGGGAGAATGAGAGATGGAAACCCTAAAATTAGAGAGATATGTGAAATGCTTCTGGGTAATGCTACTTTATTGGGAGCAGGGGAGATGGATGGGGTGGGGGTGGGAGGATAAGTGAGTTCTCAAAATTTTCTAGAAAATGACTTTTCTTGACCCATTAAGTAAGTCATTTTCTTTGAAACGGAGGAAAGGAGTTATTTTGAAAAATATTTTCTCAATATTCTATTACAACCAAACAAAAAAAAATAAAAAAATATTTTCCATCATACTAAACACACCCTTAATAATTATGCCATATCATACCACGAAAAACACCATTCAAAGAGAGGGTTAAAAAAACGAGTGATTAGGACAACTAAAAATGAACATACAAGTTCCCGAAAATTTACGTACAACTCGCACATAGAGATGAGATGCGTAATCCTCTCTTCCCTTAACTTAGCAAGTAGCCCCCAGTTTTTTGAAAAATTTTATCATGGTTGAGGTCCAACCAACACAAGTTGTGTGAGGGCACCTTATATGTGTGAGAATTGTTTTTGTGGGGCCCACTATCTCTTTTCCACTTTCATTTCCTTCAATTCTTCTTTTTTCTAGGCTTCATTTTTTTAAGGGTATTTGACCATGAGAAATTTTTATTTTTCTACAAAAATTATTTCACTTTAGTAAAAATAGCAATGTTTGGCCATAAAATTATATTTGAAAAGTGAAAGTAAGTTTTTTTCATATCATTCTCTCACATAAATTGAAAATAAATTCAATATACAAAGTGAAATAACCTTTTTGGGGGGACAAATAATATTTTGCTTTTCCCTTTTTGGGGTTAATTTGTATTTACTATTTTCTTTAATTTTCTTTTTTTTCCCCATTTTTTAAAATTATTTTTTCTCATGTTACGATATTAAATAAATCGAAGTTTTCTTTTTGCTTTTTTTTTTTCTAATTTTCTCTTATTTCTTATTTCCACATACTTGTAAACGAATTAAGTTCTTTGATCACTCACCATGATAGCAATTTCTATTTTTTATTATGTCTTTTTTTCAGTAGGTGCAGGAAAATTTGGATACTAAAAATTTAAAATTGAGTTTCATAAGTAATAAATCTATTCTTCATGAATTTATATAATATTATTTGTTATGGTTCAATATTATTAAATGAGTCTCTAATATTTAGAAATAAAAAATCATCCTATATGTTTTTATCATTAAGGACATCTCTTGTATAGCAAAATCATTTAAAGCAGGTAGGGCCAAGAATTAGATCAAATTTAGATAGATTGGATATTACATAAACTGAAATATTAATTTTTTCTTACAACTTTAGAATTGTCACGTCATTAATAAACACTAAAAAATAAATTAAAATATCGTTTAATTGATCTTAAATTAAAATATGTTGAATATTTTTAAAAGATTCTTTAATTTTCGTGAAAATATGTTATGTGAAAAGTTAAAATTAAAATATTTTTAAAAATAAAAGAGATATTATTTTAAAAATAAACTTAAAATATAGTAATAAAAATAAATTAAAATATACTTTAAATTTGATTTAATTACAAAGATCTACAAATAAAAATTAGGAGGAAATTTTTTTTTCAAAGTACTTAGCGTCAGGAGCACGAAGAGAATTAAAACCAAAATGTAAAAAAAGAAAAACAAAGAAAACAGTAAATAACCCAAACGAAAAGAGTAAAAAAAAAAAAATTATCAAAAAAAATAAATAAAAAATTAATCACATTGAAAGGATAAAAGAATATGAAGAAGAGGAAAGGCTAAAGAAAATTGTCCACGCCGGATCCAAAAGATCCACTTGTAAAAAAAAATAGATGACTCACACAATTATTATGTGGCATGTGTGGCCACAATAAAATTTTCCCCAGTTTTTCTAAAAGCTCTCTTTCCTCACGTCACAGTTCACTCTCTAACTTTTCCTACCATTTCTCTTTCCCATTCCCATTTTCCACCGCAAATCTGACTCTCATCGCACCAGATCGGAGCCGAAGAAACTCTTGCAATGGAGGAGGCACTGGAATTGGCGCATGCTAAGGATACAAAGGAGAGAATGGCGGGGGTCGAGAGACTCCACCAACTTCTCGAAGCTTCTAGAAAGAGCCTCTCTTCTTCTGAAGTTACTTCTCTTGTAGATGTTTGCTTAGATCTTCTTAAAGACAACAACTTCAGAGTCTGTCAAGGTGCTTTACAATCACTTGATTCCGCGGCCGTTCTTTCCGGTGAACACTTTAAGCTTCACTTCAATGCTCTTGTACCTGCTGTTGTTGAAAGATTGGGCGATGCCAAACAGCCCGTGAGAAATGCTGCTAGGCGATTGTTACTTACTTTGATGCAGGTATACTCATACATGAGTGCGCCTACTCTTCATTTTACTCTTTAACTCAACCCTAATTGGATTATGTTTCTTTCTTTTTTTCTCTCTCTTCATGTACATTAGTTGAGGTGAGTTTTATGCTAAATTTTATTTGGTTGTCTACTTCATACGGACCTAAAAAGAATTTCTTCAACTCTTAGAACAAATTGGATTGGTTAGAGATTTGTATAGTAGTGCAGGGATAAGTGTGAGATTTCTGAAGAACCCCTTATTTTTGTTTTAAGATGAAGCACTATGAGTATAGAGGATTCATATAGCCAACCCTGGATTGTGGTATACTTGTTGTATTGGTACAAACGCCAAATAATGGTTGATTTTTTTCTTTTGTCTTTTTCATTTTCATTTTGTCGGGGTCGAGGGTGTTTGGAGGTGGTTGAGCCATTGGAGTCATTGATTGGAAAGGTGAAGGTTAAAGAAATTTATGACCCAGTTGTTTGCTAGTGACAAATAATATTTTATGAAGGCCAGTTGATTAGGCTATGTCTAGTATTTTTAGAAGGATTCCAAAATATGCGAGATGCGGCCCAATTAAATTTGTTGTGTAAATCTAGGTTTTAACAAGAGGATTTAAACTGAGAACCCTTCTAACTAAGATTTTGAAGTTGAAACTTAAAAATTTGAGTTTTTGAAGTTTTGAATTGTGAAACTGTAAGTTGTGTTATTGGACATACATTTTTCTTGGTAAAATTGAAAGTTGTTGAGTGGAAGTGAAATTCATAGACCCCTTTTTGGGAACTTGAAAAAGTTTGAAAATTCATTGCCAAACAAATATTTGGAGATAATTTTTCAAAATCTGATCCAAAATCTATAGCCAACCACTAGCTTATTTTACAAACTTCAGGTATACTTTTATTTGAAGTTATATTTCTAGCTTTCTGATATATAATCTATTAAATATTTTAATTCTTTCTTTTTAATTGATGACACATCCAATCCATTTAATATGTGATCAAGTTCCCATTCGGTTACGAAAAATTCATTATTTGGAATGCGGAACATTACTAATGATCAAGTTCTTTGACATGTTAATTTTGACCAAATATGTGATCATCTAAAAAAGAACAGCAATACAAAACAATGTTGTTATGATGTTTGTTGCTTATATGCATAACTAATTTAGCGATGATGTTTGTTGCTTATATGCATAACTAATTTAGCGTGTTATTTAACTGTAGAAGGGTAGGGGGTGGACCCTGTCAAACCATTCACCACTAGCCCCCGAGGATTTCTCGGTTATACAAAACATGTAAAACTATTTAGCATGTGAAGAGTTTTTATCAGGTAAAAGTATTTTCATGAAAACTGACCATATACAAGGGGTATTAAAAGATAAAGAATTTACAAAAATTGATTCTCTACAAATCTTCTATTGGGAGCTCCATGGGTGCACCAAAAGAAAATAAGGGATCAGAGAGACAGAGACTCTTCCTCAACTAGGAAAAACTCGACTTTACCCCTTTCTCTCTGTTCACACCGCTCACATTGATGTGAGTAGAAACACATTGCATGCGCTACTTCTTCACTTCTCCTACTCTTCCAACTAAACATCAACTCTTTCACAATACTTGGCATTGTCCATTAAGTGCCCACCCACCTAACATATCGCACCAAGCGTATGAAGATAATATAATTGGGATATTCTTTAATCATTTTCTTTCTCTTTTCACAAGGCAGAACACATTGTTGAACAGTCACAAAGATGTAGATAAGATAACACACTTATCAATTTTTTATAAGAGGACCCTTGTCAAATTCATTACTTATATTGCAAGGGGATTTTTTCAAGGTTGATTTATTAACTTTCAGCTATTGTTAGTTTGCACAGCCACAACCATATAGGAAACAACCTCTCTTTCCCACAAAGGTGGGGACTACGAGTAAGGTCGGGATAATCCTACATCCTCCCAGACCCACCTATGGGGTTGCACTGGGTTTGTTATTGTAGCACAGCTGCAATCAGCATAAGATGATCTTGACTTGTGTTCGAGGGGAAGAACTAGAAACCTATTTGGTTGATTATAATATGTATATTCACAGGTTTCTTCACCAACTATCATCGTTGAGAGGGCAGGGTCTTATGCTTGGATGCACAGAAGTTTCAGAGTTCGAGAAGAATTTGCTTGTACTGTTACATCAGCAATTGGTCTTTTTGCATCAACTGAGCTGCCCCTTCAGCGAGCTATTCTTCCTCCTGTATGTGATTCAGCATGAATGCCTATGAAGCTGTTTTGTATGTTGTCATACAAAATTAACCTCTTGCTATCCAATTTATGAGCATCCTTCTCTTTTGCTGCTATTGTCAGATTTTGCAAATGTTGAGTGATCCTAATCCTGGTGTTAGAGATGCAGCCATATCGTGTATTGAGGTTAGTGAAACTGTTCTCGTATCTCAATTTCATGTAGTTGCTGTACTGGGTAGAGTGGATATTTTTCTCTTTTATCTATTAAGGAAGTACAGACTTTTTGTTCCATTTGAATTGTTAAGAGTTGTATTTGATTATTGTCTGTATTAGCGATTTTGCTGATGACTTGACACTGTTAATTGTAGCTATATGGTAAATTGGTAACATTTGGAAAAGACAAAAGACAGTATGTATAAGACCAACTGTAGCTTCATTAATTTGACCGTTTTAAAAATTCAGACATTTTATCGCGAAAGGGAGATCCAGGTATTGGTTTGCCCATTGTTAATAAGATTTTATTACTTGGTAACTTTTTCTTTTTTATATAAAGACTTGATGTTGCTTACCTGAATATTCCTTGACATGCAAAAGAGACCGGTATACATCATATAATTTTACAATAGCTTGAATATAGAGAAAAAGGAGCTTTGATTAGGCATTATGTTGGAGTCTGGATGGGAAGAGAATGCTAGTTAGCAATTTTTTTTTAATGCCATGGTGTTTGTGAGGGCTTGCACGGACCTTTGTTCAACTGGGGTACCTGCTATCCTCACCAACGTAGGTACGGGTAACCTTGTCTGTTAAGGCTTGGACAGAAGAGAAGAAACTTCCTAGTTGTTTTTGCTTCTTCTAGGATTTGAGAGATTTAATCCATAAAATCACCCCAGCTATTTAATAAGGTCAGTGTTTGGACAGCAAAAGACAACAAGGGTCTGCCTTGCCACGAGGCGACGCGCTCGCCTTTTTGAAGTGAGGCGCCAAGTAATACCAAAAATTAAAATATTTAGTTGCATATATAAATAACCAAAATCTCAATAGCACTAACATATTAACAAATATTTCAACTCAAAAACTATAAAGTAGATAGCAGATACACCATTGAAATTGCTGTTAATGGGAAGATAATTTCTGTATTTATTAGTGTAATTATAATCTAACTGAATTGAATTGAACTGGGCAGAAATAAAAATAGGACTGGAAAATTGTTAAAAAATGGGCAGATTGCAGAAATACAAAACAGAACAAAAAACAGAGATTAAGTCGTTAAGAGAAGAACTGAAGAAGAAGAAAGAAGAAATTAGAAGAAAAAGAAAGAAGAAACTAGAAGAAGAAGAAAGAAGAAAGAAGAAATTAGAAGAAGAAGAACTGAAGAAGAAGAAGAAAGAATAAGTCGCTTGAAGTTTGTGCAAAATGCTAATAAAACCCTATTATTGACTTTTTACTTTTAAAACCCTAAACTGATGGCTGTTTTTTCTTTTAAAGAACAAAAGGCGACGCCGTTGTCACCTTTCTCGCTGCGTCACCTCTCGCCATTTAGCGCCTTTTGGATATCGCCTCGCCTCGCAGTAATAGGTGGCAAGGCCTTGCCTCTCGCTAGCGCCTTTCACAACACTGATTAAGGTATATAAGATTGAGTGTCAATAAAAATCATGTGGTTTGTGAGGTTTTCTACTTTTTGATACACGTCTCGTATAGGGGTAAATTATTTGCCCATTGTTAGTAAAATTTTATTACTTAATTTTTTTTAAAAAAAATATTAAGGCTTGGTGTTGCTTACTTGAATATGCCTTGAATAGACATGCAAAAAAGGCTAACATAATTCATATAATCTTACAATAGCTTGAATATAGAGATAAAAGAGCTTTGGTTAGGCATTATCTTGTAGTTTGGATGGGAACATAATGCTAGTTTCCTTTATTTTTTGAAATAGTTGTGTTTGTGTCAGCTTGCCTGAACTTCGACTATTTCAAGTGTTCTTGCTACTTCCCACCAGCGTAGATACTAGGTACTCGGTTTTCTCGGTTTATCAAGGATTGGATAGTTGGGAAGAAATCACTTAATAGTTTTTGCCTCCACGGAGATTTGAGAGATTTTAATCCATAAGAACATCCAAGTTGTTTATTAAGGTATTGAAGATTGGGTGTCGTTCGTAGATATTTTTGTGAGGCTTTTTACTTTTTGGTATACTTCTTGTATATGGGTATTTTTTTGCCGGTTGTTAATAAATATTTTATCATTGTGATAGAATTTTATATTAAGCCTTGATGTTGCTCACTTGAATATGCCTTGAGTTAACCTGCAAAAAAGGCAACTCCCATCATACATGGGATAAGAGATAAGAGCTTTGATAAGGCATTATGTTGGAGTTTGGATGGGATAAATGCTAGTTTACTTTTTTCTTTGGTAACTGCGGTGTTCATGCCAGCTTGCACTGACCTTGACTATTCCACGACTTATCTGCCACTTCCAACCTCCCATCACATTTGGTAACCATGTCTACCAAGACTTGGATAGATAAGGAAAATACCACCTAGTCATTTCTGCTACCACCGAGATTTGAATGTGAGACCTCATAATTCTCAATCCATTTTAATGACTACTAGGTCGAACTTACACATTTTTTTTTCCTGAAAATCAAATGTTGATTTCAGTTTCAGAGTTACATAGAGGAGGCTTAGTCCAGCTTAGCTCTTTTTACGATATAGAAATACAATTATTTTGTGAAGTTCAGTAAAAAGGATAAAATAGGCATTTAAATAATCTCACATACAATTACATCATATGGTTGAAATTTAATTGAAGAGCTATGATAACGCTTTTGGGGAAAGCTTCCATATTTGTGAAAAGAAATTTATTGCGCCTTTTACTTCCTTCGCCAGATGAGAAGGTGGTTATCGAACAATCCTATATCAACATTTATAGTGGCACGTATATATGCAACACGGCGGGGGGGGGGGGGCACCTAGTGATCCTCTACTTTCAATTGTAAGGTTCGGGATTTGCGTTACTAAGGCAGTAAAATTGGGAAAATGCCACAATTGACCTTTGGATAGCAGAGGGTGGGATTGGGGCACTACCAAGAAGCGTGTCTTGGGGAACTCAGACACAGGTGAAGGAATGAAAGAACACAAAAATAAACCTGTGCTTTGCTCATGTTCTTTACTGCGATTTTTACACTTTGCTCACATATCAAAAGATTATAAAAGGGTAGCCTACACCTTACTCCATTCATTATACCGAGACTTCTAAATACCCATTTCCTCAACTGGTATAGCCTATGTGCTACCCCAGACTTTTAAAGTCTTTATTTTTTCTGTTTAGCATATGTTGGAACGTAGGGATCCACTTAGTGTTAGGGGACCAGGTCCCTTGACAATCAAATGCAATAACACAGTTATAAGAGAAGAACAATGCCGAAGGTAAAATACACACTATGTTTACGTGTAAACCTCCTTGCTCAATGGAGGAAAAAACACGACCTTTCTCATCGGATTTCCCAACTTCTTCACTAAGCTTCAAGCAACAAAGTGATTACAAACTCGAATAATCACAAGGATTGAACTCTTAATCCTAACCTCTTGTAACAACTCTATGACAAGCTATATTGCTCGGGCTCTTCAAAAATGTCAACGGGTGCGTGTCGGATTCTCCAAAAATAGTGTATTTTTGAGAACCCGACATGGGTGCAGCATCAACTTAGATTACAAGACTGATGTAGTGACTCTACCACACCCTTTTGTCGACTAACTTTAGTCAACAATCGTAAGTAACTCTACCCAGGAAAGACATCGATAAAGATTGAAAAAAACTTGACTAAATACAAAGTGACTCGACCAATTAACTCTAATTGATGTGGCTTAAGCTAAGACTTAGACAAGCAATCAATCTACTATCCTTTATAACTCAGGCTTAGATTTACAATGTAAGAATAAAAGACACAAGACTCAAAAATGCAACATGACTACACAACACTCGATCAGGTCCCTTGTTGAAATATGAGCAATGGTCTTGTAGAATGGTTTTTACTTAGGAGATAATCTTGATTGCAAAAACTAGGTTTTGCTCTTTGTGAGTGTTCCTTTTCTAAGAGAGAGCATAACTTAGGATGCATGCCATTGGTCGAGGTTGGCTTCCTCTAATGCAGTGCTACCAACTTTCTGCACAAAGTGTAGTTTCCAACCGTACTCAGTTGGCATCTTCTGAAGTCAACTTCCTACGGAACTAGGTCCAATAGATATTGAATTTATTAGCCGATTAGGTCCTTTGTGGTATAGTTTGTAAATCATCAAAACGTCACTAGTACAACATTTTCCCCTTTTTGATGATGACAAACTATTCCCCCCCTGTCATCAGGACCAGGTTCATGTAGAAACAAAAAGCTCTTCTCCCTGTGACCATTATTGATTCGCTTAATTACAAGAACCAGGTTCCTATGAGAAACAACCAAACACAACTTACTAATACTAATAAACTAACTAAGATCTCTATAATCAATAACAATCTTCCCCCTTTTGACATTATAAAAAAGTACAACAGTAAAACAAGAAAAGTGAGAGGTAAGGGAAGTTAATTCATGCCATTGAGGCAACACACGAATGAACTGGCTAAAAAAAAGAAAGCACACAGTAGACAAGGATAGAGGGAACTTTATTAGAATAGGAAAATTAGCATCATACATAGTACACAAATTAAAAATACAAAAGAAAGCCATACATAACTAGCTACAGGAGACAAAGATGTCTTGAGCAAAAAGGGACACTAACGAGATAACAATAGGGCTTAGGAGGGAAGAGGCTTAGGGGCAAAGGAGCTAACAATCAGGTCCATGTGCCCACTCTCAGCAGCGTGGCATTGGGTAGCTGCTTAGTGAGGTCCTTTACTTCATTATTGAGACCCCAGTGAGGAGGTTATAACCCGTGCCTTCAAAACATCAGTGGCACCAACTCCCTTTGTGGAAAGTTGTTGCACTTTTGCCTTGAGATGAGAAATTTCGGCATCCCTGGTGGCTAAGGTCACCCTCATTTCCTCCAGATCCGTAGTCAGCCGCTCTTGGCTCTCAATTAGGTCAGAAATTTGGGACCTGGTCCCCACCTTGCCTTCCATACACTCATTTTCAATGAATGGTCATTGTGATATCTTCTTAATAGTTCCAGCCTTTGTTTTTTCACACACAATCTTGAAATGATCAAACACCTTGTTCAGTAGGTACCCGCGGGGCATCCCATGCTTTCCATCCTTTATATGCATAATCTTATGCATGTGCTCAATCATGATGGCAGGAAGACTGATCATTTCAAATTTGCTGATTTCATATGGTGCAGGTCCATTGCAGATGCGATTGTACGCTTTTCTGAGTGTGGCTGCAAAACCTTGTTCATCGACTCAAATAACAGTTGAAATTTCCCTTTTAGGAATTTCTTCGTCACTCCCGTCTTAGATTTTCCCCCAACTCACGAAGCTTCCTGCACAAACTCAAGTGAGGGGTGTTGATTTTTCACAGACCTGATCCTATCTATTGGAACATCAAGAATCTCCCCATAAATTGCTTCATCCAGGAAAATACCCTTTGCATCATGGTAGTCAAGCTCAGTCCATCAGAGAACTTGATGGTATAGTAGAAGTCTTTTGACTACTTGTTCATGAACAACAAGAACTGGCATCTCAAACAAGTGAAGCCAAGTCTTAATGTCGGACAAACTCCACGAACTCATACAAACTAGGTTGATTGAAGATCTTAGGATCAAACACCTACTTGTCAACACTTTTTGTGAATTGAGGATTCAAATTCTTTCCTCCCTAATGAGGACCTGGTCAACCTTTTGCACTCTCTGTTTCTTAGGCGAGGTACTTGGTCCCTCTGCTGATGGCCACTGCTTCAAATGTGGTGGAGTCAATTTCAGGACCAGGTCCCGTGGAAACATCATCCCTCTTTATTTTGACTGAAATATGTTACTTTCTCTGCAACCTTTGGCTTTGGCACGGTAGATTTAGCAGGCCTTGAGACTATTGCTTCCTTCCTTTTCTTGCTCGTAGCAATGGCCACATCGAAATCAATCTCACCATGTTTTTCCTCATCCTCCACTACTATAACATCTTTAGTGGGTAGATACTTATTTTCCTTCTTAGACATTTTCCTCAAGTTTAGCTTACGAGTAGTGGCTCGCTTGTTTGCCTTCAGTGCATCATTCATGAGTTTCTTATCTGCCCCTCTTGTGCCATAAGCCTTCACTGGCTCATCAAAGATCTAGTCTTTCCCCTCATACCTACGTTGTCCTACTCTAGTCCAACTTAAGTCGTTTAGTTCATCCCCCTCTTCTTCATCTACTTCATCTACTACTGGAGGTAGGAGTACCGTTTTAGCTGCGTGAGTTGAAACCAGAGTTCCATTATACATTGGACATGGTGACTCTGGGGTGAGTTTGAAGTGGTGGACTGAAACCCTCTTGGGTCACACGACAATCGGGTTAGACTATCTATTACCTAATCAACTCTTGCCTCTACACTGCTTGGAGGGTTTCCTCTTTCCTCAGGCAAGTCCCTGTTGAATATGTGTTCGTCAATCGAAAAAGGTTCTAAGACATTGAGGGTCTCGGGTCTCGTGGGGACTTCAGTGGTTACTCCAATAGCATGAGATTTATGTCTCGGGTCTCGTGGGGACTTTAGTGGTTACTCCAATAGCATGAGATTTGACCTGAATCACAGGGACAGACTCAATAGGCGATTAGAAGACGATCATGGTGGTCAGAGGTGGTTCCTCGATGGTAGATAGATGGCATGGAAGAAAGAGAGGGTATGTCGGCACTGATAAGAGATGCGAAGAAGGTACCTATCCCTGTTTGGGAAGATAGGTTTGCTCAAAAAAGGGGCTTTCGAAGTTCGGAATAAGATTTGTCGGTGGGGAGTCAGAGTGAGGAATCTTGTCTTCAAGAAGTGTCTTGGTAAGGAAGACGATTGGGGCCATTTTTTTGTGTGAGGGAGTTGAAGAAGATAAAGTGCAAGAGAGTCACGTGAAGATTGAAAAATCATTAAGAATTTTTGTGTGAGAGATGAAGGTTATGATTTTCAGCGAGTATATTTAAAGAGATAAAAAGGGGTGTCATTTGGGTGTAAATTGAAACGACGTGGTCCCTGTTGGACACGTCGGTTCACTTCTTCAAGTGATGTGACAACGATTTGGAGAGGCGGGAAAGGACACGTGGCACCTCATGGCTTTTCTTTAGCATTTTAAAAAAAAGTAATATATAGGATACTAGCTTTGCTTTAGGGATCAGGTCCCTACATGTCTGATGAAGTGTTCTTCTCATGTCTGTCCCACTGCTCTCTCACTCCAGCTAGTCCACCATAGGTGTATACCTGCAGACTAAATTGCTCGGACTCGAGTGTGGGTGTCGGACACGGGTGAAGATCCGAGTGTCGGATCCTTCATGATGGAATTTTTAAGATTCGGGGATATGGATCTGGCTACAGATACGGGTGCAGGGACTCTGCAAAAAAAAATTAAAAGTTTTTACATATAGTTACAAAAATATCAAATATGCATAATTATATATATGAGAGATATTGTGAAAAACTTACATGTAACTTGTGCATTGTAGAGTTAGATCATGAAGGAACGAGGCCGAAAGCAAATACAACTCTTTAAAAGGGCATGATTCATTCTTTTTCCTACAACTCACACAACAAAGTATTAAAATACGATAGTATAACACATTGAAATATACCAAATAAAAAACTAAAACAAAGCTAAGATTAAGAGAGATATGGAACATACCTTTTAATCTTTTGGAAGTAAGTCGAGATGACTAGACGAGTTACTAAGTTAGAATACTTGGTTCCCCATGAGATCAAGCACGATCCCAAGAAGTGTGCCATTCCAAAGGTGCTGCATAATCTGCATCAGCATAACCAATTAGATCAAAAAAGTTGCTTGAATGGTAGTATAGGACTAGGTCCCCTGTACCCTTCAAATATCTCAAATTTCGTTTAGCAGCCTTCAGGTGTGATTCCTTTGGAAAGGTTTGAAATCTTGCACACGTGCCTACACTGAAAACATTATAAGGTCTACTAGTTGTCAAGTACAAGGGAGCTCCCATAATTCCTCAGTACATGGTTTCATTTACCCTGGTACCAGGTTCATCAGTATCCAATTTTGAGCTGGTTCCTATGGGAGTATTAATGGGCTTGGCATCACTCATGTGGAATCTGTTCAAGAGCTCCTTGATATATTTTTCTTGATAAATCATAGTTCCAGTAGGAGTCTGCCTCATTTGCATCCTAAGAAAAAGGTTAGCTCTCGCATCATGCTCATCTTAATCTCACTTCCCCTGAGTTTGGCAAACTCTTCACACTGGGTGTCTGAAGTTTCTCCAAAGATGATATCATCAACATATACTTGAGCAACCAACAAATTTCCCCTCTCGATTTTAAGCAGAGAGTATTGTCAATCTTCCCTCTCTTGCAACCATCTGCAAGGAGAAATTTAGGAAGTCTTTTATATCAAGCCCTTGGAGCTTGCTTCAATCTATCATTGCTTTATCTAGCTGTAGCACATGATTAGGTTTATCAATATCTTCAAAACTTGGGGGGTGTTTGACATTCACTTCTTCTTTGAGATATCCATTCCGAAAAGCACTCTTTACATCCATTTGAAATAATTTAAATTTCATGTATGCAACGAATGCAATGAGAATTCAGATGGCCTCCATCCCGGCAACAAGGGCAAAAGTCTCATCATAGTCAATTCCTTCTTCTTGGTTGTAACCTTGTACCATGAGTCTTGCTTTATTTCTGATAACGGTCTTCTAGTCCCTATGATTATTCAGTCAATAGGTTTGGGGACAAGGTGTTGCACTTTACTCCTTTCAAATTGATTCAACTTCTCCTGCATTACATTAACCCAATCAGCATCTTTTAGTGCCCCCTTCACATTTTTTTGGCTCAATAGCAGATATGAAAGTTGAGAAAGCCGCTAGGTTCCTTGCTTTAGCCCTAGCATACATCCTAGAGTCTAGTGGTGAGGTAAGGATTTCAAGTGGATGAGATGATTTTTGTTTTCAGTTTGACCTATGATGGTGGACTAAGGGTGATTGGTACATGACTCCTTATTCAGCTGATCATATGACTCTTGAGATTGTGAATCTGTATAATTATTATCAGTTTGCTGAGGACCTAGTCCCTCATCAGCTTTGGTGTCATCGATTGCCGACCTTTGACTGCCTTGCTTTCCATCATCTTCTTCATTCATTTGATCACTACCTCCTTCATCATCAAGGAGCCCTCTCTAAATCTGGAGAAGTTCTAATTCTGTATCATTTTTGTTTCCCAAATTTTCAATGCTACTTTGATTCATCAAAGATGACATGAACACTCCCTTTCACACAAAGAATACCTTTGTTGTAGATTTTGTAGGCTTTGTTGGTAGATGAGTACCCAACAAACACTCCTTCATCACTTTTGGGATCATATTTTTCAAGATCTTTACCATTGTTTAGGACAAAACATTTGCATCCAAAAACTTATTGCTCAACAATTCATAGGGTGTTTTGTTGAGGATTGTCCTGATCAAGCATCTATTTATAACATGGCAAGCTGTGTTTACTGCCTCAGCCCAGTTCTTCTTTGGAAGAGCAGAATCAATCAAACATGGTCCTTGCAATGTCTATTAGGGTTCTGTTCTTTCTCTCAACTACCTCATTCTGCAGTGGAGTTGAAGTTATGGCTGATTCCAATAATGCACAAAACTGATCCATTTGGATTTCAAACTCTGTTTCGTGGTCTGGCTTGATCCCTGCAATTTACCCACCATACTTGACTTGTATTTTTTTTTAGCAAAGATCATGAATGTTTCACATGTTTCCTCTTTGGATCTTAGAAACATGGTTTATGCAAACTTTGTGAAATCATCCACAATCACTAGAATATATTTCTTTCCTTCTCTGGGTTGGACCTTGACAGGTCCACATAGATCCATGTGAAGTAGCTCTAGAGGTTGGTTAGTGATGACATGCTTCTTCTGTTTGAATGAGGACCTGGTCTGCTTTCCTTTGGCACGAACATCACAAATCTTATCTTCTGCAAACTTGATCTTTGGAATTCTATTGACCAGGTCCCTGGCAACCAACTTGTTCAAAAGTGATGAGCTCATGTGTCCTAGTTTGTGATGCCACAGATCTGTGTTATTACTCTGAGCATGAAGACATGGGTTGATCACTTGATACTGAGCACAAGTCAGCAACATATATGTTCTTGCATCTCTTGGCTTTCAAAATCACTTCACCAGAATTAAGATGTCACAATACAACCATATGATAGAAACTTCACCTCATTCCCTTTATCACAAATTTGTGATACACTGAGGGGATTGTATTTTAGCCCATCACAAAGTACACATTTTCAATGGCATGATTAAGTGATATTCCAATCTTGCCAGCCGTTTCAATGTTACCCTTTTTTTCATTTCCAAATGAGACACTTCCACCGTGAAGTGCCTTTAGTGAGAGGAATTCTTCAGTTCTTTTGGTCGTGCTTGGAGCATCCACTATTCATGAACCTGACTGTTTCCTTTTTTTCTCTCACCTGCATCAGGAATCACTTGTTAGACCTGGGAACCCAATTAAGTCTGAGTTCCCAATAAGGTGACGAAGGGCGTAATCAATGCTCTCTTAGTCCAACCAGGCAATATGGATTGGTTTGTTTCAAAAAAAGGGACTGGTCCCTAACTTCCTCGACCAGGTTCCCTAGTAGCAAAGTTTTTTCGTTGATCATATTTTAAGAAGTTTTCATCAACCCTCTTTTTGGCTTCACGATCCTTCTTGAGGTAACCATTCCTACCATAATGTGTATGCTGTAAGTTATCATACAGAAACACATACTGTTATGGGTATTGTAGGGAAGGTTGACACTCTTTCTTCCTAGACCTCTTCCGGTGTTAGACCTTTGGTTTGTTAAATTTGTCAAGATTTTGGATGAGGTGGTCCATTTGAGAGGTTTTTTGAGTTCTTCTTTGACATGGACCAGGTCCCTCTCTAGTTGAACATTTCTTTCTAGAGAGGCTATAAGTTCTTTAGATTTTTTTTAAGCTTTCATCAAGCTCTAGCTGAAGACTACTGATTACTAGAATTTTCTTAAGCTTTCATCAAGCTCTAGCTGAAGACTACTGATTACTGGCTTCATTCTTTCCTTTAGAATCACATAGTGAAGTTTTCTGCAACTTTTCTTTGGGAGAGCTATTTTCGGTAGACACTTGACTCAACTCTTTTTCCAACTCAGAAATTTTGACAACTAGAGCAATTTTTTCACTCCCCGACACATTAAGGCTTTGTTTGTTTGCACTTAATGGAGGTCTGAATCTGAATGATTCAGACTTCAGACCATTAAGTGCATTTGTTTTTTATTAAGTGTTCATTAGAGAAAGGACTTTTCTCTCCTCAATAACGTAAACTTCGACTGTAAAGGCCTGTTAACGTAAACTTCGAATGAATGGACGACGCCAGCGCCGGCGCGCCGACAACAGGTAAGGGTTACTTTCTCTCTTTCCCGTTTCTCTCTCTCCCCCGTTCTCTCTACCCCCTTCTCTTTCCCTTCCCCTTTTCCCTCTCATCATTGCTATCGTCGGCGGGATTAGGGTTTTCGTTGGCTCGACTCCGGCGACGGTATTAGTGTGCAGCATCGGACTACGCAGGTTGGTACGACGAGAGCTGGTGTCCAGATTCCGACAATACTTAGAGATGTTCCGACGACATTCAAGCGACATTATTCTGACGACTCTATTCCGGTAACTAATTTTGACATCAAATTGCCGGAACCCAGCAGTAGCACGCAAGAGGAGAGGACTTGGCACACACGAGTATCCTGATGACCTCTAAACTTTGATATTTAATTCCTTTTTTCAGTCTAGTTTTCTTGAGCCGGGGGTCTATCGAAAACAACCTCTCTACTTCTTCTGAGGTAGTGGGTATGGACTGCCTATATCTTACCCTCCCCAGGCCTCACTTTGTGGGAATATACTGGGTTTGTTGTTGTTTCAGTCTAGTTTCGTCATATTATTCTGTTTCTTGTGATTTTGTTGTGACTGGTTGCTTTCTCATATTGGTGGATATTGTTGTGTTTTTCTAGCTGCTAGGCCGGAGAGTGTGTTTTGTGCGTGCCTTTTGTTTTCATACTGTTGCTTTGTTTGGAGTTTTGTTTCTGTTTTGTGAGTAGTGGCTTTGGGGGTTGATGGTGGAATAGGGTCATGTCCGAGAGGGTTGGGGTTGGGGTTGTTTTGGGAGTGGGTGATGAAGGGAGGGCAGGGGTGGGTGTGGGGTCTAGGTCGGGTGTTAGGGCTGGTTCGGTGAGGGGTAGTAGAGGTAGGCGAGAGGTGAGAGAAGCTAGGTTGAGGGTAGGGTCTTGGAACATAGGGACCCGTCAGGGTAAGTTCTTAGAGCTGGTGAAGATTCTTAAGAAGCGAAGGATTAATATTGCGTGTGTTTAGGAGACTAAGTGGGTAGGGTCTAAGGCTAGGATGTGGATGGGTACAAGTTGTGGTACTCAGGTAGTGAGAGGCGTAGGAATGGAGTGGGCATCTTAGTGGATGAGGCCCTTAGAGGGTAGGTGGTGGAGGTTAAGAGGGTCCGTGATAGGCTGATGATGATTAAGTTGGTCATTGGGGGGTTTACGCTGAATGTGTGTAGTGTTTATGTGCTGCAGGTAGGCTTGAAAGAGGAGGTGAAAGCGAGTTTTTGGGAGGCTTTGGATGAGGTGGTGAGAAGTGTGCCTAGCTCGAAGAAGATTGTCATAGCAGGGGACTTCAATAGGCATATTAGGATTTTACCGGGAGGCTATGACGATGTGCATTGAGGTTTTGGTTTCGGTGATAGGAATGGTGAGGGAGCTGCTCTGTTGGATTTTGTGAGGGCCTTTGGGCTGGTGGTAGTGAATTCGAGCTTTCTGAAGAAGGAGGATCACTTGATTACCTTCCAAAGCGCGATAGCCACCTGATTACCTTCCGAAGCGCGATAGTCAAGACTCAAATTGACTTTTTGCTGCTTAGGAAAGGGGATAGGGTTTTATGTAAGGACTGTAAAGTCATTTCGAGTGAGTATCTTTCGACCCAGCACAGACTTTTGGTGATGAACTTGGTTATCAAGAAGAGCAAAAAGAGAAGGGCTGAGGAGGGTCGACCCAGAATTAAATGGGATGGCTTGACGCTAGTTAGTGTGTTGGATATAGGGGAGAAGGTGGCGAGAATGGGGGTGTGGGAGTGTAGAGGGGACGTGGATGATATGTGGGATAGGGCTGCCAGCTGCATCAAGGATATTGATTGGGAAGTGTTGGGTGTTTCGAGGGGTCGGGCAGGACGACATAAGGGGGACTGGTGGTGGAATGAAGAAGTTATGAAGAAAGTGGAGATTAAGAAGGGGGCGTATATTAAGTTGATTGAGAGTAATGATGAAGAGGAGAAGAAGGTGAATAGGGAGGTTTACAAATTAGAAAGGAAGGAGGCTAAGTTAGAAGTTACGGCTGCTAAGACAGCAGTGTTTGAGAGCTTGCATGCGGGGTTAGAGGTGAAAGGCGAGGAAAAGAGGTTGTATAGGCTTGCTAAAGCTAGGGAGTGGAAGGGTCGTGACCTCGATCAAGCGAAGTGCATTAAGGGGGAGGATGGTCGAGTTTTGGTGGAGGATGTTCACATAAAGAGAAATGGCAGGAGTAGTTTCATAGACTCCTGAACGAGGAGAGGGACAAAGGCATTGAGTTAGGGGGTTGAAGCACTCGGAGGAGAGCTGTGATTTCAGTTACTGTAGACGTTTTAAGGTTGAGGAGGTTAGAGAGGCTATTCGTAGGATGCGGAGGGGTAGGGCGACGGGGCCTGACGAGATTTCGGTGAATTTTTGAAAGTATACTGGTGGGGCAGGTTTAAGGTGGTTGACTGATTTATTCAATGGCATTTTCAAGACTGTGAAAATGCCTGAGGCTTGGAGATGGAGTACGATGATTCAGTTATATAAAAACAAGGGTGATATTTAGAGTTGCAACAACTACAGAGGTATTAAGTTGTTGAGTCACACTATGAAGATTTGGGAGAGGGTGGTTGAGCGGAGATTGAAGAGGACTGTGTCTATCTCGGAGAATCAGTTTGGATTTATGCCCGGTCGCTCGACGACAGAGGCAATTCACCTGGTGAGGAGATTGGCGGAGCAGTATAGGGAAATGAAAAGGGACTTATACATGGTGTTCATCGACCTGGAGAAGGCGTATGACAAAGTCCCTAGGGAGGTTCTTTGGAGATGCTTGGAGGTGAGAGGGGTCCCGGTGGCGTACATCAGATCTATTAAGGACTTGTATGATGGAGGGAAGACTTGGGTGAGGATGGATCTGAGGAGACTCAGAGCATTTTTCGGTCGAGATAGGGTTGCATCAGGGATCGACTCTTAGTCCGTTCCTGTTTGTGTTGGTGATGGATGTGTTAACGCGGAGTATTCAAGGTGAGGTGCCTTGGTGTATGTTATTTGCAGATGATGTAGTGCTGATTGATGAGACGCAGGGTGTGAATGAAAAATTGGAGGTTTGGAGGTAAACCCTTGAATCTAAAGGGTTTAGGTTGAGTAGGTCCATGACAGAGTATATGGAATGCAAGTTTAATGACTTGAGGCAGGAGGAAGAGGTAGTGGTGAGGTTGGATTCCCAGGTTTTTTTTGTAAGAGGGATAGTTTTAAGTATCTTGGTCTATGATTCAGGGGAATGGAGAGATTAACGAGGATGTCTCTAAACGTATTGGGGCAGGTTGGATGAAGTGGAGGCGTTTCTTCGGAGTGTTGTGTGATAAGAAGATGCCCCTTAAGCTTGAAGGCAAATTCTATCGAGTGACAGTCCGTCCGGCCATGCTGTATGGAGCAGAGTGTTGGTTAGCCAAGAATTCCCACGTTAAAATTTTTTGAAGGTATCGGAAATAAGAATGTTGCGTTGGATGTGTGGTCTTACTAGAGGGGATAAAGTTAGGAATGAGATTATCCGGTAGAAGGTGGGAGTGGCTTCGGTGGAGGACAAGATGCGGGAAGGGAGGCTGAGATGGTTTGAACATGTGATGAAGAGTGGCACGGATGCCCCAGTTCGTAGGTGTGAGAGGCTAATTTTGGATGGTTTCAGGAGGGGTAGAGGTAAGCCGAAGAAATACTAGAGGGAGGTGATCAGGCATGACATAGAGCAGTTACAGCTTACTTAGGACATGACCCTAGATAGGAAGATGTGGAGTCACGGATAAGGGTGGAAGGCTAGGGTGTGTGGGTGAGTCGTAGCAAGTAGTTAGGAGAACTCTTGTGTAGACGGGTTAGTAATCCTAGGACTGTGTCCATAGGTAGGAGCAGCTAGTCAGGGAGTTTGGGTGTGGTTGGTGTCTTTGGTCTGTGAGTGTATGTTTACTACTATGTGGGTTTCTTATTTCTTATTTTCTATTTCTTATTTCTTATTGCTCTTATCTTATTTCTTATTTCTTTTATTTTTATTTTGTTATTTCTTATTTCTTATCTCTGTTATGCCATCCATCTTGTTTCATTGTTCCATTACGATCTTGTTTACTATTCTTTATCTTAAGCCGGAGGTTTATCGGAAACAACCTCTCTACTTCTTCGGTAGTAGCGGTATGGACTGCGTACATTTTACTCTCTCCAGACACCACTTTGTGGGAATATACTGGGTTTTTTGTTGTTTTTTATTAAGATTTTGGCTCTTAATAGGTCTAAATCATTCGAATCTGGAACTTAGTCTTAATCATTAGAGGTATTTTTGTGTTGGATAATATTTACGACCACTTTATTTGATCATCAGTCACCACCGCTAACCACCTTTGCCATCACTACCATTGTCAACCACCTACCTCGCCACCAACCACCACCACTACCACTAACCACCTCCACCATCACAACCACCATTCACAATCATAATTGCTACTAACCACTATTTTCAACCGCTATCATATCTGCCACCTCCATTATTTTAATTATATTCGCCGCTATCACCACCGTCAATGCCAACGCCAATGCCAACCCCACCAACACCACCACCATCATCAACGACTATCGGCCAATCCCAATTATTAAGAACTCATCCATCAACTAGTGCAAGTGCTAACTACTAATAACATATCATCAACATCCGTACATTTTTTGGCTACTACCACCACCACCATTGTCACCGGTGTCGCCATCTCTACCACCGCTTCAACCAGCATCATCACTACAGTATATCTCAACTGATAATCATCTCCACCATCACAGCTAACAACATCTCCAACTACCACCACCACATCGTCAACCATCATGCATTCATTTTTAAGCTATCACAATCAACACCTCCAACTATTAACATCAACCAACTTCACATCACTATCACCATCACTACCAATCGTCACCATCATAACAGTCACTCCAATACCAAACATATCTACCATCACAACTATCGCCACCAACATTACTAATCACTAACATTAATCATTACCACCACCATTACAAATCATCTCCATTATTACTAACAATAATAAATATTTTTTTCAATCAAATAATAATTTATTGTATTAAATCAAATATTTTTCTAGTATATAATAATTTTTTATTTAAATTATATTTTTATTATATATGCAAATAAATAAATTTTGCATATTCAGATATTGAAAAACAAATAGTCTTAACCATTCAGTTTTCAGATCTGAAGATAATATCTTAATCATTCAGATATGCATTCAGATTCAAACGTTTGAATTTTAATAAAAACAAATACAACCTAAGAGTCTCATTCCGGAGATCCTTTTCATTTGTAAGTTCACATAAGGAGTCTATCAAAACTTTAGCTAGGCTTTAAGCTTTCTCCAAGAATAATTATTAAAATTTTGCTTGATATCAAAAAGTGTTACCTCATCACCCTCATCATCAGATTTTGCCATGAATGCAAAGAGTAAGTCAAACACATCATCAACATCTTCTATCACCATTATTGAGACATTTTCAGGGTTCTGAGCTTCATTTGATTCTCATTTGAGTTGCTGGATGAGTCCCCCCATGTTGCAAGAGCTTGTTTAACCACATAGTCGGGTGCAGCTCTTCTCCTCATTTTATTGGGCCTCGGCCCTTCTACTTTCCTTTGTGAATTCCACATCTGCTATGCTCTTTGTGCTCCATTTTATGCGTTGGACACTCTTTGATGAAATGACTAGGCTTGCCTCATTTGTGACACAGGTCATTTCCAGTTGCTGATCTACTAGAGCTTCCTCTTCTTTGAAAACCAGCATTTTCCTTTATTACTTTGAGAAATCTTTTGGTTATATATGCCATATCTTCATCTTCCTCACTGAAATCTCCTATGGCAACTGTGGCAACTCTAAGAGCAAGAGTCCTCCTTTGGCTTCTGTTGCTTCTTCATTTCATGAGTTATCATGTTACCTAATCATCTCATCCATTGTGAGAGTTTTAAGGTTCCTAGCTTCAGCGATGGCATCCACTTTACATTCCCATGACTTTGGGAGAATGCTAAGCACCTTTCTAATTATTTCCATATATCCTTTACTAGTGAGGACGTTTGGGAAGCTCACTTTGTTGGTACTAACACTAATATGAGATTTCATGCCAAAGAAGATGAAAAAGAATAGCCTTACATACCTTATCTTCCGACCAATGTGACTACGACAATTCAGCCTTTCCTTTAAATGTTACTCTACAATATAAGGACATAATGAAGCTAATATTAGAACCTACTTACGTTATAATCCTGCAAAAATAGTCGCTAAGTATTAGACGGGCAGTAAAAGCCACCCCAAACACATGATGTATCACCATACCCTTTTATACTTCAATAGAAGCTCCATTCAACCATTGTATAAGGTGACTCACTTCCTCACAACAGCAATACATATAAAACAACTCATAAATAGTCACAAAATCCATAAACCACCAGAACAACCCAACCCCACGTGCGCTCCTTCATTCCTGCCCCGTAATAACATTAACCAATCCTTTTTTTAAGGCCAGCCATGACTTCCTAACTTCTCAATACAATAATACAACTCCAACATCACAATATAAAACTTTCAATTAATGTCCCATGAGTTCCTATACACAAGTATGTATAGAATGTGCAAATGAGCTACTAATTAGAAGTTGGGGCAGCACCTTACCTTGGATATCTTAATCTGTTATTTTCCCCCAATTACTATCTTTGTGACCTTCTCTAAATCACAAAACAGGAAAGGAACATTAGCACAAGCATCAGATGAAAACAGACCAACAACCCTATCTTATGACATGAAATTCTTACCTTAATCTTTGAAAGATAGTGGAAGCACCTTGGCTGCCAACACCTATATATTCACTCCCCTTGAATAACTTTCTAATATATCCGAAACTAAGGAGGAGAGAAGGTGATCTTGTGGGCTGCTTTACAAAAAATATTTTGAAGAACACTTGGAACCATAGTGAAAAATAGGGAGGCTGTTTGGAGGATAGAAGAGAGAGATTAAAAGACTTGAGAGAAATTGAATTTGATGAGAAAAATATGAGAGTTTATTGATGATTTTTGTGACCTTTAAAGGCCTCAATTTGCTGGCTCATTCTCCTCTTTATTTCCAGCCAGCATTTGGCTCTAATTTGGACCATAAATGCTAAGTAGGTGATGCACCTACTTTGGCCATTTAAGTTGGTCAAAAGTCCAATTAGGTGAGGCACCTACTAGGGCATTTTTAAGTAATCTTTGTGGGCTTGAAAAGATTGGGCCTTGGGCTGCCATTCTCCTTATTTTCTTTTAGTTAATTTGGGCCTCAAATAAGTCCATCAATATAGGCCTCAATTTGGTCAATTAGTCTAAGTAGGTGATACACCTACTTGTCACCTACTAGCTTAATTAAGTCAAGCAAGCACCTTATTTATTTTATCCTATATTTTGAACATCTTAATTCCTCTACTCTAACTTAACACTTAACTTTAATTTTAAGCTTATATACCTCCTTACAATCTCAAGTTTAAATATTTTTCAGTGATGAGTTGGTTGTGCATGTTTGGAAATATACGGGGCATTACAGTGGAGTTGCCATTTTTTGAGCTAGATGAGCTAACTCTGATACCAATTGTTGGAACGTAGCGATCCACCTAGTGTTAGGGGACCAGGTCCCTTGACAATCAAATGCAATAACACAGTTATATGAGAAGAAAAATGCAGAAGGTAAAATACACCATATGTTTATGTGGAAGCCTTCTTGCTCAAGGGAGGAAAAACCACAACCTGTCTCGTAGGATTTCCCAACTTACTCACTAAGCTTCAAGCAACATAGTGATTACAGACTCGAATAATCACAAGAATTAAACTTTTAATCCTAACCTCATGTAACAACTTTATTACAAGATTGATGTAGTAACTCTACCACACCCCTTTGTCGTCTAACTCTAGTCAATAATCCTAAGTAGCTCTACCCAGAAAAGACATCAACAGAGATGAAAAAGAAACTTGACTAAATACAAAGTGACTTGACCAATTAACTCTAATTGATGCGACTCAAGCTGAGACTCAGACAAGCAATCGATCTACTATCTTTCATAACTTAGGAGTAGATTTACAATGTAAGAGTAAAAGACACAAGACTCAAAAATGCAACAAGGCTAAACTACACTCGATCAGGTCCCTTGTTGAAATATGAGCAATGTTCCTGTAGAATGGCTATTGCTTAGGAGATAATCTTGATTGCAAAAACTAGGTTTTGCTCTTTTTGAGTGTTCCTTTTATAAGAGAGAGCAAAATTTAGGATGCATGCCATTAGTCGAGGTTGACTGCCTCTAATGCAATGCTACCAACTTTCTGCAGAAAGTGCAATTTCCAGCTGTACTCAGTTGGCATCTTCTGAAGTCTTCTTCCTATGGGACCAGGCCCCATAGATACTGAGATTTTCATGGTATAGTTTGTAAATCATCAAAACGTCAGTAGTACAACTTTAATTTGAGAAATGATTGTTTTAGTTTCATTATCGAAGTCATAGTATGTTTCTGACTCTGAGGTTCAGTGTCTTTTCTTTTCCCTTTCAATGATAAATTGGTAATATAAAGATGCTCTAATTTCACTCTCTGATTTGATGCTCTTACAAGCTCGCAGTCTTTGTTCTGGATATGCGTATTTATCAAGTCGCCTGGGTAATTAATCGATCAAACATAAAAATTACCCATCTATAATAACAATAAAAATTTAAAATTTAAATTACCTATATAACAGGGCAAAGGCCCAAGATTGTTTGAATGAGCTCTATGATCAATTCAATCTGTAAGCCAGATTGCAGGACATGGTTTTGATTAAAAATACCTATTCAATCTGGTAAGAGATGAAACTATAATCTTCAATTGAAAAATAAGAGTAGATTCCTGGAATCTTATTTGCCCTTTTTGATTTGTGTAACCAAGATGATCAGCTTGATTCATGTGCACAATGACTAGCGGACAAGATGATCAACTTTATTCATGTGTCCAAGAACTAGCTATATTTTTGGATCTAATTAATGGAGGGTAAGAGAAATGATTCTTCTGCGGGTTTCCTCGTCCCCTATTGTCCATTGGGTTTCTGCTGAGACGTGTGATGCTATAGAATTCCTGACATCTGGTCTTGACCTGATCCCAACATATGATGTTTCTGTTGAGACCTTTTGCTCCAGCAAGTTAAATGATTTCCTTCAGGCTAGTGGTGTACTTCGCATTCCAACCAGTGGAGTTATCATGCTGGTAGTTTGAAGTGAGTGTCACTAGTAATCTGTTGGCTTTTTCACTGTCTTTCATCAACTTTTTACAATTTCAAAACCATTATATGCTGTGCGGAATTTTTAGTTGTTACTAGTTGTACTTGGTAATCATTTCTCTGTAGTTGGTTAAAGTTGCAGGAGGGGCTGTTGATGAATGTTTGGAAATATTTGGTTTCTGTATGATCCAAATTGTTGCGTGTTAATATTTGTGCAACATTACTGAATTCTTTCTATATATTATTCTTTGATGTAATGTTTGTTTACTGCCTGTCACTGACAAATATCTAGTTCTGTGATTAAGCATTATTTCCTTTTAACAGCCCCTCTCTCCATGTGTTATCTTCTTTGCAGGAGATGTATTCACAGGCTGCACCTCAGTTCCGTGATGAACTTCAGCGCCATCATCTTCCTACCATGATGGTATGTATATAACTTGAAAATAGTTTCCATTCTAGAAAATTGTTTCCTATCATATGCAGTGACCTGAGTTTTCCAGTTGTAATTTTATTTCACTTGGTCAATAAAATGGATGACACCCCATCAACAGTCAGCATGGCCTTCACTGAAAAAGCAATCGAGCAGATGCATGTATACTAAGAAAAATTTCTTTTCAATCTCTATCTTGACTTGATAATTGGCTGCAGGTAAAAGATATTAACTCCAGACTAGAGAAGATTGAGCCCAAAAGTCGTTTAGCAGATGGAATTCCGAGAAACTATTCAGCTGCTGAGGTGAGATCCACTGCTCTTAATCCCAAGAAAAGCAGCCCACAGGCTAAAAGCTCAACAAGAGAGGTGTCTCTTTTTGGAGGTTAGTACATGCATCCGATATGCCTTGGAAACTTCTATTTTATTAAGCTTTTGTGGGCATCCTACTGTCATGTTACGTACTTGGTATAAAAGATTTCAAGTTTTTACCCTTTCTAGAGTTGTTACATATCATGCCTGGTTCAAGGGTTTTGAATGAATGAGGGGAAGTGGGTGAGGGAGAAAGGCCGAGTTGTGCAGTGTGTCTAAGAACATAGAGAAATCATTCGCTAATGGTTATCAGGGTATTTTTCTGTATAAAACAACTACAATGAGTCTATGTCAAAAGGGTAGTTCTAGCAAAAACAAAGGGGGAAAAGACAGAATTTTTGCGATCAGGCAATGCATAAGAACAGTCTATGAGTGTATACTTGATCAAATGTCACTTGGTCTCTACTCTTGTATAGGGGATGCTGATATCACGGAGAAACCTGTCGAGCCAATTAAAGTGTACTCAGAAAAGGAGCTGATAAGGGAGTTTGAGAAGATTGCCTCTACCCTTGTGCCAGAGAAGGATTGGTCTATTCGTATTTCTGCTATGCAGAGAATTGAAGCTATTGTTATTGGAGGTATGTTTTCCACTATTGCATCTGCTGTATAACAATGTCTTATTTTACTGAAATGATGTATACATAGCTCAATGCTTCCTCCTCCTCCTTCTCCCCCCAAAACCAAAAAGGAAAAAAAAAAAAAGGAGATAAAACTGCATGAAATAAGAGAAAATAGGACTATTTATGTTCAAGTGATTTCTTTCCTATCATGTCTTGACCAGTTTGTATTGCTTCTCATCTTCCATTTCATTGTATCAGGTGCAACTGATTTTCCTTGTTTCCGTGGACTTCTAAAGCAACTTGTTGTCCCTTTGAGCACACAGTTATCTGATCGGAGATCCACCATTGTCAAACAGGTCTGTTATTTTAATCTATTATAGTAGCAAATCTGCTAGTGAGTATTTTGGAAACTTGTCCTCTAATTATTCGCTTTATCTCCCGCTTTGTTACCTGGGCTCTGTCAGATGGTTTACAAAAACCTACTAGAAATTTGAATGTTTATATCTTACATCCCAGTAGCTCCAAATAAGCTTGCTAATGCCATCTGCTCCACTCACTGCAGTTGCCATCTTCGTAGATGCCTTTTAGTAGTTAAATAGACCTGTGTCCCTCTCTTTCTACAATGCGTTTATGCAAGCTAGGACTGCATTTGCATTTATTTCTCCATTGTTTTGACATTTTTTGCATATTGCTTATTAATTCTCAGGTTAAGACTTAAGAGTATCACCCAATCTGAATGTATGCATAGACTCTTGTCCTTTTGTAAGATTTTATCAGTCAAAATGTCTGTTCATGCTAGCAAGCTGGAATGTCTGAGTACATTTATCGGGCGGTTTTATCCTTCACTTGCTCTTTTTCTTTTCCCTGAAAATTGACGATAAAAAATTTCATTAGTGTTTCATATGCATGTACTCCGAGCTGGGGGTCTATCGGAAACAACCTCTCTATCTCACATCTGAGGTAGTGGTATGGACTGCGTATACTTACCCTCCCCATTGGTGGGAATATACTGGGTGTGTTGTTGTTGATGCATGTATTCCATAAACACAGCGAAATTTAAGTAGACTAAAGTGTTCCGATGTAGTGCCTTTATGGTTTCTTCTCCTTATTTGTTGGTAGGCTTGCTATTTATTGAACTTCTTATCCAAAGAGCTTTTGGGAGATTTTGAGGCATGTGCTGAGATGTTCATTCCGGTGAGTAACGTTTTCTAGCTACTGTCTGCAGATTTATACTTCCTCTCATCTTAAGCTAAATGGTATAGGTTGTTTCTGACTTCTGATTTGAATTTCAGGTTCTTTTCAAGCTTGTTGTTATTACTGTTCTTGTAATTGCAGAATCTGCTGATACCTGCATAAAGACGGTAAGACTTTTTGTGCCATTATAATCATCTCTCTTTCGTCTCTTGGTATATTGGTTAGTCATGTCTACTTTTATTTTCAGATGTTGCGCAACTGCAAAGTTGCTCGTGCACTTCCTCGAATAGCTTATTGTGCAAAGAATGATCGAAATGCCGTTCTTCGTGCAAGGTTTGTTTCTCTGGTCAATTATCGTGTTTATTCTGAATTTACTTCTGGACAGTGCTGTTCCTCATGTACAACACTTAACAGATGCTGTGAGTACGCACTTTTAATCCTGGAACATTGGCCTGATGCATCTGAGATACACCGTTCAGCAGAACTCTATGAAGACCTTATAAAGTGTTGTGTAACAGATGCAATGAGTGAGGTATGGATTTTGAATTCTATGTATCAGATGTATATGTGAATGTACGTTATGCTGCTTCCTTCATTCAATCTCCCCTCTTCTTCCCCTACACAGACACTCTGTTCCATTTTGTACTCGCAATACATCTTTTTTTCCCTTTCTGTTTTTGCAATGCCATTACTCTCAGTTGAAAACTTAACAGGTACGATCAACTGCAAGAACTTTGTACAGAATGTTTGCAAGAACTTGGCCAGAACGATCCAGGCGTTTGTTTATGTCCTTTGATCCTGCTATCCAAAGGGTTTGCTATTCTCCTTAAAGTTGCTCCAGCATCTTTCTAACGTTGATGATTGGCATTACTTTAAATTGCTTTTAGATTTGGCATGACGGACTAAAGCAAACACTTTTGCAGATCATAAATGAGGAAGATGGTGGAACTCACAGACGACATGCTTCACCTTCTGTTCGAGAGAGGAGCCCACACTTTTCAGTTGCTTCTCAAACATCTGCTTCTTCACAAATTTCTGGTTATGGAACATCTGCAATAGTTGCTATGGATAGAAGTTCCAGTTTACCTGCAGGCACATCCCTCTCCCCTGGGCTACTCCTGTCACAAACAAAACCTGTGGGTACTGGCACAGAACGTAGCTTGGAAAGTGTACTTCATGCCAGCAAACAGAAAGTTTCTGCTATAGAAAGCCTGCTCAAAGGTCTGGATATATCTGAGAAAAGTCGATCCTCTAGTTTGGATCTAGGTAATTGTTTCCTCTTCCATTATTTTTTGATTTTTTTCTGTTGTTTTTTAGCTTTGAAATTAAAGAAATAACAGAGAAAGACTTGGAGAGAAAAAAGATACTGTAATTGTATTGTCAAAGGAAATTATTTTATTAATAACTCAAAGACATATATTTATAGCTAAATTTCTAACTAGACTTCAATTCAAATAAGGATAACTAATTCCTAATTTCAAATATCAAAGGGATAACTAATTCCTAAGTCTAACCCACATAGAACTCTAACAATTTATAACTACTAGTAGTTATCTACTTCTACTTTATTTCTGAGATATATCTTCAACACTCCTTAGATCATAAATTGTAGATTGCAGTCTCGGCTTCGACTGAATTTGACCTCTTGAATAAATCTTCCAATTCATCTTTGTTCTTGCATGGCTTGTGTGCATCTTCTGTTGGATTAAATAAGAAACTTTTGCCTCTCATATCAACTTGTAAAATCTCATGATTAGTGGAATCAAAGAGACAATAGTTGTCGCCAAATAATAATTTAAATCCTTGTTCCATTAGCTGGCCAACACTTAACAAACTTTTATCAATATCGGGCACGTAAACGACATTTGAAATTATTTGTGTACCTGAAATTGTTTTGATTGCAACCTTCCCTTTTCCTTCTACACGAATATAGTAACCATTTCGTATTCTGATTTTCTTATTTTCCAAAGGCAGAAACTCTTTAAAAAGTGTTTTTTCATATGTCATGTGGTTTGTACAACCACTGTTAATCATCCAAAAATCAGATTTCTTGGTTAAAGAATATGTTGCCACAAATAAGTGATCTTCTTCTTTGGTGACTTGGGCATCTGCTTCATATTTTTGAGATTTATTTTTGCAAATCACAGCTTCATGGCCAAGTTGATTGCAAATCTTGCATTGTGCATCTGGTCTCTTCCAACATTTAAATGGAGGATGACCTATTTTGCCACGGTGCTGGCATGGTGGGTAGTTTTTCCTTGAATTATTACCATTGCTTTAAGTCTTATGGTTGGCTACCAAAGCTCTTTCAACCATATCATCTTGCCCCATAAGCCTCCATTGCTCTTGTGCCTGCAATGTATTTAACAATTCTACCAAGATAATCTTGGACAGGTCTTTTGTGTTTTCCAAGACAGTTATTGATACTTCGTATCTTTCAGGCCCAGTAATAAGAATTTTTTCAACAATTCTTGAATCTTTAAATTTTGTGTCAGGCAATCTTGCCTTGTTAACAATGCCAAGAAGTCGGTCTGGGTACTCTTTGACGGTCTAAGATTCCTTCTTCTTTTGCAATTCGAATTCCCTTATTAGATTCAATACCTTCATGCCTCGAATTCTTTCATCTCCTGTATATTATATTCTTCCTTCAGATAATCCCAAATTTCTTTTGCTGATTTAAGGGTCATAATTCTCATGAAAATTCTTGGAGGAACACTAGCAAACAAAGTTGCTTTTGCCTTTGATTTTTTCTGATTTTTTTTCTTTTGGCTTTTGATCTGGGCCACCGTGGGATTATCAGGCAGCGGAAGAACATCATAATCCTCCTCCACGGCCTCCCAAATATCTAAAGCCTCAAGATAAGTCGACCATTCTTACTACCCAAAGTTGGTAATTCTCACCATCAAAGACAAGAGTAGCTATTTGGGAAAAGTTGTTTTCAGAATTCATCTCACACATCCCTCAAGAAACTGGCGCAGTTGTATTGTCAAAGAGAATTATTTTATTAATAGCTCAAAGACATATATTTATAGTTAAATTTCTAACTAGACTTCAATTC